>NC_060158.1:14153115-14243969 GCF_021292245.1 Micropterus dolomieu | reverse complement strand
CCTAAAAGTAGACATATAGAAGAGGGTCTTAATAATTATTCACAATTCAACCATTTGTTTAGAAAAGAATGCTTCAAGGCTTTATTAAAGGAGAGACTGTATGCCTTCAGTTTGGTAGTTTGGTGCAGTCAAATGACACAGTGCATGTGTCATAATGTTAGCCAGTTAGAAAGAAAAATACAATACAGATCTATGGAAAATAAAAACCAAATACAGAAACAATATATATCACTGGGCTTTATCCATTCCAGACCCATTAACGCAGGTGGTAGGCAGTCTTGTTTCATGGGGGTTTTCATAATGTCTACATACTGGTATTCAGTATTTTATAATAAACAAATTTTTATGTGATCTATGTTGACTTCTATTGTTGAACTCTTCTTCTTTTCTCTGATCCATCTTGCCGTTAGCCTTAAACGCTGCACGTCCACAATTGAACTGCTGAATTTTTTGATGTCAGCAATAAAGCAATTTGATTTGCAACTGTCTTTGTCCTCTTTTTTCTGTTTTGCTGATTGGTCATTTTGTTCAGCGGACAGCAGTTCTGTCAGGCGAGTACAAAATGGGTACAAAAGTGAATACACCCACTAAACAGTGTATTTATTTATTTATTTATTTTTAAATATTACAGAAAAAAAACATGTTTAAAACATTGACTGAAGAATTGCGCCATTCACGTCTGGGGTAGAGGGTAAGCTACAAAGTAATACTATTTTTTTCTGTTTATTTTGTTTTAATGTTACCTAATTTGGTGCTTCTCGGCTGCCATTGTCTACTTGTTGCAATGACACAACATTATGACAGGCAGTACCGAGCAGCAACAACACATGACTTGTGTGTTCAAAACACTGTCGCTGCGGGAGACTATCCTCACACATGCCAGACCATAAATGCCACTCAGCTCAGTGTGGTCTGGTAAGACTCAGCAGCCATTTACTTGCATTAGGGGTGTTAATGGTGGTAAACCAAAAGTACATTGCAGATGATTGGATCAGCCTCTGACCAACAAAAAAAAAAAAGTATTAATGTGTTCTTCTTCATCCACTGTCCATGAGTTTTACTAAAGATTTTCAAACATGGAAGTTTTGTGACTGATTAACTGAAGTCAATAGCAAATAACTATCTGATAAGATCAAATATGAATAATTCAAGGTGTCAAAAAGACGATGCAGTCGTTAAATTGTGCATCAATTGAGTTCTACAAAGCCTAGTTCAAGTAGTTGTCAAGTGTCAAGTATTGTAAGCTGAGAGTCTTCACGTACAAATTCAAACTGCTGTTCAGCATATAACGTCATCTAAACCACTCCCCACTGTTTACAGACTGGCCAGTTGCTGCACCCAAACAATACAAAAACTGATCTTTTAACAATAATATAAAAACTTTTTTTAGAGTTTAGAGATTTGTGAGGTTTGTGGGTAATCAACATAGAAAGTTTGTAGTGTGAATGTCTTGTATTATTCCCCAGACATCTGCAATTCAACATCTGGAAGACAACGAAACTAATGGTAAATTGTCAAAGCAAGTAGCCACATGTGAATTATTAGAAGAGTGTGTCTTTAAATATTACATATATAAAAATGGAGAGCAAAGACAGGAGGAGTTAAATTCCTGCTGCACGAAAGAAAGGGCAACAGAACTGATGCTTAGTTCTTCATTGTTAAAATTAGGAAATTGATGCCATTTTTACACAAACAAGCAATAAATTAAATCATTAATATTAAAATGTTCTAACAAGTTCACCAAAACGCTGATCCATTTGTTCATGTGTTCCCATGTGACTGATGTTCAGTTGTGCATATACTATGCAATAAACTTCTATTTTTTTGATGGGAATTATTTCTGTGTGAAAGAGCGTGGATGCCCTAACATTAAAAAAATATATACCTTAAATGACATTTGAATAAATTTTGTTTAAAGACATGTATCATTATATCAGCATGAGGCAGTAAATTAAGTCAAACAGCCCAAAATCAATACAAAATGTTTTAAGAACAGCAAAATATAATTTGCGTATCTGGTGGTATTTGCTTATGTAAGTGATTGGTTAGCCAGGTTTTGTATGTTTATTTTTTAACAACTTGAAAAAAAGTGTTAGTAAAAAGTTAAAGTCTTGGGACTTGATAGTAAAAAAAGAACTATGGTGACAAATTCTCTCTCTCCCCACCTTATCCAGGCTTCCAATCCAGGTCAATACAAGCAGGCGCCACAGTGCGAACAGCCCAGGACACACCATGTAAAGTGACTCTACAATCCCCCATCCCCCAACCTCCAACCCCCTTGGACACTATTCGCCCGTAACAACAACCATTGATTTTTTTCCTGATGAGGATCTGGTCAGCATTTAATCTAACATGGTAGCCCCTTGCTGTAGGACACAGCTGAGCATGTCATGCTAATCGATTACCTCTGTTGTTACCTCTGATATCTATCTATCCATCTATCTAGACAGAGAAAAACAGAAAAAAGACCATTTGTTTAAGCATCTAAACACAATATAAGTTTCTCATTTCCTTGAATTTTCTCATTTCAAGGGCAAAGAAGATGAGGATTATTGTACTGTAAAAGCCTCTAAGCCAGATGATAATTTACATTTAGTCACAGCACTTCAAAGCACTATATATGTTTGACTAAATACATCATCAAGCCTCTTGAGTAGTCTATTGTTTACAGAAATCTGATTTGACCAATAGTGCTGCGATCACAACACGGGTGGGTGTCCACCCATAATCCCTCTCTTTGTCTACTACAAAACCCTCTTTAGGCAAGGACACTGGTTTTAAATACTGCCATATGCAAATTGCTGTATGCAATTTGCATTTTTAAATATTTCAAGCCCTTGATTCACTGGATTCTCGGGGCACAATGATCACAGATTTATGCATCTCTGTCTATCATGTTTCATCATTTCTATGTTTTTAACATCAACACAGGAAGGCGTATAAATCTGACCCGAGTGAAGTTATTTCCATCTAGGGAAAAATGTGTTTGTATTTAAGTTATTTTGTGCTGTCCTCAGCTACTAAGTATTCAGCTATGAAGCTACATTTAAACCTTTCACACTGTCACGATCACCATCTGTGTGGTCAGATTCAATAAGAACACATTGACACTGCTTATTACTCATTATGAAGCCCCTCAAAGTCAACAGAAAGTGTGCAAGTGTGTTTTAAGGACTAGAAGGTGCAGCTTTTCGACTCTGTGGCACAATTATGTCTTAATCTTACACCACTGAAACATCACCTGCACTATGAACATGATGTGGCATAGAAAGAGAATGAAACAGAAGAAAGATAAACACACAAAATACACAACACTATATGGAATCTGTTTACATGCCGCACGGACGTGGATTATTAATACGTGATTAAATGCAAGTCCCTGGATTCTGTGTAATCAATGCATTTTCTTATTTGTTCAGCTTGCCATGATTCTAGCAATAACTACATAGTGTAAAACATTAAACAACACACAAACATTTTATCTAGGTCTCCCATTTCATCACACACAGCATCTCCATCTCCACATAAATAAATAACCAACATATAGACTGCATCCCTATTGTACATCAAACACAAGCAAGATTATATGTGACAAGACTGGCAATTAACAATTTCTCTCAATCTGAATGCAAACCATAAAAAAAGATGATCAAGGCTGGTTGATATCCACAGACGATGCATAATTTATGTGGCTGGTACAAAATACCGTTCTGTTGCAGTTCTGTTCATTCACTCAGCTAATTCATTGAAATAAAGTGTCCCAAAGGGGTCTCCATGTAATCAAGCCTAATCCCAGATTGATTTGAGAGCAAGACAGAAAAGCCAGCGAAATCTGGGAAAGCTCTCTGTCACAGGAGGAAGGCTGCGGGAAGCTGGGTGATCGGAAGAAACTGTTTAGAAGCTCCAGTTTCAAATGAGAGGATAATGACAAAAAAGAATGAAAAGAGACAACCCTTTAAACTACACTGGCATGACATTTTGAGTTTCAAAGTGACCCAGTACTTTTTTATGTTTACATTAAAAAAAATAAAAAAAATTACCTAATTTTCATAAAGATTGTCAGGGCTTCTGGTTGTGTTAACCATATGCTGTCCATGTCCGAAATTCATATTGATTTGGTTGGTTGGTGTGTCGGTATGTAGGTATTTATTTATTTCTGGTAGGACTGAAGCTGCACACTGTCTTTGGGAGACATAAAGCACAAAGAGGAAAGCTGAGATCCCAGGAAACTGCAAGAGGGAAAACAGGAACAGTCGGCAAAGTAAGCACAGAGACTCTTTCAGTCATTATACAAGAGAAATGAGAGACGATGCAAGCAGCGAAAGAAGAAAACATGTTTTTCTGTTGTTTTTTTTAAAGAGGGACTGCTCAAACAATGCATCTTAAAACATGAATAAGCAAGATGCATTTCTTTTACTTTTCTTACTGTAGTAAGTATTATATTTTCTACTTTCAGGCAGTTAAATAATTTATAAGATATTAAGGGATATATTTTCTATTCCAACTAAATGCTAAAACAAAAGCATCCACTTCCTTTCAATCTGTTAACCTGATCCCTAACCACCTTTTCTCTCTAGTGTAGCAGTGGGGACAAATTATGGCATCCCTCTTTGTCTTTGTTGCAATTACCCTCTCGGCGCACTCTCCTCCACACTTACATGGCTACACAAGGGCTTCATACACGAAAGGACTTCTCGAGGAGCTTCATCATTATCCTTTCCCATGGACCCTGCAGCCTCAGCTTGTCCCAGTTTGACTAACACACAGCGGGCTGAATGTTCTTCTTTGTCCCCTTGCTGTCACGGCCAGAGCGAGTGCAGGATAAAATTTTTTTTAAAAAGGTTTAAAGCAGGGTGAAAAAGTAAATTCTTGGTAACAGACACTGATAAACCAAACTTAAGTTCTCTGTGTAAATTTTGACCTTTGATCTATGTTTGAAGAACAAAAAATTCTTAAATTAAGGGGCAGATTCTTTTCTCTCCTCTCTCATCATTACCCCAAGTGAGGGATAAATAGTGCATCTAAAAAAGGCACATGCTAAAGTTCAGCAACACCATCTGTGTTGTTTCATGCTTCCGACTCAGGTACAGAAATCTCAAGTATCAAAAGGTCATCAAGCTCCATCTACTGACGACATATGGTCAATAAAAATCCATTGCAAATGCACACATCATACCATTGAATGCTACACTGGTGCAGTGATTGTTTTTTACTGTTTTCTATTCTGGAGGGACATTTCTGCATGTGTGTTTGACGTGGCATAATGGCTGCATGTTTTACTACCGCAAGAATGTCTGCCAGTGTGAATCATCCATCTCTAGTTTGGTTTAACTAATAAAACCAATACTAAAACAGATTTAACCAACTATAGGCCTTATATTTTAACTAAAATTTTCTTAAGAAACCATTATAAAAACCTGACATATGCAAGCTTTATTGTTTTACTACCATCTACAATAACTAAGTCTTATTGTTACTGTTTGTCAACTCAGTAACTTAATAATTTTTGTTTTGGATTTTTACTATTTTGGATAATGGCTGTACTCACAATTCAGACTTTTGGTAATTTAACACACCAATACTTTAGATTTTTTTAGACATTTTAGAGCCATGGCGCCAACACAGGCAAAGGGATTCAGAGGTTTCCTGGCGCCACCTACTGTTCTCCCATGGCCAATACAATCCAGTGCATTTGAGGTGTTTTCAGATGGTTTCAGTGGAGAGCACACTTGTGTTAAAACCACCACAACACTGTTATTGTAGACACTAAAAATGCGTTCAGCAACGTAACTACCTAAATCTAAATGGGCGAGCTATATCAATCAAATTTTGATGAATGGGATTTAATGCCAGATCAGAATTACATCTCAAAGTGCTGCAAGCATTTCTTCTTTGACAGAAACAAACATGGTCATAGTATAGTCATGGTCTTTTATGAGTATACAAACTTACAGTATATACTCCTAACACCATGTATTTGCAGCACGCTGTAAATGCTGCCAGGGCACTTTACAGGTCAGCTGGCTCCATCTGCTGATCAAATGTGTAGTAAGGCCAAAGAAAATCAAGGGCAATTGCTTACATCAAACACCGCAAGTTTAAACAAAATCCTTCTTGTTGCCCCCTTTTCCCACAAAACTTTCATCAAAGAATGTTTCCAATCATCTTGATTTTAAAAAGCTAACTTGCTCATTTCTGAATCATCAAAAAGAAAAAAATAACACCGCCACATGTTCACATTCCAGGTCATGTTTTTTATTTTTAAACTGATTTGGTTCATTAGAGACATTTTCTGTTGTCTTGAGTGAATAAATGCTTCGTTACAAAAATGACAAAACTGTATTTTATCATCTCAAATCCATTAATGTAAGTCATTATGCTGCTAACACATGCATCATGCTGACTGAACTGCTCATTATAGAAGTCAGCTGGTGCCATCTAGTGGCCATATAAGGCAAATAAAATATAAGGCAAAAAGGAACTGCATTTAGCCAGAGCCTATAAAGACTTTGACATAGCAAACCTCACATTTCAATATTGTAGTCAATATCATTACTTACAAATAATAAAAATACACATTTACTGTGCCCAGTCCCATGTTAGATTGACGAGAACATAAAAATGATGTTATGACTGTAGCTTGGAGTTAGAGTGGGTCGTCCACTATTTAAAAGGTTGGTGGATCTATCCCTGTCTTCCCCCAGCCTGCATGTCTAAGTGTCCTTGGGGATAGAATCTCAAATTTCTCCCAAAGGCTGTAGCATCAGTGTGTGTGAATGAGCAATAGATACTCTTTCTGATGAGCAGTTGGCAGTTTGCATGGTAGTGTGTGAAGGGGGTGAATGTTGACATGTAGCCTAAAGCACTTCCAGCGGTTGGAAGACTAGAAAAGGCGCTATGTAAATGTAGTTAATTTTCCAGGTGTCTGTCTCTGTTGTGGTGCTCATGTCTGAATATTAGAAAGACAGAAGCATGGACAATTAACAAATCATTCACAAGAGGGTAAAAACACAGAGGAGCCTTTTAAAAGCTTTTGACAAATTATTTAAGGCAGAGTCTAAATAAATCACTAGGCCAGCATATCCTCTAATCATTACACCCACTGACTCAATGAGACACAATACACTCCCTGTGGTTGCGCAATCCCTGTATAAGTCTCAACATTATTCCTAATTATCCCAACGATTCACAGAAAACGTGCAGAGCCAATGTACCTGAACATGACATCAGGTTGAATTTCTACATAAAACATCAGTGGACACTACTATACTAGCTATCTAGATTGTCACTTGTCACCATGAGAAATAAGGCAAAACAAACATTTCTTTTATGATCCGAATTCACCAAAACAAACAGTTAGAACATTCAAGATATATGCAGTTGAATAATTAAATTTGTAAAATAAGTAAAAAGTAACAGTCTATCTACTTTGATCCTCTTTTATGTTTGAACGTGTAAATCTAGCTAATCAGGCTAGTTCTAGTCACGGTGAAAGTGTATTAAATTATGATATTAAATCATGTCTTGTAATAAAAAAAAAGTTCCATTCTAAACTGGAACAAGTACGTGTCTTGAGGTCTATTTTTAAAGAGGTGGTATTATGCTCAAATCCTATTTAGGGGTTGTACCAGAACAGGTTTACATGGTTTCATTTTCAAAAAACACCATATTTTTGTCATACTGCACATTGCTGCAGCTCCTCTTTTCACCCTGTGTTGAAGGTTTCGTTTTAGCTTTGGAGTGATACATCTTGTCTCTAAATGATCTTTGTTGGGAATTGCACATGGGCAGTTCCTAGTTAAGGACTACTAGCCAGAGAAGGGTCAGCAAAAGGCCGGTCAACAGCTTCGATTCAGCTGTAGGCTACATGTTGCCGACCAGCTTGACCATATAGACTGGAGCAAGAGTTTCAGAGTGGTGAGTTATTAATCTGTTTTAACAGATTACATAAGTTTTAACTGAGCTCTGTCTCTACATCACAGTAACAACTTTATGTCCATTGACTGCCTGGAGGGTAGCTAGTGTTTGGAAGGGAGAGGAGAGGTGTGTGCTGCAGCTCAGTGTTTTTCCACCGGTGTTTTGAGGGCGTGTAAGACTAGTCGCTCGTGAGCATTATGACACATATTTTCTTGTGACATCACAAGAAAGTGGAAGTAAAGGCTGGACTACACACGAGCTGTTTTCAGGTAGTACAGAGCAGTGTTTTGTGTGGGAGATGGGAAAAATGAAAAATGCCAAACTGGACATGGGGAAGCGGTGTGAGTGCAATGTGACTAAGTAAAAGCTCTATGTATGGGTTGTTACATAAATTTAAACTTCTCGCAATGGTTTACTTAAAACCAGCCTTGAATTACCCTGGTCCTGTTAAAGTCCAGTGTTTAATAATTATGAGGATCTAGTGACAAATGCAATATAATATCCATAACTTTGTTTTCAGTGGTGTATAAAGTCCTTACAATGAGGCCTTATGTTTTTATTACTTGAGAATGCGCCATTTCTATCTACATACACCGCAGGTCCTCTTACATGGACGTCGCTATGTTGCACCACCATGTTTCTACAGTAGCCGGAATGTACAAACAACTCTACAGAGCACGTTTTGTCACTACGTTCAATACGTAAGAAGAAGAAGAGTCGACTGGTTTATTAGAAGTAAGAAAAGAAGAGAAATTTGTCCAAATGGAGGAGCACACGTATTATTAGCACAAGAGCAGACAGGGCGTGTTGGTCACCATAGCTTCTACTGCGCTTGGAAAGGGAGGGGCGGGGTGGTGCATTCATGTGATGTCAGAAGAATCAAAATCTTTCTTCCTTAAATCTTTATTGCAAAAAGAGAATAAAGTGTACATGGGATGTAAAGTAGTATACAGAACTTTTATTCATGCAAAACCATGTATTGCATAATATACATATTTTGCAAACATGTAATTTGTAATATGGTTTAACGGTATATTTGCTGTCCATGTACAGTGAAGTAGATGTCTGCATGTTGTATATACGCTCTGATAATGCTAATACAACACATCTTTGTAGTAGCATCCATGTTGATTCCACATTCCAACCTAAGAGCACATGACCACACACTGAAATCGGAAGAACGACTTCACAACTCGGGAAATGGGACCATCCGAGGAGCACGTGAATGCACTATGAGCCGCTGGTTGCAATTTACAACTCTCACCACTACATGCCACTGAAACTTACACATTGAACCTTCTCTAACAATTCATAGTTTCCAGTCATGTGACATGCGCAGTGACCTAGAGGGCAACACAACAGACCAACATAGCGGCTCATACCACGACTCCCCCGTAGAGATGCCGCAAAAGCAGTCATATTTTATTTGGATCACTTTTCAACTTAAGAAAAAGTAGCTAGAGGGCAACTCAAGTGTTGGGCATATCGGCTCATATCACATTCCCGCGTCGGCTGCCGCATTTTTAGTCATATTTTATTTGGATCACCTTTCTGCTGCTCGACTTCGGTATGTTTACGTTTACCTTGTGGTGAATCCCTCACCTAACACAGCCCAGGCTTGTCTCCTCCTCGATTAGTGCATCCGAAAGCACAACAATCCAGAGTTTCCAGCAACTCAAAGTAATAGTGTATAATTTACTTATTGGTTGGCAGGCAGCGGGAAATAACGTCTTTTTTGCCCTGGATGTGAGCGTTTTCCTTGGAATGTGACGTCATGTGAAAACTATAAATAAACTGTTTTTGTTAAAGGCAGGGTAGGCAAGTTGCTTCTAAAACACTGTCATATTTGTTTAAACTGTCTTTATACACCAATGCATATTAAAAAGTTATTTGCTCCGAAAAAGGGAGTATAAAAGTCGGCTGTCTGTAGTCCTCTCAGGGCTGCAGTAAACACAGCCACTCGTTCCATTCGGACCGAATGCAATGATTGGCTGACTGACTGTCACTCTCCCTCGTTGCCATGGCTATCAGCCCTGCTGCTACAGGAGCTGCACCCATGCGCCAATATCTGCATGGCTTTTTAACGATAGTGACTGACAACTGAGGAACACCAAGGGGCTGAATATTTACACCGTGGTGGCTTTATTTCTGCTGGACAGGTAATCTGGCTTTTATCATTTTTATGGTAATTTGTTACTTTCATCGCTAGCAAACGTAGCCACCTACTTAGCATTCAGCTAACGGTTGCTACAAGTGCAGGCTGGTGTAGGAGCCAGAGTAGAGACCATGAATTATATCGAGCTGTAGGTGAGCTGGAAAACAGCAGCGCAAGCTGTGTTTGCCGACGCTAACATTAGGTTAGACAATGTAGGTGTAGACTGCGCCGGTTTAGTTATTCACCATCTAGGTTTATTATACTATGTTTACACCTATCTTTACACCTTGTATCTAATCTGTTTGTGTAATTATCTTGTTTCTGCAGGCGTTGTTTGATTGTATGTTACTTTTACAAATGTGGTGATGTAGGTGTGTGTTTGTAGTTATGAGAAAGACAGTACATAAACAATGATGGCTAAAGGTCCTGAAGTATCTGTGTTTCTGGTATATAAGCTACCTATATTATAGTTGACATTGTTCTTGCTAAACCTACTGTGTGAAAACCTTTTACTGTAATTGGTGCTGTTATGCTATTACTTATTTTACCAGAAGTAAAATCCTTAAGTAAAAGTCCTGTATGTTTTATTTCTACTGCGCCCTCAGGTCACCTGCAGTCTTCCTGTGCTTCTCACCAGTACACTGATCGGAACATGCTGGCTGGCCAGGATTACAAAACCACCGTGTCCACAGACCAGCCAGGAGAAAAGATGATGACACAATGCAGTATGTTGCATTATGAGTACTCTTGTGCATTTTACTCAATACATTTATAAGTGATGAGTCAAAAAATATTAAACAGTATGAGGAATACAGAGAGATGGTGCTGATTTATTGTTATTGATTGCATTTTATGTGGAAATATTTTACTAATTACTCTATAAGAGAACAATGTCAGGTATTACAAACTTTTCACTAAGCTGATCCTCCTTTCTGTATTATCAGGTACAGCAAGGTGTACAACAAAAAGTCCAGGAAGTGGAGCTTGTACTCATTGAAGGTGGAGAAGGACTACAGTTAAATTGCAGACCTTCACAGTGCCATCCTCGTCCTCTGACGGTTGTGTACTACTGAGGAGATGTCTAGAAGCAGAACCGGGAGACCTGATGATCCCTGTCAACATGGGGTTCATTCAGGTGTCCCTGCCCCAAATGTATTCCTAGATACAGCAAAACTTACAACAAAAAGTAATATGGTTGGTTTTGAAATGTGGTAATCATGTCAGACTGTGATATATTTAATCATCTCCACAGCAGCAATACGATGCTAAGTGTAAAGTCTGAACTGTCTTCATAATCAGTCAAGATACATCTGGACACACCTTGTCTCTTCCTGTATATACTTATTTTTTTGATGTTTTAAAAATGATCTATTTGTGATATAGGTTGTAGTTTTAGTGGTATATAATAAACAAGTGTTATACCACATTTGGATGTCATTATTTCAGACATGAATTGCTTGATTGTTTATGCTGCAAGTGTAAAGAAAAAGTATTTATCATTTTCAATGTTTTATTTAAAAAAGAATGAAAATGTTATCCAGAACAGGGAAAAATATCTTTGTATTTTATCTACCCTCCTGGGCATAAAACAAAAACAATTTACAGGTATTCATCCACACAGTGGATGGTATTATTTGTGTAGCAGTTGGTGACATTACATCTTACACCCTGCTAGGATTAAACCTCTGTATTGTCCTGGTGGATCAGGTGAACAGTTGCATATCTTCCAGAAACCGCAACTCAGTATCATGACTCTGTGACTAAGTGCTCCACACTGCCACACTACAAACTGTCTGTATGCTGCCTGACTGAACTGTCTGTTACACTGTCCTGGGTCTGGAAGATCAGCCATGTGTGGTGCATGGAAACACTGTAACCTCAGATTCTGGCCTGTAAAGGAATATATAGTTGTTAGAACCCCAAATTGGAAAGATCATTCATCAACATGATCAGATATTTTTATTGAACAGGGGTTTGTTGTTCTCTAACAGGACTTCTGTGTCCACATTACACACCAGGTCAATGTACATGACACAGATGATTTAGAGTGTAAGAGCTGTAGTTAATTGTTGTAATCAGTAAATGATAATAAAAAGTAATAACAATAGTAATGGATTACATTTATAAAGCACTTTATTTTTGACACTCAAAGGGCTTAGGGGGAAACACCAGAGAAACTTTTAGACAAGTACACTGGGTTAAAATATATATATATATATATATACATACATACACATACACACACACACACACACACACACGTTCATATGCTGTTGTTGGAGCGTTCGTGTAGTGTAATGTATAACTGATGGAAACGGGAAAATGTGTATCAGCTTGTTTTTAGCTTTGCCCAATGTTACCGCAGCTGTTAGCACAGCTATCTGTTCCTAACAGTTAGCTAGCCAGCTCGTCACAGATTAAAACTTGGTCTTTTTAAACCTATCCAATAATAACAAGGTAGCTTGATAGTGAGTACTAACAGCCGGGTTAGTGGTTTATTTTCATAGTAATAAAGTTAGATGTTTTCTTACCCCTGATGTGAGCTGCTGCTTTCCGCTCGTCACACGTCCTCCTCCTGCTGTGTCGGCAACGCGCGTTCACGTGTTTTGGGGGTGTGGCTTTGGAAAGAGCCCAGAAGGGTGGGGGTGGGAGTTTCTCTGGTGGATACTTTCAAAATCCAGCAGTTTCTGGCTAGTTTCTCAAACTTAACTACCCTGCCTTTAACTGATTTCAAGCCTTTCATAAGTTCAACTTCTCTGAGCTTCCTTTCTGAAATATATGCTATCACCTACCAATGTATAAATATACATGGGAATCAAAAAAACTATACAAACCAGTGAATAATTTTCCTCACAAAAGGTCTCCTTTAATTACAAACTAACCAACATCTAACAACTAGCTGCCAAGCTACAGGTCATTTTTGATTGTAAAATGTGATGAGCACCTTTACATTATACAACACTCCAATACCTGCAATCAGTGCTATCTCTGGTAGGCTTACGTTTCTTCTGAGACCGTGCTAATTAGGTAATTAATTCCATGAATACATTTCGAATACACCAACATAGCACAAGCAGCAATGATCCAGGGTCCAAGCTGATTGCAAAAAATACAAAATGTGACATTTTTAGAGTAGAAGACCAGATGCAGATGATTTTAGAGATTAAAGTGATGAAACAATTTGGACTCTAAGCCAAGGCGTTTGAGATAATTGCGAAAATGCAAACTTGATTATTACAGCATCACCTTGAGGTCAATGAGTGTCATCACATATGTGCTTGAGTAGTGGGTGGAGTATGCAAGCCACCTGCCAATTATTGTGTTTATAAGTTTTACGGTCTTTGCTGCACGAAAATGTTTTAGCAGAGGAAAATAAGAAAAATAAATTTTCTGTACAAGAAGTACAACAGACAATCTTTGACTTATGATGACCTCAATGAACATTGAAAACACACCACATGGGTGAACCCCATGTTACCACTGATGAGAACTGGTTTCCAAACTCACAACTTGAGGCAATGACATCTGCCAGACTGGGGTATTTTTGTCAGTTTGAACTTAAAACACTTAAAACAGTAAAAGTGTTGGTGGTAACATTCTTACATCATTCTGCTGGTCTTGGGTTTATTGTCAGATATTTTAGTGACGTTTGATCAAACACTGAGCAAAAAAGAAAATGCTATATACTGTAGAAATTACAGCAAGATACTGAATATTGTTGCAGACTCACCGTTTGACCGATCTCAACACCCTTCGAAACACTTAATATCTGCCATCAATGTCTGTGTCAATTTTGTATTTGAACATGTGAAGATATAGGGTAACATGGGGCAAGACGCCCCCTGAGGGAAGATGTCCTCCCTGTGTAGGCTAATTCTAACAAAAACCACACAATGTCACAATTATTTCTCTCAACATTCCTTCTGGCTGCCGCTAATCTCACTCAACTACACATTTCCTTTGTTTCATCATAATTTTTGAAGTTATTTGATAAAAGTCATTCTGACATGAGTTGACCTAATTAGCTGTAGATAAAATCTAATTGTGTTAAATTTTATTTAGACATTGGACTGCCCCTTTAGCCAACTAGCAACTTCGCTATCAGAAAGTCTGACGTAAAACTCTGAGGTAATAATCAGTGTTTCCCATACATAGGCTTTACTTGGTTCTTGATTGCAGCGCTGCGCAGCGCATATTCGCTCCACACATCCTCTCACTCGGTCGCTCTCTCTCTCAAACACTGCTGCACAAATCTGTCCAACACAATACTGTCACTGTCGGAGACCCATCTTCAAAACAGTTATTAGCAAGCATGTAAGGAGCCTAGCTAATAAGGATAGGTATGTTAACTTTGGAAAACAGCTGTCGAAGTTACCACACTGTATAACTGGTAGTCAGTAGGTGCGGTCGAGATAACTGGCTGACTTTCGCCGACTTGACAGATAGGGGAATAAAAACAGCACCGTTGTTCTGACGATATATGCTGCCTTGTCGAAAAATGCTAGCGTAGCGCAAATCGACAGCAGAGTCTATCGAGTCGCTCTGCCCTATTGAAAAATGCTACCTTATGTGTTCCCTTTTCCAATCCTATAAAGTTATAACCCTCACAGTATTATGACATATTCTGTTTTTTGATTATATTATAACATCATTTCAGGGGTAGCGTATTCTGATAGACCTATCAAATAATGCTCCCACCACATAATCATTTTATATTGCACCACTACTCACTCTATGTGTACTGTACGGAGATGGGGAGCATGTTGAAATACTATATTATGCCATCTTTATTTAAGATATCAGGGGTAGCGTATTCTGATTGTTTTTTTTTTTTTTTGATGTTACTGAGGATTAGCCACTTTCTCAACGGCATATAACATGTTTCCTCAAGCATAGCCATCTTTAAGATACAAAAAAAATCGATAAAATGTTCTTTTGTGTCTAACTAAGGTTAGACATTGACATTGCAATTTTGGCGCATTTTGGTCTGGCAGTTTTTGCTGCAGGAACAGTTTTCACATAAGAAGGAGAAGAAGCAGTGCAACAGACAGGTTAGCCAGGTAAATTAGATCAGTCAATGCAAGCTGAAATGTCCAAATATGTAGCCAACAGCAGCAGCACGAAAAAAAGTGTCAAAAATGACTCACCATTTTGATGATAAGTCTACTTTTTCATCCACCATGAAGCGGTTAGGTTTATCATTTAACGCTAAACAACCAGGCAAATACGAACAAGGACCAACACAGGAACGCGGAATAAGTTCTGGATAACAGTTTCTTACCCCAGAGAGGAAGTTAACTTCGCTGGACGAAATGGAAAAGAAAAACGCCAGTGCTAGCTTGTTTACCGAAGCAGCTATAACCTTGCGGCACAGAAGGTGGGTGTGGCAGACGAGATTGAGGAGATGGAAGAAGGCATAAGTACCCTGGGAAATGAACACACGCCGCTGCCCAGCCCAGACCCCCCAAAAAATCAAGACGAAAGGTACAAAAAGACACGAGAAAGAAATCAGCAATGAAAACATTTTTTGAAGCTGTCCAAGCAGTAAGTTACTTTTGACGAACAAGATAAGCGTATGAAACGTTTTGAACTTCGCATAGAAGCCAAAGAAGAAATTGAAAAACTTAAGGGACAAATTGAGGTAATGAAAAAAGAAAACTGCTTCTTGAGAGAATTGAGCCAGGAAACTGCGAGATACAAGAGAAGATGGAATCAGACTAATGGGCCTACCTGAGAAGGAAAATTAAGACACCAAAGAAGTTGTGGTCGGACTCCTAACCAGGTGATTCCGGACACGGTTCATCGCCTGGGAAGGAAAAACGATGCCGCAAATAACAAAATGCCAAGGCCCATCATCGTCCAGTTTGCAACAAGGACGGCCAGGAACGACAATTGGAGGAAATCCAAAGAAGCAAGGGTGTGCAAAGAGCTGAATATCCATTTCAGGGAGGACTTCTCCAAAGAGGATCCCGAAGCCCGTGCAAAGTTATGGCCAAAAGTCCAAGAAGCCAGACAATGCAATGGTAAAAAAGCATTCTTGAAAGAGGGGTATGCAATAATTGATGGACAGCGAATTGAGCCCTGATGCATGGGCATGGAGATGTGTCTTTAAAGCTGAGGAAACCTGTAAATAGTCGAGGTAGTCAAAAAAAGTTAAGGTATTTTGGTTGTTGCTATAAAGCTGTTATGTAGGTAACAAACTCATTCCTGCACTAATTAATGTTAAATAGCGCATTCAAAGAAGAAGGTTAACCGTAGAGCAATATAGACATCTGTTTCGTTTATATCCTTAAATGTTAGAGATTTAAAAAAATATTGTTAAACGCAAGGCCATTTTTTTATTTTGTTAAGAACAAAAGGCAAATTAAATTTTTCTACAGGAGACTCATTCAGGAATAGCAGATGAAAAATTTTGGAAACAACAGTGGGAAGATAACATTTTTTTTTCTCATGGAACTTCTCACTCAGCAGGAGAAATGGTGCTAATGAATATAGTTCCAGGCAAGGTAATTGAGCACAAAAGTGACACAGACGGTCATTGGCTTATGGCAATAGTGGAGATATTTGATCAAAAATGTATCTTACTGTGCTTATGTTTACAGCAATAGAATCAAAAATAGAGTCACTTTGGAAAGACTAGGCTCACTCATAAATGAATGGAAAACTACTTATGAAACTGAAAAAATTATATTAGGAGGCCTTAAACAAGTTCTTATCAAATTGGTTGATGAGTTTCAGTCTGCTTTTGTTAAAGGTAGGCATATTCATAACAATGTGAGACTAATATTGGATATGCTTGACTACCAATCTCTCCTAGAATCGGACAGTCTCATTTTATTTAACGATTTTTTTAAAAGCCTTCGATTCCATAGAACATGCTTTTTTCATTACAAACACTAAAAAAACTTTGGATTTGGAGATAAGTTTTGCAAAATTATTGAAATGTTTTATAATGATATAATCAGTTATATTTCTTTGAATCCAGGACTGACCCCTAGAATAAAAGTGTCTCGAGGAATAAGACAAGGACATCCAATATCACCAAAACTTAAACTTTATTTTAAGTACTCAGATATTGGCCTACCTAATTGTAAATCATCCAGAATTAAAAGGGATTAAGGTTTTTGATTATGATTTTCGTTTAAGTCAATTTGCAGATGATACGGTATTCTTCTTAAAGGATAAGTCAATACTTGGGGAAAACTTTAAACATAATTTCTATCTTCTCCAGGGCATCGGGCTTAAATATAAATTTAAACAAATGTGAATTACTACCACTGTACCAGTGCACAGACAAAGATATGTCATCCATCCCTGTTAAACATGAAGTTAAATACCTAGGCATAAACTTAATAAAAGAAAGAGGTAAAAAGTAATATAAATGAAAAATTAGAAAAAATGAAAAGAAAAATAAATCATTGGCTGATGAGAGATCTGTCAATTTTTCGTCGAAATCTGCTGTCCAAATCTGAGGGTATCTCAAAATTGGTTTATCCATGGCAAGCTTTATATATCTCTCCCCAAAACATCAAAAAGGCGAATTCTGTAATATATAACTTAACAAAATGCACTATATAAAAAAAATCACAACTGGTCACAGAAAATAACAAAGGAGGTCCTAAAACACTAGACTTTGAATCCATGGTAGGAGTGTTTAGAATAAATTGGCCCTTATGTCACAGACTGACTCAGTTTGGTTTCATATCCCCAAAAACATATTTAAGAAAATGGTGGGGTTATGATGTTTGCTAAAATGTGACTTTGAAATTAATAAACTACCTGTGAAGGTGTCAGAATTCCATAAACAAGTACTACTCTACTGGAAGATGATATTTTCCCACAATTTTACTCCACATGGCTCCACCTTGTGGAACAACAGAACAATAACAATTAATAGGAAAACCTTATTTAACCCAATTTGGTATGACAAAAATATTATTTTTGTAACAGACCTAATGGATGAAAGTGGTACGATTCTTCAGTTTAATACATTTAAAGACAAATTCAAAATGCAGTGCTCATATAAGGAATATAGCAAAATATGTAAAGTAATACCAGTTCCTCTTGTGAACCTAATACAAAACACGCTCTTACAATCAAACGTAAAAGTAGTCTTGCCACATTTAAAGATCAGCGATAGGAAGTGCAAGAATAAAGCTATTCGCAAAGCCTTCACTCTTAAATTTTTTCATGATTATGCAAAAAAAGCAAATATTAAAATAATAGATAATAAATTACTAATGATAGATAAATATTTAAAATACCTGAAATGGCCGATTTCTCCAAAAATAAAAGAAATGCAATTTAAAATTATTAATGGGTATTATCCAGCCGCAGAAACATTGAGGAAAAAGATTCAGATTTGAGGTTGACCTCTGCTGTTTCTGTCTGGAAGAGACAGAAATTACTGAACATCTTTTCTTTTCATGTCAAATTACATTACAGTTCTGGCAAAACGTGAAAGACTGGCTTAATGTCAGGATAAAGAACATAAATAATTTTGCAGCACAGCAGATTTTATTATACAACGATAACCTGTCCAAGGAAATATGTGAGATGGTCAACATTATCATAATTATGGGAAAACATCATATTCACGTATGCACATGGAAGAAGCAAAAACCTATGTAATTGTTTCAGGAATGAATTAAAGATTTATTTATCTTCTATACAAGTACTGTCGGATACACACCAGCCAATGCAAAAATTGTGTCACACTATGCTGCAATATTTTGTGTATAATTTAGAATAAATGGATACATATCACCTGGATTACCTCTGTTTTTTACATTATCACTCCAGACCCATGTCTGGAGTGATAATAGGTACTCAATGTAACTTATTTGTAGTTATATACAATCACCAATATGTGTCCTCTCAGATAAAACTTGAAAAATCTACTACCTTTTGGATGTGTAACTCATGACAAGACTCTCAAAACTACAATGTATGACATAGTAAAGATATGGTGACACAGAAGGAAGAGCTGAACAATAACTGTTGAATGAATGGAAATAATGTGCCTTGATTATAATTTCATAATTATCTATTTTATTTAGATTTTGTATTTTTTTGTGTCCTAAGTTGACCTAACATGAAAGTTTACTATCACTAGTATTGTTATTATTTTTTACTGGAGCCTTGCTGTTCTCTTATGTTTGTATGGTTTTGAAAAATGCAAATAACTTCCTGACGAGATTTTGTACAATTGTGAATTGTAAATAAACTGGGGAAAAAATAAATAATAAATTGCATGCACCTCGCGGGTGATAACGGTCATTAATGCTGAGAAAAGAGAGAGAAAAGATGTGGATGCAAATCTCGGCAGGAAGCCTACAAAATTTCATCTGCCGGATTATGCATCCACCTCGGTCCTTTTCAGACACTGTGCTGTGCTCATTGATGAAACGCGGTTATCACCACATATTTGCTGAATGTCATGGAATGATACTTCTACTAAGTGTATTAAAATATTAAATACTCTAAACCTTTCATAAAATATATACTTCGAGTCATTTATCACCATTGATGAACCCCACAAGGAATATTATAGCGTTTAAAACAGTATTTGGAGGTGCATGCAATTCTCGGCAGGCAGGCAAAACACCGGCAAGTTTGTGGCTCTCCAACTTTTTACTCGAGATTCTTAAAAAACCTATCCATAACAAATATTAATATAACTACTTATAATATTAGCTGAACAATTAAGAGGACTTTTCAATTAATAAGAAAATAACAGAAAGGCAACATGATCCATTTAATAGCTTCTTTGGAAATTTCAGTCATTTGACATAATCTGCAGATGCAGACTGCTTAGTTGTCAAGAAATTGTAGAATCATTTAAAAGTACTTTCAGGGCTTGCATGTTGATGGAGATCATGATATGATAAAAGCTCCAGAACAGCTAATAAATGGACTCTGAGGTGAGATTGTATTCTCAGCTGCTGTTTCCAAGGTCAGAAAAAATACATTGTACCAACCTGTCTTTACAATACAGGATTTGGAGATAAAGCTCCAAATGACAGCATGTAAGGGAAAACGTTGCATTATATGGACATGTCAATCAATAAAAAACACAGTAGGTCATTTTAGCTTTTAAAATGCCACGGACTTGGTATTTCCCAAAATATAGGCTGATGTAGGCTTATGTTTTGGGTTTATCGTGAACCTACATTTGAGTTAGAGAATAATTTTGTGATTTATTATACTTCCTCAAGTTCAGTTAATATTGATGCAATTCCTGCTGGCCATCAACAGGGGTCAGTAAAGGCCATACAGGGCTCCCTTTCTTAAAAGCTTGTATGAAACAGTCGTTCCTCATTATAGAAAGCTTTTGTCCAGATCTCCCTGGGTAATGATGTACAAACTTAATTAATTCCCAGTTTATCTGAGAGTGACCTCAGCTGCCTGGGTCCCTTGTTGATTTTAATTATTTTTGTGAAGAAACATTTTGCTGCTTTGCCTTCTCAAATGCCACAACGACCAGTGGTCACATTTGTTTCCAGCTGCTGTGTTTTAATGATTAAACGTGTTATTCCTCAACACTATCGCATAAAAAAACACATTATTTTTGATAATCTACCTTGCTGGCATTTCGCAACCATTTATTTTATTGCTGTTCTGTAAGAGCTTCTCTGTGGTGGTAGATTTCATTGGTTGGATCTCTCCTTCCTACCCAATATTAAAATGCTGTATGCGCAGGAACACACTAGACATTACGCGTGCACAGGAAATGATGTCCTTCAAATATGGAAGAGAAAAGCTGACAAGTATTAAACTGGATTGTTACTAAATAAGGTGAAGAATGAGAGTATTTTGTAGGATAAATAGATCAACCCATTGATCATCTATTTCCAAAAAAATATGATAGTGCTCGATTCACTTACTGTAATTTTATGCTTTGCCTGTTTAACCTGCTGGATCCTTTAGGAAGCTATCAGCTGGGCTGTGAACATTTATATCAATGTAAACAGACCTAAGTCATAAGCACATTTAATTTCAGTTGTAATTCTGTGATATTCATTTAAAATGGACCACATTAAGTACATTTAAAGTTGTACATTCTGATGTATGCACTGATGGGAATGTGTATTCAGCATTGCTATTCATTATTAGTGGCAACCAAGGACATGTAAACCCATTTAGTGTTTGCTTGAGATTTAAGCAAGTCATTAAATTCTAGGTATTAGTTACAGAAAATGTGAAATATAGCTGTCGCTAATTGGTCAGCAAATGATTGGAAGCTACTGGTGTCTCTTCAGGTCACCTATGACAGCAACTTGTGTTCAAAGAATATATAAGGTCACTCTTCTCATCTTCCAGCATAATGACTGCTTCAACTAAATGTTCAGGGCTTGTGGGTAGTTGTAAATGTCGACCTGCTCTGTTTGATTCTGACCAGTTCAAAGTCAGACCAAAACATTCTGTCCATAATGATGCGATGCAATGTGGATTCCAGTAAGCATGATTCATTCATTGATGGGTTTGCACTGTGAACACTTGAAAGAAAATTCAGACATGCACTTCCACAAGGCTTATAATATCTGTTGTACGTGAAAACTTTGCTTTCCTATTACCCACTTTTGTTGCAGAAAGTCAGACCAGCGGGCGCAGGGGCATCGGCAAAATTAATGTTGCATTGCCAGTGATAAGGACTTCAACTGCGAATGAATGAAAGAAGTTTAGGGAGTTCATCTCAAGGTGAGATAGCTACACTGGATTTATTTATATTTCTATACACCCTGTGCCTGCAGTAATTCCCCTACAAGGCACTCCCTGACTTTGAAACTAGTTTTCCAATCACATCAGAGTCTAATGCAACTTTTAAACTCCACATGATTTTACAGCTTAGAATACTCAACATATTTATAATCTGTAGCTTGGACGGGCACTGTACAGGTGACATATAAATTTTAAAGCTTAAAGTGGTTACAACATTTCAGTTTACAGAAAGTCATTTAAAGTAAAAACACAGTAAAGGAAGACACTTTTTTTTTTACAAAAGCAATTAGCCTTTTTTAATCTTACATTGCATTGAAAATTTACATAATAGATTCATACATGTTACAAATAATTTCATCATAAAAATATATTTCTGTACAAAACACTTTTTTATTCTATATATTTTTGTTTTTTTTCAAATGGTGAATATTTCCAATGTCCCCAGGCAGGAACAGCTTTAAGTCTTTCAAATCACATGGGTCTTATTGCGGTCAGTCAGTAGGAAAAGCTTGTGGCAAAATAGACTGAAGCTTAGAAAAAAATGACATCTGATGAAGGGGAGGACGTGTGTGTGTGTGTGTGTGTGTGTGTATGTGTGTGTGTGTGTGTGTATACACACGTGTATGTGTTTGAAAAAGCATATATGTGTGTGTGTGTAGATGACAGGGAGGGTCCCATGGTTTTTGGTAGGCACTGTGTCAGATCCATACCGAAAAAAAACAACACAACAACAGCAACAACGACAACAACAGCAGCAGCAACAATCAATCCAAACTGTAATAAGAAACAATGTTACCATAGCGATGCAGTGCGGGACAGTCGCAGCATTGATAAACAAGGAAGCCGCAGCTACCATTGCTTTTAAATCAATAATGACTTTAAAAGGAGTTTTCTGTCAGCTGGTTGCAGTCGGTGCCTGTGGTGACGACAGCAGGGGTTCTTAAAACAAAGTAGATGTTTTCGCCCACCCTGACACCCAGACTCATTAAAAACAACGGGTATTCATCATGTGTGGGACCCAAACTCACTAAGTTCAGCTTTAAACCTTTAAACCAGACGCTTTAAAAGAAAACAAGGACTTTGAAAAAAATGCATCAAAGCTGAAAAACAGTGAGTCGTGCTCATTGATACGTCTATTCCTGTTGTGTGGGGACCAGTTAATATAGGTACAAGTATATGGTGCATTTTCAGGCCCTTACAATATGACACTACTATATGGATGTTATGCATGGTTTCACACAAAAATCAAACATCTTCTTTTGTTTTAGCAGTAGTTCATTGATGGCAGATGAAACCATCAGAAAGGCCAATGGCGTGCAACAACAGCCTCCAGTGTCTTAAAGGGGCTAGAGACAGTGAAGGTTGCCAGCTGTACGGAACTGAATCGAATAGGTGGCAGATCAGATCTGAAAAATAGCTACCAGCCAAGGACCATTGAGCTGAGATTATAAGGCTATATTTTTATGAAACAAAAGCAAGTGGGAATCTCAGTGGCCTTGGTTCTGTGTTTGAATTTACTCAAATGTTAACTTGAAATCAAACATCTTCTCCCAAATGGTCAGTTCATCTGAACGCTTTAGCGTTTCTGAAATAAGTCACTCTCTCACTTTAGCTAGTGAAATGCAATGTACACATTTTAAAAGCGTAATTCAAATCTAGTGTGCAATACTTAGGAAGTGCCAAAGGTAGTACAAATTCTTTTTTTATAAAGTGTGCACCAATTAATGATTGACGTGGATTTCAGTATAAGGGCAAATTAAGTTTTAAAAAAAACTTAAAACAGAATTCATGTGATCTTAGACATTTCAATATTAATTTGAGACCAAACACAACTTTAACACAGGGAGGAACTTCTGAACTAAGACCTGGAGGTGAACTTGTGGTAATGACCATTTAAGATTTACAGATCTGATGAATAAACAAGGTTTAAATGGGTATATTTTGCAACTAAATTAGATCATAATTTTTAGTAACTTTTCACAAACAAATCCATTGAAAATATCCTAAAAGCCACTTTTCCAAAATCCCATAATGTGTGACGAAGAAATGCAAACATGAACTGGCATTTCAGGTACAACAAACATTTTCTATGTGGGCCATCATCCACAAGCTACATGTTGGGCAGTTCATCAGCAATTATCAACATTATGAATTATTATTGTTAAGATTAATTTTTACCATGATTGTGTTTCTTCTTTTATCTTGCCAGAGACAAAGGAAACATTACCTTTAACCAGAGTCAGACCCAGAGAAAGGTTTGGCCACGTGCAATCAAACAAGTGGGTTCCAGTGAGGGCTGGGATTTCTGTGTTGCCCTGACAACATTGCTGACATCTCTGGACTGTAGCTCAAAAACATTATTTCAGCGTTTTAATGTGCAAATCTCTGTGGCATCGAATCACCAGTTAGGTTCGAAAACAGTGCCATTATTCCAGGTGATCACTGAAATATTATCTGTGTCAAAACGGTGACCATTATGGAGGGCTCGCAACGGTCTAGTAAAAGGGGGGAAAATTGGCAGCCATAGCAAAAACCCCATCTATAAATGCTTTAGAAACTGCCATCTGTGATGAATAATCGATGAAACATTAACTTTAAAGAGCATGACTACTGTGGGCAAACCTTGCATCTCAACAACAATGACAACAACAATACCACTGACACTCGTGATTGCCTCAGTGGGAAAGACAGTGATGGTAAAAGGAACTTCACATTACACAAAATAAACCAATTTCATGTTACAAAGGAACCAAAATACAGTTTGTGACTTCTGTGAACAGCACATAGTTTTAATATCTTTAATTCTGATATTATTATTTTTTTCTAAAAACTCTTCGCTATAATCCATCTTTCCCCTTCAGCCCCTCCCCTGTGGTAAATATATAGCACAAAAATATAGGTGGTGAATGCTCCCGAATATATATGCAATAGATTTACAGATCAGAAGATTCTGCAGCAATAACAAAGAAAGAAGATAAGCACTCGCAGAGTGCAGAATTACAGTGGAACGGAGTCCACAATCGTAGGGCTGCCACCCTGTTTGTCTTTCTTTTAGCCTCTCTGTCAATGTATGTCTTCCTGTTTCTCCTTTCAGACAGCCTATCTATGTCTGTCTGTCTGTTAATCTTAATCTGTCTGTGGAGTGGAGACGACGAACGGCGGTCCGCAACAGCCTTAAGTCCCTGCTTGTCTTTCTTGAACCTGTCTATCTCCTTATGTGTCTAACTGTTGGTCTTAATACCACATGTCTGCTCTCTGTCTCTCCAAATTTCTGTTAGTGTGTGTACCCGTCATCTTTTCTGTCTGTCATTCATCCTGTCAGTTTCTCTCTAACCTCTCTGTCTGTCCCTGGGTTAGTCCATCTCTCAGTGGGTAGACAGGTAGTGTGTTCCTGTAAAATGTGCTTTAGTGCCAGAGCTTTCTCTGTTTCTCAAAGTCTTTTTCTTTGTAAGTCCATCAGAGTCCTCTGTATCCATTCGGTGTCTTTCTCATCAGAATCCATTTAAACTCATAGGATCAGGAACTTCTTTCCTCAAGGCCATATTCTGTCTGATCTGATTCATTATGTAGAGGGAATGCCGACTTCTCTCAGTAGTTTATTTCAGGTTAGACGGGCTCTGATTGGCTGTGGTAGGATTTTAAGATCAAATTTTTTCTCTTGATGACTACCTTACTTTACTTCCAGTTCAGTTAAGAGTAGTCTCCGTCTCCTCTGCCTCCTCTCTTATCCATTGCATGGGGAAGAGCAGTTTATCCATTAGATGAGTCAGTCTCTTCTCATTTGTTCTGTTAGTGCAGGCTCCCCTTTAGACTGCTTTTAGTTTTGCTTCTAATCCCAGTTCAGTTAGGATTATAGCTCCATCTCCAGGGCTGCCCTTATCCTTTGCTTCGGAGTTAGTCTCCTTTCAACGCAACTTTTGCTACTGTCTGCTAGCATTAGCCATTTTAGATTCTGTTTTAATAGAAAAAGACAAGAGACTAGTAATACCAGCCTCTCTGGTTGTCATGGAGACAGGAGGCTGTCCTGCCTGGTTGTTAGGGTTTTGTAGTCCGTGGTCATTTGAGAAATAGGCTGCTATTCACAACTAGCCAGTCTGGTTTACTGATGGTTTGCTGGTGACAGTGTCTTTAACTGTCAGTTTTGAACCAAGATTTTCAGAAACAGTTTTCTTCTTCAGTGTCTTTTGTGACATCCTCTCCATGTCACACTTTCCCATCTGTGGCCATTTTGCTCCTGCGTTCCTCATAATGAGGATTTGTTCAGTACAGTTGGGGAGACAATGTGGTATAAATTAAATCAGCCCATTTTTATAGTGCAGTTCATCTCCACGATGTATAACCATGGCCAGAGCACTGATAATGTGCTCTTCCTCTCTCCAAGCAACGGTCACAGAGCTGAGAGCGGGTCCTTCTCTCCAAAGCTCTGTGTTAAATACAAAATTTCGGCATTGGGTACGGTGACATGTCATGATATCCGACGAGCAGGTCATGGCTTAATCATTACGACCGGTATTAGAGACAGTAAGCGGGGTTAAATAAGAGGTTGAAGTATAATGGCTGTGTCTGGTTTAGAATCAAATTATATACTATCCATGACCAGCTGAGTCTTCGGTGTCAGAAATGGATAATAACCAGTAAAGTTTTGCGTTGGGTTACATCCTTTTTTTTTTTCACTTGATATCACATCTCACTGTGAGTTCAGAATGGCTGTGTTGCATCCGTCAAAGGTAGCAGACATTCTGTGTTCACATTTCTTTAAATTTCATTTGTGGACACAAAATGCGGTAAGTCAAAGGAACCAACGCTGGGTTTTGGTTTCAAGTTGACACTTTTCCCTCTGCTCGGGGAGATTAGGTTTCTGAAATGGGACTGAAGGTCTTTTGTAATCAATGAATAGACCATGTCGCTGACGATGGTGAGGTCTGCGTCAAAGCTCCACAGCCTCTTACCAATTGTGGTCCCATTAGATATCTGAGTCATTAAGTTCAAGTGAAGATAATCAATCCTCAGACCATGGTGCAGACAGTATTTAGATTTGGATCGAATCTAACAGCCTTCCCCTCCACAGCCTTGGCATTGGTGTTGTACATGGGGTTCTCAAAGGCAGCCTGGCCGTTGTTGTTTTCATGGACTGAGCAGCCTGTATACTGTGTTTTTGGTGTGGTTCTGTGAAGTAAAAACAACAGTAAAGAAAACATAAACGCACCATTAGAGTGATAAAATTACTGTAACAGTCTATTAATATTAACTGGGTAGCCAGTGGACAACAGTGAATGCAGTCTTGGGAGTAGAGGCGTAGTAAACAAGCTTTAAGAAGGATTAGAGAGAGCGTTGTGCTTTTTAGGAAGCCTAGTGAGATTCCAATCAGCCCATCCAAAACTAATTCCTTCAGCAAGCTTTTTTTTTGAGATATTAACAGCAGAACAGAAGTTATTTGCATCTGTTAACAATGCGAACACCAGCCAATTGTGCTTAAATTATATCTCCAAAAAATCCAATTAACACCTCCTGAACAGAACTATTTTGTAGCACAGTTTGCAACAGACAGTGACTTGGCTGTTTCTTAACACCTCAACAACCAAACCACTGAGGCAGGTACTGTTTTCATCAATCAGACAGCTTCTTAAAATGTTAACAATGCCTTTCTCCGTTTTGTTTGACAAGAATACAGAAGTGAAGCAACAATGCAGTGACAGGAACGTAATCTTGTCTATTAAAATACTGAAATTTAACAGAGATTAACATAAATGGGATACACATTCAGGCTTTTTTTTAGCACATACCTTTGTTTGTAGAGATAGAAGCCAAAGCCAGTGAATATTAGAGCGAAGAAAGGCACCAGAATAGCGATAGCCACAGAACTGCTGTTGGTACCAAGCTGAGGGGGTGGCGAGTTCTGACTCTCTGACATATTCAAACCTGCGGCAGGCAAGGAAATGCATCGTCATTGTCCACATATTTAGATTTGATCACATGTTCAAGGGAGAGTTATTGCTTTAACATTACCAAAAGTGTGATTTTGTTGTCTAAAACAAACATTTCCTTCAGTGTTGTTCTGTGTATAAAATAAAAGTCTTCCGGTAGTAGCTTCACTTTATTGTTAGTAGTTGTAGTAGTATTGTGCAGTATTATGATATCTCTGACAGTGAAGCCTTTACAGGGTTGGCAAGAGAGATCCTGCCCACCAGTAAGTGGATGCTAGAGGACCACAATCTTTTTTTCTCTTCATAGCATTTGCATGATGTGAGAAGTGTTCTTCAGATCTTGTTAAATTTGTTGTTATCCCCAAAATGTTTAGTTTTTGGCCAGTTTTTGCCAATTTTGGCATCACTGAAGATCAGTTACTGATAACTTAAAAGGGAGAGACTGCTTTCAACTGTTTGATGGAGATTGCAGATGGGTTTGGATGCAGGTTGAGAGTTCAGCCAGCAAGTCTGTAGAGCAGCTTTTACTCTTGGTGAGACAGAATCCACTGCAAGGCCAACTCAGCATGAGCAATAAGGTCATTGTTGCCAACAAAGAAAAGCTCCCTGATCACTTTCTCCATTACTAAGGTTCTTACAAGCAGTTCACCAGATTTAGTCAATTATCATTTATAGTCCAAATTGACTTACAAGAAATGCATTCATCATTCGGTGCTGTTACTAAACCTAAGAGACAATTACCCAGTCTTTGCAATCCAAACTGTCCGTAGTCTTTTCCCTGAATGAAACCCTGGAATACGTAACTAGAACCGTCAGGCTCTGCTGACACCTGGAGAGGAAAAGAGGATGTGACAAAGATGGGAAGAAAACATGAGATAAATAGGAGAGGGGGAAAGGTGGGATACATTTTGTGTTTGTGTCAACACAATAATGTGCAAATTCAAGACATATTTCTGAATTTTGATTAATATATTATTTGATTGACAAATACAGTTACATTTACACAAGCTGTCACAATTGAGTTCTAGACAATGAATATGGCCTGTGGTATGTGTTTATGCTCTTACATTGTAGGTTATAAACATGGGTTTTCAGACATGCAGGTATTTAATGATGACCACTGCATTTAGATTAATTTAGATTTAGTATTTGGTAGTGTTTTGTAATGATCATCTGAACCAATAAGAAAACTGCAAAATGAACTCTGCTTAAACACTATGCCAAGTGCAGCACAGTGAAATGTCTCACGCTGACTGACCTGGATTTCTTTATTAAAATTCAAAACACTGTAGTAAAATGCCTTTACAAAAAGAGGTTAGTACAAAAAGTGTTTGCCTTGTATTTTTGATTAACTACAATGTGAAGCATTTATTATGTGACATTACGTTTTAGCCCTTCTAAATTAATCTAGCTCAACTGAATCTAATTAAGTTGACTGCTCAGTATCCACTGAGACTTACAAATCCATCCATGGTCCAGGAGTCATCTATGATTTTGGCTGGAGAGATGGCTGAATCTTTGAGCTGGTTTCCCTGGTTCACGTAGTTCACCTGGTACATCAGCAGTAACAGCCGGGCCTCAGAAGCCTTATACACTCCTAGAGAGGACAGAGTAAACAACTGGTTTACAATATAACAGCAAACAATGGCTCGGTTGTTACAGATCATTAGCTCTATCATGTCCAATTGCAAATCAACACTGATAAGAAGTAAAATAAAAAAGTTTAAAGAAATATTTCAACCATGTACTGTAACTACCCCAAATATACAGTTTAACTAAACAAGATACTACATTGTGTAAATAAGACAGCTTTATACATGTTGGCAGCCATATTTTTAGCTAGCTGTTTCCCCCTGCCACCGGTCTTTTTGCCAATCTAAATTGAACATGTCTTGACTCCTGCGCTGACCTAAGATTGATGTTCTCTTCTTTTTTCACTCTCAGAAGTAAAAACAATATGCATATTTCCCAAAATGTTGAATTACTCCATTAAGTATAGTGCTTAGGTAAGGAAAACTTACTCTTAATAACAAATACAGTACATTGAAGTTGTGTGCTACTGGCCACTGGCCTTTTGGTGCCTGTGTGAGTGCAGTGTTATTGATCTAAAGCCTCTCCTTTAAGCCAGAAGATGCAGTTTAAAGGTCTGAGAGCTGCGTGGTTTTGTGATATGGTGTTTGTGCACTCTGCTACTCCAGAAACCACTTCTAACTTCAACAGGATTTGTGTTTTAATAGGGTCTTAACCCCCTGCTGACACTGTTGTAGGACCTTGGGAGGTCTGTGTGTGACTAAGTGTGTGAGTTGGGGGGGTGGTACAATAACAACATTAATAAGAAGAATGATAGCTCTAGGAAAGTAAAGAAATCCAGACACCATTAGGAAACAGAACAAATGATTCTAAGAGTACAGTAAATGTGTTGATGATAGGAGCTCCATATTACTTAGAATGGATGGGTGTTTATTTATTGTGTGACCAATGGATCAATACAACATCATGAAGTACTGTGACATTTCATGGCACACAGAATGACCATGGCATGTTCTGCCATGTAAAATCACACATACTCTACTGGATATACAGTATGGACGGTATGAGTATAAATATTATAACGTGCCTGAAAGGAGCAGGTCCATGTTGCCGTTGCTAAGGGAAACGTTGACTCTCCCTGTTGTGGAGTTGAAGCTTGTTATGCTCAGTGTCATAGGCTGCTTCCTCCCACGGTAATTATAGGAACCTTTCCATATGTAGTTAGGAGCGAAGACGTCATCTGGAACTACAGAACAGAACAGATTAGAATCAAACAGAACAGATTAGAATTGAACAAAACAAAACAAAATTGAACATCATAGGATGGAAATGAACAGATTATAATAGAAAAAAATAGAACAGAACAAAATAAAATCAACCAGAACTGATAACAGAACAGAATAAAAAAAGAATAGATCGGAACAGATTAAAATCGAACTGAATGGAACAGAACCAAACTGAGCGAATAGAACAGAAAAGAATGGAACAGAACCAAACTGAACAGAATACAACAGAACAGAACATCATATAATATAACTGAATATAATCAAAATGGATAGAACAGAATCAGTGAGATATTAAATGTTTTGCAGTTTGGGTATATATGTTGCAGACAAATTAATTTTGACTCCAAACCACAAAATTTGCCTCATTTGTATTAGAAATAGCAAATATGGAGATATACAGAAGTTATAATCCTTTATCCACATGTGGTAAGAAACAAGATTTCATGGCTGTCTTTACACAGAATCTTGCAGTAGATTTAAGGGCTGCTTCCTGCTTTTATAGTCACAGGAACGTGTGCATACAGTAGTAGTAGTATAGAAAGTCTTTCATGTGCAATTAGAATCAAGGGGTTATTAAATTACAACACAATAGGACAGATCAACACAGAACAGAACTGAAAAAAAGACAACTGAATAAAACGGCAGCACAGAGACGAGCAGAACATCACAGCAGTTCATTTACCTTTCTAAGTGTAGTGAGGAAAAATAAATTATTTACAATGGAAAGTAGTAAAGTACAATAAAATCGACAAGAACATAAAAAGAACACAGTGGAACAGAGCAGAGTGGAGTGAAAAGGAGCAGAGGAGCATTTATTATACTACAGTAGACAAGACCAAACTAAACCAAAATAGAAAAGAAAAGTGAAGAATACACAAGGAACAACAGGGCTGTTCTAGCCTGGAATAGAAAAGACTGTAATAGAACTGACCATTTAGTTTAGGGCTGGGAGTTCCTGTTGCTGGTTTCACAGGTTTCTTCTTCTCTCCAGCTACACACACACACACACACACACAGGGTCAAAGATAATGTGCTATTAAAACACGTAAACAGAGCTATATGGATGCAGTATGAAAGGATGTTAAAATGTTTTGGTTTTGGCTCTTGTTACAGACCCATCAGCTGATATCAAAGGAAGCTATGTTTATTCAGGGAGTGCACTTATATTACCAATTTAAAATGCAATGTTGGTCACTATTTGTCACACATTAACAAAATGAGTGCGTTAAAAAGGGTCACACAAAATAAACCTCTTTGATGGTTATTTGTAGGCACAGGAATGAAAATAGAGTTCATGACCAATAATTTGGTGTGCATATTAGATGCTTTTAAAAGTGGCCTTAAGGCACTTGATCCTTCAGAACAGCTTCTATCATCGCATCAAGATGCAGCCATTGTTGCCTACAAGTAAAGGCAAGCAAGGTAGAAGGTATTTGTCCTAGAATCTCAAATTGGATCAGAAAGTGTTCCAATTTTAAAGGCTACCTCAGGGCAAAAGGGTGACCGTCTTGGTGGAATGATTTGAAAGTTGAAGCTCGTAGTTTTTCCTTGTGCAAGGGTGGGTTCATATCTTCATCTGTTAACATTTCTTGATGGATAAAAAAAAATCTAGCTCAATCATTTCTAATGTGCAGGAAAATACACAAATTAACATAGCATGTCCATCCTGGGGAATCTACACCTTGCACTTTGCAATAGTATTGATGGAAGTCTCTGTGATACAATCAAACGCTGCAGAACCTCTACTAAAAGGACCTTGTGGTGAGATTGATTTGTCTATAACCATTTCCAAGGTCAGGAAACTTTCAATCGAAACTTTTAAGCCAATGCGGACAAGAAGTACTTCCATGGCAGAATGACATGGCAGCTGGGCAAACTCCATCTGCTGATGAAGATTGTGTGATACAACTGAAAGCTCCAGAAATGCTACTAAAAATACATTCTGGTGAGATTGTTTTGGCAACTATTGAGTATTGTATGCTAGTATGTACAAGGTCAGAAAAAGGGTCAATTGTTCACAATCCTCGTTTTTGTCTCAATTATACATCACAAGAAGACACTGGTAGAATGGACTAAAAGAAAAAACACAGATAGTTTAACCATCATCCTACTTCTCATAATATGTACAAACATCAAAAAGTGGTATTAGAGATGCAGGCTACTTTTAGAAATTTAAGCTTTTATTTAAACTGGCATTTTATGTATGCAGACATGCTACTCATACACTCATTTTAGTAACTTGTCGACCTAAGAGAACCTCCAGTGGCCCCATATTAATCCATAAACACTCTTTACAGTATGCTTAACTTGTAAATGTACCTGCTACGGTTCCCCAGGTTTAAGCTCCACACATCCTGCCTGTCATTGTTTGCTCCGTGTATGCAGTAAAGATGGTAGGGGAAGGAAAATGGACTCCTGGGATGTGATGAATTCATAACCATACTTGTACGGACCTGGTCAGGCTAATCTAATGAAGGATGAAACACCACAGGGTATTGTACTTTTCTTTTTTTTATCAGTGCTGCCAGACCAGCGATCAGCCCTCCAGGAAATCTCACCCTACTCCAGATGGCCAGGTACGCGTGCTGACAAAGTGCAAAACTTGTACCTGTCCACTCATACTTAATTTTTCAAAACCAGATCTACTATATATGTGTGTATGTGTATATATAGAGAAAGGGATATTTTTTAACCTCGACATATAGGCATCTTTCCTGTCCAAGTGCCGTCACTCTTGCAGACTCTGTGTTCAGAACCTCCCGCCAGGAAGTAGCCATGCTGACAGCTGTACACCAAGGTGTAGCCAAAACCGGGCAGATCCATCCCCATCACGTCCACATGGAGCGGGTTCTCCGGCTGCTTGCAGGCATGGGCTGGAGGGTGGAGAAGGAATTTGTGCACTGGAATTAGAGTCTGACAGACAGGATGGGCGATAAGTTAACAAGTATATAGGATGCGTGTTTCCTACGTATGCACTCAGGTTGCGCTCCGCTCCACGTCAGGTCGGGCTGGCAGGTTCTAGAGGAAGAGCCCTGAATCAAATGACCTGGCTGGCACTGAAATGACACCACGCTTCCGACCTGTGGCGAGAGAGAAAGAGAGAGAGAGAGAGAGAGAGAGAGAGAGAGAGAGAGAGAGAATGACACAAAATTACACCAATACCGTAATTTATTTAGTTTATTAGATGGGGCTGTCATAACAGATGAATAAGTATAAAATATAAAAATACCACATACAATAAAATGTTCATTCCAAATGACATGGCGTCTACTTATTTAAAGCATAATGGGTGGGGCCTTGGAAAAATACAGACTGACATTCATGTTGGTGATTACTGTGCAATAACTATGCAACTGCAAATGCATGTAATAGTAAACAATAACTATTTAAATGACATTTTGGTTTTTCTGCGTATCAAATGAAAAATAGGGACTTAATGTCATAATCATGTATAAGGATATCTACAATGAAAGATATTAGCAAGTTAACTACTTGGGAAAGAAGGTAGATATACAGTTTGGTTGGTCAAGAGCAATATCTTACCTTGAAACCGTATGTTCGGTTTAAGGAGCCATAGCGTGGCGTTCCTGGGTTATCACAGCTGGTTTTGGTCGGTTCTGAAAAGAACAGCACAAGTGTGTGAGTACTTCTACCCAAAATCTAAAGGAAAGATCGATTAGCAATAGCATTATATGTCCTCTCTCAACTCTCCTTTTCTCTCCACTGTTGTCATGGTAACAACAGGGTATATGTCCCAGGGTATATATCCCAGCATGACAGCAGGGGGCAGGAGTGCATTATCAGAAAACGAAGCAGGACCTGCTTTGAAAGAGAGCGTATGTGTGTGTGGCAGGAACATCAGCATGTAGAGCACATCCTGACGCACAGCGCGATTCAATACAGCTTCCGAAATGACAGATTCACTCTCCACTTCTCTCTTTTTTCCTGTAGTTCTCTAACTGCTCCCCCCACTCACTGCCCCCTGACTCCACCGCTTCTATACCCTCTCTAACTGCTCTCTTCCTCTCTCTTTCTATCTTTCCATGTCACTGTATCTCTCGCTGCCCACCCCACTCCCCCCAACACCCCTCCATCGTCTGTCTTATTTAAAGAGCAGGCTGCCTCAGCTCAAAACTCATTCTGTTACAGTCACATAGTAATACACATCACACACTAACGAACAGCTGCAATCACACACTAATAAATCACCCAAGCACACACAAACTCAAAGCCCCACGCTTAACATTACATTCTCACTTCACTTCCAAAGTAGAAAAAAATAATAAAGCAGCACTGAGAGGCACTTTATGATTGTGTGTATGCTTGTGTATCATTGTCTCACACCTATATGTATATAGAAATGAAAGACGTCCTTTCCCGAGTAGCAAACTTATGCTGTACTTACTTCTTTTTCAGTAGTTATAGATTAAGTCTACATCAATGAAGTAACACTTCAGAGCAAGCCTTCTATTTTTAGTTGCCTATTTCACGAGGAACGTATGACTTTATAGCAGCTGTAAAGTACTGTATCCATGCCTTATCAAGCGCTATGAAGCAACAAAAAGTCAAGTGTCTGTTCGCATTATACAAAAGCTCTCATTTATTACAATTCATCACCATGCTTGATGTTTAAGCACCTGCTCTGAATCAGACCTGTGAAGTGGTGCTCTAAACATCACATATTGGGTGGTGAATAGACCCAGTGGGACTATTTGTAATGTGTGTGAATATCCCTTCTCATTTTCTTCTTAATCCCCAGATAGCAGCAGCTTGTTTGAAGTTGGATGTGGATGCCCGTTTCTAGAAACCTTTTACTAAATACTGTAAGTTACAGCGTGCCCTGGTGTTGTCTCACTTTTAAGGAGGCACTTTCTCTATAATTTTTGAAAAGACGTTCCTATATAAGAGCCCCACTTTTTAGACATAACTCATTGAATGGTAATTGTTTTAGAAATTGGAATTTTTGCTAAATGTGTCATAGATACACTACTGTATATAACCTTTCTCTCAGAGGCAAGGAAATCAGTGTATTAGGGCGAGCACATTATGTTTATATATCAAATTGTTCAATAACTACCAAGGAAAGCACTGAAAAAAATTCTGAACTTTACATCTTAAGTTGTAGATTCAATGGTTAGGGCCTATGTCCACCAAAGCGTTTTTTCCTGAGGCCAGCGTATTTTTTCAATTCATTGTAATGGGAGCGCTGTGTTTTTATAACATGGTAAAAACGGCAGCAGCGTGACGAGGCAGTGAGCGTCTTTTGCACGCTAGGCGCTGGGGTGTTTTTTTCCGGTCGCAGAGAGTTTAAAAAATGTTCAACTATGGGAAAAATGCTGCGCTCGTCACTGTCACTTTTTGCCCAGCTGTCCAATCACACTGCAGGAGGGCTGGACAAACACCACACTGAGCGCATCCGATCTTGAACAAAACGATACTACTATATACCTATATATCCTACTCGCCGAGTTTTTTCCTCGCCCGCAAAATCTCATGAACCCACCAGACAGTCTGTCCTTTCATGTTTTAGACTTCTCTTCATGCAAAGCAAGGACCAGGAAATTGTGTATCATAGCAACCAGAGCGTCTCAAGAAAAAAAATTTAAAAAATGGTACGATCGTCATCATAAAGGCTCTGTGTGTTGAACCAGGCTCCTTTTATCGAATCATCGAATCTTTGACTATTCGCATTCAGCCCTAATAAATTCCTATATTTACTGACAATTAAGGAATTCATATTTATAGATACATTTCATTAGTGTTCACTGTACGTATTGTACATGTAGAAACTTATCATGTGAAGTCTGTGAAACAGAAGAAGGAATGCCTCTGTTGTCCTTCTGCTAACATATTACTGACTGCTAGTATTTACTATTCAGGAAATACAGATACCATGATACAATCAAGTCCAAAAATGTTGGCAAAACAACTTCAAACAAGATTGGAAATGATTACTATATGTATAATCAAAGATACTGAATCTATCTAACAGTGAAAACAGCAGGAGTTTTTTAAGGAAGATTTGGAAACAGCAGAATCCTTTAAGGCCTGTCCTCCTCAGGCTCCTTTTTCATTTACAAAATTGTCTCAGATGAGCCCCCAGTCACTATTCATTATTATTCCAATAAGTCTATGTAACTTTAACTTTGACAGAACAGTGGCTGCTCTGCGCAGCAAACCCATGAGTAAACTGAAATGTGGCCGTCAACTCCATAACGATAGGTCATTAATTGCCATGATCATTAGGCAGGGGGATATCAGACATGAGTCCAGGCTCCCCAGTGAGCCACAAACCAGTCATAATAAACGTGCAGTCTAGCATAAACTAAATAATGCGTTTCATAAGTTATTTAACCCACACAGATATTCAGTCAGGGAAGTAAACATATAAAATAAAAACAAAATAATACTAATCAAAAGAAAACGTGCACAGCAAAGACACAACATTAAAAACAATATTTTGCTTTGATATGTTATTTAGAAGAAGAAGATGATTTTACCTCCTGATAAATTATCATTTTAAAAGTCTGGGGGCTCCACCATCCAGCCTTTTAATTTTAACCCTGACTTTGAAGTGAACGAGACACCCCTGCCTGAGGATACCAGGCTACGCTCCAGCTTATGTGGGGATAAATGATTGAGGATATAGTCAGGAACGATCAGTAAAATCTTAGATTAATGTTTGGTGGAGGTTAAAAGCAGTAGTACTGCAGTTGGAGAAACAGCTGACAGTATTTTAAGATTGTTGACCTTTGGGACTGTGTTTCAAATCTTTTTTTGGTATTGATAAAAATGTATGTGTAGCTCCAAGAATTGAAAACTGTCAAGTACCAAAAGCTGGCATTCAATGTCAGATTCATGATTAGTCTCTTATCAGATCGATAATGATTTATATCAAAATTTTGCCAAATACAGACTATGCTATATTGATTACACAATGTTCTTGTGTGGCTGCTTATGTTAAGACACATTTAACACCTGATAACTTTTTCCTTCTTTTGTGAAACTGATTTTGCAGCAAAAACATCTGCATATTTCTCAAACTACAGTACCAAAAAACCCCCCAAAAAACTCAGATATTGTTTTGGCCTTACTGCAAAATTTGAAATGACATCCAGCTCTACCAAGATCCAAAGTCATTTTCAACTTAAGTTTTTGAATTGAGATGGAGTGATCATATGAATATAAAAAATTAAGTGAACCTAAAACTGCAAAAAGTGCACATAAAAATGCAAGGTTTGAATGATTTTAAAAGGAAGCACTGATATTTGGTAAATATTTATCTGTTCTATAATGTACTCCCTGTTTTGTTCGTTAAGTGAACATAAATGGTTAAACTTACCGATACAGCGTGGCTGTGTGCCACTCCAGGTACCATCACTTTCACAAAGTCTGGTGGCTGTGCCAACCAGAATGAGAGGTGCAGCACAACTGAAGGTCACTTCTGATTGGTAGATGAAACTCCGGCCCTCTCTGAAACCACCGACTGGAGTGCCTGGGTCGCCACAAAACTTGGCTGCACACACACATCGACACACGCACACAAACATACACAATCTCATTTCAGTATGTGGTGCTAACTTTGCCGACAAGTAGTAACTTTTTCTCAAGGACAAATGTAAATTTTGCTTCCAATTGTAACTGATGGTTCATAAAGAATAATAACATGCAATGTGTGCGCTTGTACCTGGTAATGCATGTGTATGAGAGTGTGTCTATATGTGTGTGTGTGTACTTACGTAAACACTGTGGTAGCATGCCGCTCCAGGTGCCATTGGCCACACAGGTCAGGACAGCTGGGAATGAGAGCTCATATCCAGGTGAGCAACTGTAGCTCACACTGCTGCCCCATTCAAAGTCACTGCCCTGCAGTACCCCATTACTGATGGCAGGGGGAGCTGGGCAGGTCACCGCTATATATATATGAGAGAGGGGGGGGGAAGGTGAGGTTTTCAGCAGCTGCATGTGATGCTGCTGTTTCAGTCAAAATCACTGTCCTGTAAATTGACTGATTTAAAGAGATGGAGACGGTTGATTACATCATTGATTACAACTACTGATTTGAAAATTACTTTATTATTTCATAGCTATGATTTACTCTTGTAGACTCTCAGTCAAGCCAAGTAACAGACACAATTTAAACTAATTACGGCAATTACAAGATGTTCATATGACTCATATTATCTGATTTGTTTGTATATCTTTGTTTTCCTCACAAAGGCACTGACTGCATGGTGAGCAGAATCTGCTGTGTCAGCCTTTATGTACCTAGATTTATACAAGGGTTGATTTAGAGCCCAGTTATGAATACAGCAGTTGTACTGTACTGCCCGTACACATGGGAAATGTTTAAATACCAGTAACATCCTCTGTGTTAGTGAGGGGGTAATAATATACTTCACAGAAGATAGTCAAGAATAGCCCAAAGGTTTAAAGAAAAGCATTTGAGTAGTTTCACAGTATAAATAGTGTACTGTAAGATTACTACAACAATTGTAAATAATAAGTACATTTAATAAACAATTTACCTGTACATATAGGCATATTCCCATTCCATGTCCCATTTTGGGTGCACGTCCTCACAGATGATCCATCCTCCTCCATTCTGTATCCTGGTTGGCACTGGAAGGTGACATTCTGACCAATCGTAAAGTCTTCTCCGTAGCGAAGGCCGTTAGCTGGCACACCTGGATCCCCGCAGTTTATCACTATGGAGATGGACAAGATTAAGATTGCTTTACAGGCATGAGATAATTGGACTTTTAATGCACTCATTACTCTACTATAATTACTCCTGCTTGTATGCCCTTTCGGATAGCTTAATTCAAATGATAAGGAGAGATATTTGTAGAGAAAAAGAGTTGTAGTGAAAGAGGTACTGTGTGAGACAAGGGGGGTAAAGAATATTGCACTCCACTGCGGGGTGCCTCAGATATCTATTCTTGGTCCCATTTTGTTTTGCTTTTATATACTTCCATTGAGACACATCGCTCATTTTAATGGTTCTCCTATCACTGCTACACAGACAATACACAAATCTATTCTTTAAGCCAGATAACGTTGTGTGTAACGGAGTGTGTAACTGATACTGAGAAATGGATGACTTGTAACGTTCTGCAGCTAAACTCTAAAGTACTAATCTTTGGCCCTGATAACTTAGCAAGCAAATTACAACCGTTTATTGGTCCACCGGCAACCAATAACAAATCTTCAGCTAGGTGTCACATTCAAATCTCAATTGAACTTCGAACCATGTGTCAACAATCTCATTAAATTCTGTTACTTCCACCTAAGAAATATTACCAAAATTAACAAGAGTCTGCAGAGACTGCAGAATGTTCAGAACAGTGCCGCAAGGATCCTGATGAGAGTGCGAAAGTATGACCACATCACACCCATTGTCCATTCGCTTCACTGGCTTCCCGTTCCTGCTAGGATTGAATACAAGGTCTCCCTCCTCACCCACCAGTGCATCTATGGAAATTCATTTTCCATAGATACATTTACCTTGCTTTTATGTTCTTACCTGTAGCACTTTGAGATTTGTTTTAAAGGTAAAGTACATTACAAATAAAATGTATTATTATTGTTGTTATAGTATTATATAATAATAATAATAATAATAATAATAATAAAGCTTTTTCTTTTCCCCACGTAGAAAGTCTTATTCATGCCTTTGTCTTTTCGATCTGGACTATTAGACCTGCAATGCACTGTTGACATGCCTTAGTCCATTCTCAGTGGCTTGGTTTCAGCAAGTGCAGATTGCTGCTGCTCAAACTTTTTAAAGACCAATCACAGCTCCCATATTATCCCTATTCTTGCCCCTGTTCACTAGTTGCCAGTTAAATTCAGGGTTGATTTTAATTGATTGATTATTTTTTAGAACTTTTAATGTCCAGCATGGTCTGGCTACCAGCTACCAGCTATATTGCGGAGCTTTTGACACCTTATGCTCCAAGTCATAACCTGAGATCCTCTAGCCTAACCTTGTTAGTTGTCCCTAGGTCAAGGCTGGTGACAAGGCTTTCTCTGATTCTGATTGAGGACATCAAGCTTCCAGTACATTATTACCTACATACATTAGATACATAGAAATAACCCTCTGATAAATATACATCCAAAAAGTTTCATGTAAGTATATAACTGTCAGAAGATTTTGTTTCAAGAATCATGTCTCTGCAAATTCATCTATACTAACTAGATGTGTGATGAGATCTTAAAGGGTTTATCCATCCATCGTCAACTTCAGCAGGAATGATATTACATGAGAGAAATTGATCTACAGTAGAAAAGATATCTGAAAGCGACACAGAATGCCTAAGAGACTTACTGCATTATATTCCATAATATTTGGAATCGTCACCTGAACTTTGTGTTAGCCTTTACATAAATTAACATTTCCACCATAAATTGATGCAGAAAAAAATCACCAGAATGCAGGAAATTAACTGTTTGATGTCAGAAATTTGCGTATAATTCAGCATTGAAGATTTCTTTAAAAAAATGTGTTAAAATCTCACCTCGCCTTGATACTCGTGTACCCAATATCATGTCTCGTCTCATTTCGTGAGCTAAGTGTCTTGTCACACCTCTAATAATACTTGTGCTTATCTTCTCCGTTAGTGTAATTTTAAGTTGCGGAGATGACAGTGGGTAAGCAAATCTGTGATCGGACTATATGATATCTCCAGATTAAGTTATGGGCTTAACTTCTCATGAATCAAACAACAGTGATATTAAAAATGGCCAAGGTTGTCCTGGGACTCTTTTAAGGAGCATTAGGACTCCCCTGACTGCACTTATAAAGCACTGTCCTTCATAGTCTAATAGGCAGTTTAAATGCTTTTAAACCCACCCCAGAACCTGTCATGCCTGTTAATAGATGTAGTGTAATCTACTGTAAAAGCTATTTCCTTTAAGTCTGGGGATTCTTATAAACTTCCAGGACCCCATATTGAAGAAATGTGGTTTGTCAGCATTTCTATCTCTTTGTTCCGTACTTCTGGACATTTCAAAGCTTATTTCTTTGCAAAGTGCATTGAAGTCAAGAATGTCACTGAAAATTGTAGGACATAAAAATACTGCTAGATCTCTCTTCATGCAGAGTCCCAAGTTAAGTGAATTTCACCTTGGGACACAATGTAATCATGTGTTTAACAAGGTATGTTGTTAGCTATATACCCCTGGTAGCTGTTGTATCTATCGCCACATGCGGGTTTTGTAGTCTGTGTAACATGCAGCACTGATTAACACTTGTTCAACCATGGCTTTAGTCACATTTCATGTGGGAACATAATGTTATGTTTTATTATTATTTACTCTTGGGAACTTTCCCACAGAGTTCAAAAAGCAAATTAAGTAAAGTAAACAACAATCAAGGTTATTCATGTCACCCTATAAAGTCTGTAACAGGAGCATGGAGATTTGAGGCTGATTTCATTACTCAGACCTATACTGTCGCAGAATAATTTAAAACTGTGCATAAAATAAGGTCGCAAAAGGCTGGAAAGGAAACCTTATAATCACACATCAGGAGTTTGATGATGTTTATGGGTTGCAGACTTTATGCCATAGCAAAGCAAGGATTTAATACTCTGATTATTTGTAGTATGTAATACATAAAGCTGACAGTCTGCTCTTTAGCCTTCAAGTCACCCTAAGTATGAGTTCACTTTCAAAATAATAAGTTTAAACAAAACATGTACTGCAGAGTACTGTACTTATGGAGCATCAGATATTGTTAAAGTAGCTAAACATACAGCAGGTAACTTACTGGTGCAGTTGGGCTGCGCCCCTGACCAGGTCCCGTTGGCCTGACACTGCCTGGTGGTGGCGCCGGTGAGCAAGTAGCCATCCATGCAGGAGTAGATGACCGAGTGAGAAAATGTTGTTCCATCCAAACGAAAAACTCTGCCATTACTGGGAGTGCCAGGGTTACCACACTGGACAGCTGGGGGAAAATGAGAGAATGAGAGAGAGAAAGCCTCGTGCATCTTAGTGAGTTTCAGCTCCATGACTATGGTTATTTAAGGAGACTGTGCAGTGCATGGGTGAATCTATAACTGGGTTGGTATCAAGGTGCTGGGGTCTGATAGGTTGAGGTTAAGTCAAAGTCTCCTCCTACGTTTACAGAAGGGCTGTGTGCCGGACCAGGTCCCATTAGGGAAGCACATCCTCTCTGAAGAACCAATCAGCTCATAACCCTCCGAGCAGCTGAAGTGAACCTTGGAACGGATCCTGAAATCCGTTTGCTCCCTCGAACCTTGTGAGGGAATGCCAGGATCGCCGCAGGAACCAGCTGTGTCACCTACAGAGAGAAACAAGGAGACAGCGTTAGGTCCCTGACCTCAAAACTAGAATCCTTGCTGCAAACCAGCTGCATTTTTACACAGACTTATGGATTTCAAACCCTAAAATGGCTTTTAATTTATCTAATTAAACACACAATAGAAAAAAGATGAAGGAGGAGAGGAAAAAAATCTAAAATTTATCTAAACAATATTTTTTTTCACTTGTATAGATTAGGTATTGAGACAGCATTATAAAGTTAACTCTGAAGTGTGAGTTGACTATTTTCTTCCATTTTTAATATAAATCACGTTCCCAGGGTACTCAAGTATGAAATGGCTGCCTATTAATGGTCGTGGACTGCACCCATATGTTGGTGATAACAGACATATGTTTGCCTTAAGAGTGTATGTATGTGTGCTGGTGGGTAGATGGGTGGCTGTGTGTGTGTGTGTGTGTGTGTGTGTGTGTGTGCGATCCTCCCTCTGCCCTTGTAGAGCCGCCTGGTCAGCACATTCTGCCTGACAGACAGAGAACATTCCTGGGTGCACGCACGCACGCACGCACGCACGCACGCACGCACGGTCACCAACACGTACCTGCCTGGACGAATACCTTGTTACGGATACATTTCTGGTCACCATTGCCTGTTTTATTAATGGTCGAAAATTTGCATTGGTTTATGTGTGCATATAACTATTGTCAAAACCTGATTAATGTTGGTTTTGTATAGCATACAGAACATGAATGAATATTACATCATACCATTTTTACTGTAATTATAAATTTTGTCACACCATTCACATCCATTATTCACCATTGATTCAAGGTGTGTAACAAAATACTTTGTGTGATAAATGACTCTCTTAAGAATTTCCCAATTGTGTCTGCGATGTTTTTGTGATACTTTTGATAAATAACCAAATTTCACATTCACTCTTTTATATTACACTGCAAATATCTAGAGGCTTTCAGCTAAATTGAGCTTTCACATACCACAGACTCAATATAGAATGACATAACTTCTTTTGTAATGCCTCAGGAATTTGTTTATCAGATGTAAATAAAAAAAAAGTTACATTATGTCATCATTATTTGTGAGGAAAAGGTCTATAACAAGATGAAAGATTTTTCTTTCTGAATATTGCGAACAAATCAAAAACCAGTCAAGGCACAAACACACATTCGTCTTCAGAGACACTACACTATTATCTACACAACTCCCATGGGACAGTCACACACACACATACAGCTCCAAAGTCACCATGCAGCCTCAGGTGTATCTGGTCTCAACAGGGAGAACAACCAATCTACCTGATGTCACTGGTGCAAGTGTGTGTGTGTGCCTGAATGTTTCTGTGGGACAGAGCGTTGTAAAAACTAATCTCTGTTGTTTCCCTCAGGTGACTTTGGAATAACCACTAATCAGTCACACACATTTATCTACACACACGCATGCACGCGCACGCACACACACACACACACACACGAACATTTATCCGATAGAAAGATCTGCTGTACTCTGGCTTGGCTAAATTCACGGATTACTGAGCTGAAGCTCCTTTGCCCAGGTTTGCAGAAGTTCTCATAAAGCAGGACAAGAAAAAGTACACGGCTACAACTTTCTCACTTGTCTGATACAGGGACTTACTGTAGGTGGTCGAGAAGTGAAGGGAGGGAGGACAAATGAAACTGTCTGAACATGATGTAATTTCTTTTAAAATGTGTTTTTTAAATAGCAGTTACTTAGCCTGCAGTACCAAAACATTAAAAGAATAGTTTGATATGAGTGTGACACACTTATTTGCTTACCACTTAGCTTCAAATATGAAGCCACAGCCAACAGCCAGTTAGCTTAGCATAGCATAAAGACTGGAAGCAGAGGGACACAGGTAGCTTGGGTCTGCAGCACATAATCTCCCATTATACCACACCTTTCTAGCTCTGCAAAAGCTGGAAGGTGGATTTTGCTTTATATTTGAGGGAGCAATGTTAGCGTTTTGCCACTGTTTCTAGTCTTTGTGCTTAGCTAATCTAAAGCTTCACATTTATTGGACATCCATGAGAGTGATATCAATCCTCTTATCTACCTATCAGCAAGAAAGCAAATTACCATATTTCCCAACATGCTGGACTATTCTTTTAAGGTTTTAGAGGCAAGAATAATTCAACTGAAATAAGTTCAAGTCTGCAGAATGATGCAGAATTTGAACATTTTGCTTTCAAAGCTGTGCTGCCAGTGTTTTTAATGGTTTGTTTTTGCAACCAACGCTGTTAAATGCATAGGCCTAATAATTGGAATGCTTGTGAAATTTTTATTGAATTTTACCAGGAAAAAAGTTGATATGTGCTTTTACTATGTTTTTGCTTTTGAACCTCATGTTTTTGGGGAGTCAAGTCTCAAGCGGGTCAAGGCTCACAGCATACTAGTAGAAGTCAAATCCTCATTTTTGTGAAGTCTGACTTGAGTCCAAGTCTGGCAGTACAAACAAATATCTAACATAAAGTCTAAATTTGAAAAGAGGAATTTAATATGAGGCTTCAGGTCTGGACACTGTACCTACTTGGTTAAAATATTTTATGCCCCCTGAAATGTAAATGTGGTAACATAACCAACATCCCATTAGAAACACAGTTTGCTTATCAACAGTCATGGGGCAGTATTGTGGACCTAGAACTTCTACCACAGGCTGGACTCTTATCTCAGCAGTGCTCTAGTACAGACCTGCCAGGTAAACACAATGAATCACTGCTTCTTAAACTATTACCCTCCCTCACCCTGCGTCTCCCCCGGGCAATTGCTGTAAATAACAATGTATTCTTAGTCAACTCGTCTGGAATGTGTTTTCAGTCAGTTTGTTATATAAGCAGCAGCTGGGAGGCTCTCAGTGTGGAGAGCCATAATCATGCCCACAGCCAGCCAACTGAGAACCATATAACTTAGACGATTTGTTTATACATGATGGAAGGTAAGGAGGCTTTCTGTCTGGAGAGACAATCTAGCTCAATAAGTGGTGAGTTATGCATATACAGTAAATCCAGCAGGAAGGAAATATGCTTCTTTAAAGCAGTTTACAGAACAATGACAGTAGTGCATCTATAGCACACAATACTGCCTAAAAATCCACTCACCACAAAAAAACAATACAGCTAATGCTAAGGAAAATGCACAGGGCACGTATGCATAAATTTAACTAGTTAAATATTGATTTCATCATTAATTATTAATATTTCATTGCTTCGTCTGTTCATCTGCATTTTTACCCTTCAGTTCACAGTACCCCTTAAGGAATTAAAAAAACAAATGTGTGAGAGCGAATCAGAAGATGAAAGTGTCAAACTTGCTGCAGTAACACCTATAAGTGGTTTACAAATAGTTGAAAAAGATAACCAGAACAGAAATGCACATGGTTAAGGGTTCAGGGCGGAGGTATATGTAGGAGTAGGGGGAGGTTATGCTCCAGAGCCCCTTTAACAGATAGATACTGATATATTCTTTATATAGAATCCATCCCTCCCATTATCCCTCCGACTGAATCCAAAAGGGTTAAGAAAGTGCGCCTGCAGGATATAAAGGCATGACCTGCTCTGTTGAGTCCACATATTTTAGATGTCTCGCCGTTCATCTACAAGTCCAATCTATCTCTCTCTTGCTGATAGGGTGGAAAGTCTATATATTCAATAAAGGTTAAAACGGTTACCTGAGCAAAAGGGCATAGGGGCACTCCACATCCCATTGAGCTGACAAGTCCGGGATGATTCTCCTTTCAGCTGTCTTCCGCCCAGACAGGAGTATCGAGCCGTTGAACCAAATGTAAACTTATCTCCACTCAGCACACCGTTAGGGGGAGAGCCAGGATGACCACAGTCTACAACTAGAGACCCCAGGTGGTGGGGTGGGGGAGAAAGCATAGACAGCTCTTCAACTCAACACATTTTTGCAAGAGCTGCAGTGAATGCTGTCAAAAACTAGAGGGACAGATTCAGAAACAAAAGCATATGTGTATGATTAGGGAAAGATGCAGAAACACTGATTTCTAAAAATTATGGCATGTACTGCTAACTAGCCCACCTACATTAGTTTGTGAGGTTACAGATCAAATGTTCATGACTTGCACTTCCACTGTGTATTATTATGTATTTCACCACTGTGTGGAGCCAGCTCTGAATTGGTGATGGAGTACTATGGCACATCGGCTAGCCCTCATCCTAAAAGCCTTTTTCTTGTAACATTTAAAGTGAAAACATTCTAACTATGTAAGCTAACCAGACAAACATGAAATGTAAAAATTTCTCATCTTAAATTTCCCTTATCTTATTTATAATACTAGGACTTACTAGCTATACATTGCAATACAACATAGCACATAGTGAAACAGAGGAACAGCACTGTTTCTTTATCATCAGTCTATTATCTGACTATTATCTCAATATCTTGTATTTAGCCATCATGCGCATATTTAAGACTCCTTTGACAGGATTCTCGTTTTAAGTGGGATAAATTAAAGTAATCTGGATCCAAAAGTTTTTAGCCAACTCACAATATTAACTTAGCTTAGCTTAATTAGCCAGCTAGCTACAGAGGATACAGCTGTCATTTCAGTCGACAAAATCAATTCATCAGCTGGAAATGACAAACCTGCTTCCTCTGTCTGAAACCAAGGACCCAGTCTTTTGGAAATTACTAAGAATATCGTAAAACCACAAACTACATATGTGCCTTTCGAGAATGGAAAGCCTAACAGGTGTCGCAAGAGTAACAGTCAATTCTACCATCATCTGTGTCCAATCAATGCCATGGTAAAATGACAGAAACAGAAGGATCAAACTAACCTATACATTCTGGTAGGGGTTTGTCCCACTGTCCAGTAGGTTGACAGGTCAGTACAGGTGAGCCAAAAAGGTAATACCCTGGGTTACAGTCGTAGAAAACCACGGTGCCAAAGGTAAAGTTCCCATGCTCTATTTTACTCTGTCGGATAGAGTTGGCTGGGATACCTGGATCAGAGCAATTGACCACTATACACAGAGAGACACAGAGACGGACACACACAAATACACAAAAAGAGAGATAAAAAAAAGCATGTGTTATTTGGCATTAACCAGAGAGGGCCATTTCTCTCCCCCCTCTTGCTTTTCCCAGTTAAAAACACTGGGATTACAGCTCTGTAAAATAATATGGGGCATAATAAGGAGGTTTTGGGGAAGAAGGAAAAACTGATTAGGGCTGGTGTTTAAAAGGGTAGTTATGGCAAATGTTATGTGATGCTATAATGAAGGCAGGTTTGTATGTCCTGGATCCAGCACCCATGCAGTCTAAGGGCTTGTTTTCATTACATTGCGATTTTAATTTTACACAACTCATTGGCACTTTATTCTGTTAAATGGGCAGAACGCTGATAGCCCGTGCATGCTTGTTGCTGTGATTGTCAGAGAGCCATCACGGCTCGAGATTAATGTGTCACTGAAAACAAAATGTTTCCTTTTACAAGGCTGGAGCCAGGAGAAAGTTAGAGGGATGTAGAGGATTAAATCTACCTCAAAATGTCAAGGCAAAAGAGTGATTTTTAGAAATAGAAATGTATCTTTCCTGTCCAGGTAAAATGAGTTTTAGGTTTAGGGTGGCAGAGATGTTGTGAAATGAAAAGGGTGGGGGCGAATAAGGATGGTTGCTAAAGGGAAAGAAAGTAAGGGTAAATCAAGATAAAAGTTGAGGTGGTATTAAAGGTTAGGGAGAAATAAGGTTAGGGGTGAATACACTTAACTTTTCTCCCCACCTTTACACGTTGGGGGCGGGTGGCTCCACTGGCGGTTGGCCTGACACTGAGCGCGTGCGGGCCCCTCCATTTCATAACCCCGATTACAAACAAAGCTGACCACATCGTTGAGGTTGAATCCATTTCCCACCGTACGACCATATATGGGACTTCCTGGATGGCCACAGCTGATCGCTATAAAGAAGACAGTGTGAGTCATGGATACATGTAATTGCATACAGATTTCTCATTACATTTATTATAAATCTACTTGAGATCGCTCATAACATATTGGCACAGCTTAAAGTATTTTAATCAATATTAGATCCCATGAAGAGACACCAAGAGACCAACAATGTGTTACTTCCTGTTCACACATACAGATTCAAACACTCAAGAAGTTACAGCCCGGCTCCACCCCCACATTTCAAGACTCAAAAGTCTCCCAGCGGCACGACAGGGAGAAGTTGAGCAAGGTTCAATGTGTCTGACAACATTATGGAAATGATCCCTACAGAGATAGTCCTTTCTGTTTAATCAGAAACAGACGTTTGCTGTGCTTGCCACCAGACTCCATTGACAAAAACAATAATTTTAGCTTGCAGGTGATGATTGAACACACTTCATTCAAACCCGACAGAAACAAAATAAAATCCACAAACACTGTCTTTGTTAGTCTTTTCACTGTTTCAATAGTTACCAAATCTGGTTTGGTCAAAATAAATCCTTTATTCACCGTGTTGGATGAGAAAAGAAACAGCTGTTATTTTGCTCTTCTCACTGATTAACAGTTTCACACAGAGTTACTCACATGCACTAACATCCATGCGCAGCCGGACTGGCTGTATAAACAAATCATGGAGCCTCAGATGGCCTCAGCAGTGAAACTTTCATTAAATGCTATTCAATCAAGAGAAAATGGGGCATTTTCAGATGCAGTTTACTACACATTTGGTGTCCAGGTTCATGTCAGTACAGGACTTTCTTTAACAGCGACACCTTTACAAAATATGCAATATATAATTGACATGTTACTGACCAGTTACTTTCAACATGGCTATGATTTACTTTATTCTGCATCCTGGGTGAATGTTTCTGTAGTCCTATCCAGCAGTGCTACAGCATTTTAGCAGTCCATCCCACACAGTTACAGCTGACCAGTCATGTGATTTAGATGCAACTATGTTTGGTAATTGTTTTTGGCTTTCATAACCCATTCCCTCATTTTATCATTACATTACAAAAATCCAATTCAGTGAGATTTCTTCTTGATATGAAAGCCACAGAACGACACGATTTAAAGCAGACAAGAAGATCAGAGGCCATGTAGTTGTCTGTCTAGAAAAAACACAGGAAGGACAGATATGGACCAAACAGCTATGCCATTCCTAGTTATCCATAGATATTTATGAGAATGTCATATGACTGAGAAGACATAGCTGTCTCAATTTAGGGTTATGATTTTGGAAATATTAGTTCTCGCCATCTACGGAGTTAACACTGAGTGTTCTCTGTTGTGCCATTGTGCACCATAATTATCCCTCCTGTTAACTTCAACCACTGGGGTTATTTAGAAGTTTGTGTGTGCCACTTGTCCTCATTGAGCTGACACTGGTGTTTTGATGTTTGTGTAAACAGACAGTTTACAGTTACTGCTAGAGAGGAGAGGAGAGGAGAGGAGAGGTGAGGAGAAAGACAGACTAGGTGGGTAGAAGGGGAGAAAACCAAAGAGAGTACTTGAGGAGAAGAAGACTAGTGAAGATAAGAAAAACACAACTGAGGTGAGGTGAGGAGAGCAGAGGTGAGATGATCAAGACAAGAGAAGGCAGGAGAGAAAGGGAAGAAGACATGGCCTTTTTTCCACTTGATCAGTGAGAATCAAAAGTTTGTTTGCATGCCTAAGATACAAATTTATCTGACACCGTCAGCATGCCCTGCAGCGACACACACACACACACACACTCATACATACGCTCATCATCATTCTGTGTTTGTGTCTCTAAACAAGAGCCTCTCATCTCCATAATTACAGTATAATTTGGCTGTAAAATGATTTCCCTCAATAACTCCTGCATGAATAACCTCAATAAAATCAGCATAGCACAGAAACACCAGATACACAGATGGATACACATTATCCTAACCGCATAGACACAGATGCATGCAAACCCCAAACACACGTACATTCACAAAAACATACTATCTGATATAAAGTCACTACACAGAACCTTTCTTTTTGATATAAGGGTCATAGTCAAAAAAAATTTCATAGAGGAAATAAACTCACTTTAATGCCCCTTCTACTCTGCAAATGCAGACAGTATGTCACCACCTCCGTCATTTAAACATGGTTCTAATCTAGTGAACAAACTGGCTGTCTCTTTTGGGAAAAGGCGTAATTGGCTTGAGATGGCACTCATCATCACCACCTTAACTGTGCCCAGTTGCTGCCTAAAAACATTCAGGACACTCACAGCAAGTGACCAATTTTAGAAGATTTTCACAGTAGCCTGGGCACGTCAAAGCTTTCTATTTTATCCTCAAGCCAAGCTATTTATCTCATTCAGACCATACTGGCAGTTAGGTCCTCTGGCCTTTTATATAAGAGCGCTGGCGTGAATCTGCAGAACCTCCGGACTAAAAGGTGAATACATCAAGACAGAGATATTTCTCTAAATACAAACCTTAAGCAGGCTTTACTCAGTATGGAATCACTTTTGAACAAAAGGTTTAGCTTAAACGATTGTATTGCCCTGTTTTAATTTGGACTTTTCCACCCTTGGATAAAATTTGACTGGGGTTTATCAGCTCTACCAGACAAACTCCCTTGGTGGAGACCTCGGTGCTGTGTTCATAAACAATGTTACAGTTAGCTACACTGCTGTTACAAAATATTTAGTAATTTTTTTCTGATTAAATATCTGTATTATTTTAAATGACAAAATCAATTTTGTCAGTATTCCTATCAGGCATTTATAGCTATCACTTCACAGAAAAAGAGGTCCTCTAGTGGCGAGCACAACTCAATATGTCTGTTTTCAGTTATTGGGTAGTACTACCACTTGTGTGAAAAAAAAGTTGTATAAAGCTCAAATGATGTGACTTTAACCAATGTCAGCCTGAAGACTACAAATTTGAAAATGAAAAAAACCCGGGGGTGTGGATAAGTCCGTGTATCTGAAGCTGCTCCTCATCTCTGCTTGAGACAGCTACATCGGCTGGTACTAATAAAACGAGTTACTGAACTCTTTTAAATCCCCTCTTAAAAGATACTTTTATAGGAGAGCCTTTCCTGATTTTAGTTGATTTTAATAATTAATCTATTTTTCTTTTTTCTGTAATTTAAGTTTCTTCCTGCTTTTACTGTGTATCTTATTAGTTTGATGTGTTTTATTGTCTTTGCTCTTGTGAAAGCACTGTGTGACATTGTTTTGAAAAGTGCTCTATAAATAGAGATTATTATTATAATTATTATAACACATCCAAATCGCAAGTTACATTGTGGGTAATGTAGGTGCCAGGTTTTGACAAGACAGAAGAACAAGTGCAATGACAAGGAACCCTGCCTTCAATTGTCATTTGGTGTTATAAATTCAATTGTAAAGCTCAGAGTCTTCTGCTCTCATTGTCTTTTCGTTTTGAGTTTGAGTTTTGAGAAGACAGAAAATAATTCTACAGCACACAAACGCATCAGCACATACATATGCAAATGCTCACACAATCGCATAAACCCCAAAGGGTAATTTCCTGTTAACATTCCCTGAATTTTTACTGAACCATAACAAAGATATGACTTCAGGCGGCTTTTTAATGATGTGCTAGATCACATCATATCCAAGGCTACACTCGCATTGTCCTGCTCTAAAGAAGGATGTCAATGACCATCAGTGTATTTCTAATTTTAAGACAGTTGGCAAACATCTATTTGATCTACTCCGTCATTATCAATGAAAACCACGTCGAACCAAGTTTCCAAGACCATTTTCCTCCTTTGGCTGATTTACTTTGCTCAATCAGGACTTGTTGGCTCCAATGCCAATCCCACTGCAACACCTTACAAATACTGTATGACTTAATTTGTCAGAGATAAAGCCATTTTCATTACTATGCCTCCAAAGTTATTTATAAGATGTTTAATAGTGATTCTTCAACCCCACAAATAAAACCCCACAAATACAATATAGAAAATATCCAAAATTCTAATGAAAATGCTGAGGACAATAAACCATATACTCAAATTGCCTCTATTTAAAATAACAATAATTTGGTATCTAACAAACAGTGAAATGTATCAATGCATATAAAACTAGTTTTGATTGCAGGTGATCATCATCATTAATGGGATAGAAGATTTTGGAATTTGTGTCACTAACCCACACACTGTTCATTTGAGTGTGTTTAATGAACCTTTCATACATGGACATGTAAAGTGGTGTGTTTTCCAAGCTAGTCAGTGTGAGTTAGTGAGTATAGCTGAGTGTGTGTTCACACAGGGTTCGGGTCACACAGGGTTTTGGTAAAGACTAATGCAGTCTGTATGTGGGTGTGTACAGTATGTGAGTGTTTGTATTTTGTTGACAGCTGTTCAGACCACTAGGTGTCTAGCAGGCAGATATGTGTAGAAGAAGGTTTGGGATGATTTGTTAGTTACGGTGTATCAGGGGTGCATGTGCGCTTGTGTGTTTTCCTTACATATACAGACGGGCAGCTGTCCAGACCACTGGTTGTCTTGGAGACATATTCGAACTGATGAGCCTATTAGTCGAAAGCCAGGCAGACACTGATAGACGACGGTATCACGGTAACCAAAGTTCTCCCCTATCACCTGGCCATTCACAATGCCTTCTGGGATCCCACAGTGACCAGCTGAAAGACACAGGCAGAGACATAGAGGACTCAGACTATGGGTAACACTGTCCAAGAGCTTGTCTCCGAAATGTTGCTTTAAATATTCTATTGTTGTTGTGCTGACTTTTTGCAAACATCTTCGTGCATACATACAATCAGCAAACCAGTTATATTTTAATCAGGCCTGGGAATTTTAAACAGACAGAACATCTCCTTGGTTTAGGAGATATTTTGTGGGACATTAAAATGTTGGAAAGCATGGGAATTGCAGCTTGGAACCTGTTTTATCCTGTGTATGAGACCTGTGACTGAGCAAACACATCCGATGAAACATCAAAGTGGGAGCACCACAAGCACACTATCTTCACAAAATATCAGTAACTCTGTCATAAATTGGATCGCCTGTCATTTTACGGTTAAGGCTCGGATGGTCAGTTACCCCCTATTACAGTTTCACAGCTGTGTCGCTGTTCTTTGCATTAACTTCAAAGGATCTAATTTAATATGAATATGCCACTGTTCTTTGAAAGAATCATATTTTAACTGGTGACAAAAAACTAAACAGGATTTGTGGGCCTCTTTACTGATCAGATTCAATCCCAGTGGTCAATTTAATGCACAGTGCTAATGCATGATGTTTTACAAAGCATTTCACAAAGTAGAGAGGACATGTGTATTTTCTGTTCTCATAGAGTTTGGATTGAGCATTTATTTAATTCTTTACGGTAGATAAAAGCTGCACTGTGTCCCTGATGTCAGTAAATGCTAACAATTTCAAAGACAGCCAGGGAAGTGGGGGAGAATGGGAAGAGAAAAGGTTGCCTTACATCACCGTTGTCTTTTCACATTGTCTTTGAGGTGTTGATTACTGGCGTTAAAGGGCATAACTCAAGTGAGTCACACTTTGCTATCTTGAATGTGTTGCAGAAAGTTGTGTGCTGAAGAAAGGACATGAGTTTGAACTTAAACAAAATTCAACTTGTTTTCAGAAAGTTACCACACAGTTTCAAGTGTGCTTCAACTTGTATGCAGGCAGCGGGAAATATAATATAAATACAAATATTTTTAAATGTCTTTACTGATTTGTTTTATGATCGACTGTGAAATGGTCATTTCACAACCAGATCATTTTAAATAAGTAAAACAAGTACAGTAAAGTGAGTTCTAGTTTGAAGGATAATAAGAAAAGTTACTGAACAAAAATGCTGTTTATAGCACTTTTTTAGGGCTCAATTTATTTATTTTTTGACAGAATGATGCCTCCTCATCAGTCTAGGTTAAGTTTCATTGAACTTTTCCTTTATAAATTGCATCTCATATCCCCCTCAGTCTGTGAAGTATTCTGGGAAGCGCTGTTTCTACTGAGGCTTCATGAAGAAGTGACAGCACCGTGTCATAACATCTGTTACCTCTGGCTGGCACACTGACAGAAGAAAGTAGCTATTTTCTCTGCCTTATATACAAACAACAACAAAAAAAGACCATTCAAACCGAAGGATCAGCAGAAGCTTGCTCATGATAGTCCTGCTTGTGAGGTGGACGAGGTCAGGTGGAAGCAGCTGGGCAGCCAGATGAGAGATGGAGGGCACATACAGTGCGTACCTTTGGTACCTGTCCTCATTAGATTGACTTGAAAAATCACATCCTTCAAACTCCCCTTCCAATTATCGATGTTTCAGTGAGTGTATATGTGTGTGTGTCCTAAGCCTTAAATTTAAGTCAGAAAATGACAGTTTCTAGATACACTGTAATATATACTGCATGTTTGAATACATTAGTGGTTCTAGTAAGTATATACCTAAACATCGTGTTTCCGTTCCACTCCAAAGCCCAGATGACAGGCACTCTCTGACAGCTGACCCCACCAGCATGAAGCCGGGCTCGCAGGTGAAGATGGCTGTAGCACCAAATGACGTCTGAGTACCAATCTTCTTCCCATTGGGTGGAGATGGCAGCTCACCGCAGGATATAACTGAAACATAGAGGAAGACAAGCAATTTAAAAGCAGTAAATTTAAGTAGCTGGTAGAGTTAATTGCTTTCAGTGAGGAATGCTACCAATGCCGGTGAGCTGTCCCATAAATTTGGTACCAATAGTTTTTTTTCCTTTCATTTATAGGAAATGACTGGTGAAGAAAATCACTGTACATTTTCAAATGTCACAGCATTTTTTAAAGAAAAAATAAAAACATCGATTCAAAATGTCATGGAATCCCCAAAGAAAAATAAGAAATTACAAAAATAAAAAGGGTCTTTCAGGGTAGAGCATGGATTTGAAGAACAAAATGTTTTCTTTGTACAGTAACTCAGTCATCATTACATGTATGACTAGAAATTAAATAAAAAAAAAACACATAATACACCTATACTTAGCAAACAGCACGTTTGAAATGAGAAGCTTTTAAAGCAAAGTATTTTTTTTGTGCTAAAACAAGGCACTTTTAGTTGTGTTACCCCCTGCTCCATACTCACAACTGTTCATACTATAAATACCAAAGTGCTGCCTGATGTCAGTAATTTTTGTTGTCATGGCTCATAAACTTGCAGACGTAATTAAGTACATAAAATATGCTGAGGTCTCTTGGTTTGAATTCAAAGGCTTAATTTGACATTTCTCTGTCTAAGGGTTGGATTAGAAAATTCATTCCAATCTCACATTTAACCATTAAATATGATACAGTCAAGCCAGTTAGCTTAGCTTAGCACAATGACTGGAAACAAGGGGAAACACTTAGCCAGATACTGTCGAAAGGTAACAACAAAATCTGCCTGCTAGCACCTCTAAAGGTCACTAATTATTCTGTTGTATTCGATTTGTTTAATCCGTGCAGAGAGTGAAGTGTAAAAGCAACGATTTGCCGTTATATAGGGGGTTATTCATTTCTTGGTGGGACAAGTTACTGCTCAGACCCCAAATAACCCCTAATTTTTATTAAACATATGAAAGAGTAAATGATTCCCATTATTATATACTGGTAATGGCAAATTTGGCAAAGTAAATACTTACTCTCCCAATGCCTATATATTCTATATACAGTATATATGTGATTAATGGCTAGCTCATTGCTGATATTGTTTTCTGGTTGCCGTAGTCATCATATGTCTTTGTTACTCACCCTGGCAGTGCGGCCTATCATTTCTCCAGCTCCACACACCATTGGGTAAGCACTGAATGTGGGCAGGGCCTAATCTGTAGTATCCTGGATCACAGGTGAACACAATGCGAGTTCTGTATTCATAGTGCGAGCCGTTGACAATCCTCCAGCGGCCGTGTTCTAAAGAAAACGACCCAATGCTGGGACATACCACCACTACAAAGATAGAAAGAGTGTAAAGATAAAATAAAGCCTCATGAAATTTGCTTACATTTAAAAAAAACACAATTGCCACTTGTATCAGATAGTAATTAGCCAGATGAGAGTGGGGCCAAACCCTGGTAAAATATCTCGCATAATAATGACTCAATTTAAATAACAATGTCCTAGCCAAACATGGCTGCCACTCATAGCTGTAATTATATGTTATGAGTATATCCATTTTTCATTTTATGTTTTTTGTAACTGATGCAATGAAATCCCCACTGTAGTGACAGTGTTTGCATTTGTGCCTTTACTATTAATTATGTCCAAATTAGTAACTCTATGAGATTTGGTATTTATATTGTTGGTATTCCATTGATATCTATGTGTTACTAACCAGAACATCGCGGTATCTTATTGTGGTTGCTCCATGTTCCATCAGGCTGACAGATGGCTGACGTCAGCTCTTTACTGGACAGTCTGTACCCATCGTTACAAAAATAGGAAACTCTTGTTCCAACAGAGTAGTCAGCTGTTAAAACGCCGCCATTTATAGGAGCCTTGGGTGCCCCACATGAGACAGCTAGGGGAGGACAAATACACACTGGTTAAGAAGACACAGAAACCCTAATGCGTACTTAGGTCTGTCAAGTAGGGAAGCTTGATGCACACTTTGTTTAAAATGTTTCTGGGGGATTCAAAGCCACTGAGTGTTTTGTATATTTGTAAACAAGCTCAAATATTTTCTACAATGAAGCTATCAAACTAAAAATATACAATCAAGAGATGCTTGATATCCAATTCCAGTTAGTTCTAACAAAATGCATCCATCTTGTTGAACATGCTGCTCCACAGTCCACTGTGGTTTTAAATAGACTGGTTTGTAGAGCACCGCACCGTGTAATTACACAGTGTCGACAATCTGCTATACATCCTTCATTTGACTTTCTATCAATACCAGCTACGAGCTGTGCCTTCCTATGGTTATTTGATCTATGGGGATTAGAAAATAGCAGGTAGAATATTAAAATATCATTAGGTCTTTGTGGAACACATTATAGTATATTCTGAATATACACATAAAGAAAGAGAGAGAGAGAGAGAAAGAAAAGCCACTAACAGTTAGGTGAAAATAATAGTTGTTTTTTTAACTAACCAGAAGTTCCATTTTCTCTATGCAAATGGGTACCAATTACATGTGACATTCACATATTGTAACCCCCTTTATATGAACAATGCATCATGCATTTTACTCACTTGAATGTAGAATATATCTACTCTAGAGAAAAAAGAATAAATTGTGCTTAAAACGAAAAAAAAAGTTTTCTAGCATAACCTACATCTAATCTGTCAGTTTTACTGTTTTAACAGTATTAGGTACATTAGCTACAAATTAAGTTAGAAATAAACTTAAATTTATTGGCCATCAGGTCAATAAGCATTCAATTTAAATGGTATAGGTAACATGGCAGAATAAAGGAGCTGCAATATTCCAGCATCACAACCTTAATCTTGCACCTCAGCCTTAGGACCAGGACACAGAGGGAAGGACAAGTCACTGTCACCGCTAGCTAATCTGAGAGATCTTCTTTAATCAATGTCTTAGGTGCAAGGACTTATGTTTCAACACTGGGAATCTGCATCAATAACAAAGCTAGCTTACATGAGTTGTAGCTAATAAAACTATGCTAATATTTTTACTCTAATGAACGTCAAAATATTTCAGTTTAGCTTTAAGTATACACACATTCCATACACAGACAAACAAACACACCTTGACACGCAGGTACAGGAGAGTCCCACGCGTGGTAGCCGAGTGATGAGCGGCGGCAGGTTGCTGTGGCGTTGCCTATGAGACGGTAACCCCGGTCGCAGGCCCAGCGTACCACGCTGTTAACATGGCCGCCGCTTTGAGAGGAGATGGAGCCGTGGAGCGGAGAGTCTGGGGTTGAGCAGTACAGGGCTGGAGTTGAGGAAACAGAATTAAAAGATTTGATGTGACTTCACATAGTGCGGTAGTATGGTTCACTGCCACTAAAACAGCAACAAGGCAGAAAAACAAACCTAATTAACAGTAAAGATCAAGGCAGATAGCAACAGTAATCAGTGATACCATAACTTTAGTATTTTTACTACAATACAAAACAGATGTTTGTGCCTCAGTCATCACTGCTGAGACTGAATTTATGTCTGCATGCAGGTGTACACTATTATAACCATTAACTGTATTGTAATTAATGTCTTACTTACAAGGATTTAGTGTTACTGACTTGCAGTCTGGTGTCATGGAATTGCAGATTGTGATAGTTTCCTAAAACATTCATTAATATAAGTCAATACTATTTTCATGACATAATAGGAGGCCCAGACAAAATGGACTAATGGCAAATGTATAATTTTTTATCATTAAATGATCATTTTCACTGACCACAATTATGGCTTTGATTGTGTATTTTAAACAGCGCTATTAGAGGCATGAGATGGAGTAGGATCAATCCAAGTACAACATCTAAAAACACTTGTTAGACTAAACTAAACAAAAAGTTCAGAAATATTAATGACCACATTCATAATTGATTATACCTTTCCAGCACGTCTTAAAAAAGCAAGTGTTTGAGTCAGTTGCACTCTATCCGACAAGCTGCAGGAATGCTAAATAAAATAAATAAGTCTCTCTCGACAGAGCTTTCATATTGTACAATCATTGCGCAGAGTGACACCAGATGTCAGACATCACCGGACACACTGCCATTAAGTTAAGCACTGTCTAAGTTTATAGATTATGGGCATCCTGTATATGGCAGCAGATATGGGTTGTTATACACTGATGTCAGTATTTCATATGATAAATTACCAGTAGCAGTTTCATTATGTTCCTCAGTCATAGCATGCAAAGATTACCCAGGCTTGTGCCCAGTTAGATGTTGACTTGGGCAAGTTGCCTGGCCTGTAACTCTCGTCTGTTTTATATGTCCTTCTGGTCTGCCACTGGTGCAGTATCATCTGTGAGGTGGCTTTTTGAGCCAAAATGACCAAGCACCACTCAAGAGTTAGTGAGTGAGCATTGTTCCTTTTTACTGTGTTTTCCTTGCGTTGAAAAAAAAAAAAAAAAAAAACAGTGCCGCAATTGTTTTATATAGTTAAAGCTCTATAACAGAGCTTTTTTAAAAAGCACTAAAGGTTTTGAATCAGTGCCCTACATGCTGGCTTCAACGAACCAGCAGGCAAAGCAGCCAGCTGGCTCTCATCAGATCCAATCCAGGCTCAATATAGTATATTTTAAAACTGATAGTATTAGAATGCTGATTTCAATCATACAAGGGCATTTTTTATAATTAAATAACAAAGTTTACTCTTAAAACAAATTAAGTTGGTATGTCTTAATAATGAGGAAACTTTCATCGTAATGTTAGAATTGTCTCTTTGTAATTAAAAACTTAGAATTTTTGTTTGTCTTGTTGCAAAATACCGGACAAATTGTAGTGAAGTGAAAAAAATTTCACAAACATTTACAAAGTTGACCCATGATATTAGTACGCTTACAACATATATTTAACAATCCTTGCAAATGCCCACATTAATCACAGCTACATTACCAAAGGAGGTTGCTCAGTGTGAGAGTTCTGGGAGGCTTTTCTGTTCTTATTCAGCATATAATTCATCATACAGAACAGTGGTATTTTAAAGGTTAAAGCTACAGCCTCCTGACGAGATGGTGTATAGTGGAAAAGCAACCTAAACAGGAAATACTGTCTCCTCTCCCTTTATTGTCAAAAAAGCCCTTGAATGAAGCCCTCAAGCCTCATTAACCAAGTGAAGGTGCTTAATGCCTGTCAGCCTAAAGTTATACTTAGCAGGCCCAGGTGCAAGACTGCCTAAATGCAAAGACTGCTGTAAAACAGCATCTGTGCTCATCAAGCTTTCCTTGTATGATAAAAGTTAAGAACTAACCCATAATGCAATTTGGTAAACTGCTTCAGGAGACAGACAGAAGTGAGGTAGTAAAACGTAAGCTAAAGATTAAGAAACAATAAAATGGGTGACATAAAGGTACTGATAATCTTTTTTTTAAATGGACTTTCTCCACACAAAATTACGAATTGAAAAACTTTCACAATTTCTGCACAAATTATTGTCTATATGGTGACACAACATTGAACAACTGCTCCTAGCGTTTTCACTCAGAATGTGTTTCTGTCTTTCAGCTCAGTTCAGTTTAGTGTGCTTTATTGGAATGAATGTTTCATTTAAACAACGTTGCCAAAGCAGTTTTCTTTCTGTCTGTCTCTGTCAACCTCCTTATTAACATGCATTATGATTATATAAAGTAGTAGTAAAATAAAGTTGGGATACATACTTTGGTACTCACCAACATAGCGAATTTTGAAGCCTTTCTTGTTTGTGCCGTGGTCTGAAGACCAGCGGACCAGGAACTGGTGACCAGAGGTTGTGAGGTTAAAGGGTGTTGGCAGGTCACCGCTCAGCGTCGCCAGAGTGGGACTGTTGGCTGTTGGACCTGAGGGAGATCAAGACAGAGACAGAGGAAAAGCAGGAAGAGAGAAAGAAAGAGAGACAAAGACAATGATTGAGATAAAACAATTTGCATTTGTTATTTTGTTCTGTGTATAGAGTATAGAGTATTTATATGTCCAGTTTCTTAACACTTTTAAACCTTCGATACAAGAGTGTGTCCCTGTGTGTGTGTGTTCTAACAAATACTGAACTTCTCTAGCTGAATTCTGCATGTCAGCGTCTGCTTTTGAGCATGTTTTTTTACCATCAAAAATCTCCAACACGTCAAACTCTCTCTCAGTGTGGAAACTTTCAAAAGTAATGGTGACGTTGTATCCTTTCTCTACAGTTACGCTCCATGAACACATTTGGAGGTTAGGGTAGCTTTCGGGCCAACCAGGGCTCAGGATGACGCCTGATGAGTCATATCGCACATCGTGGGCAGGACATTGGACTATGGACAGAAGAATGAAGAGAGGGAAATGCTTTTGTTAAATGAGTACGCACTATTTTTGTTATTTTCAGTGTTGTCAACATCAACTATTTGAAATATTCATTAAAACTATTGCCATTGTAGTGACATACACATACACACACCTTGGCATGTTGGAGGCGGTGCATCCATCTGTAGTCTTTCTCCTAGGCGACATGTTAGAATTTCACTGCCAACCAATGAGAATCCAGGATGGCATCTGTACCTGATGATGTCACCTGGTGATCATGTCACAAAATCAGTGGTTAGAAAGCAATGTTGATATATATAGTATATATGGATATAGTATACAGGCAGTGGTGAAATGAAAATTCAGCACTAAATTGAGGTTTTTGAACTTAACTTGGATCACCTTATACTTCCACTCCACTTCAGACAAAAATGTTGTACTTTTTACTCCACTACATTCATTTGACAACTACTCTAGTCACTTTACAAATAAAGATTTTACATAGAAAAAATATGATCATCTTATCATTAAATTTTATTTGAAGTGCAGAATCACCATGCAGCATGTTCCCAATATACTTTGCAATTAAAAACAATACACAGGAAAAACAAATAAAGACAACCCAGCGGTGAATAAACTTGTTAAAATCAGTTTCACCTTGCCCATCTCTAACAGTAAAATCACACTTAGACATTAATGGATCAGCAATAATAACCTAATAACCTAATATATAATCATAAAGCACTCAGAGAGATCATTTACTTTTATTTCTGATAGTTTAAGTACATGTATAATGATTCTTGTGTACTTTTACTAGAGTAACATTTTCAATGCAGGACTTGTGGAGTATTTGTGTTGTGTAGTATTGTGTGGCTATTTTTATTATCTATTTAAGTTAAGGTTAAGATCTAAATACTTCCTCCACCACTATGTACACTGTATCATTATCTGCACTGACAAAACCAAGTGAATTTACATTGAGTGTTGCATGTCCGTATTCACTGTGTACACTAAATGAGTATCAAAAAAAATATGGAGAAGATGATATTGGTTCCCATGTTAGGTACTGGGAAGTTACACAAGACTCAAGTCCTTCCTTCCATCAAATTGACATATCTAGAGGCAGTGCATGCAGGCAGGCAACTCACCTATCTCCAACTCGCCATCCTCCATCAGCATGACAGCATTGGGCACTTCTGGAGGAGGCTGGCAAACCCTTAATTGGTAGGCTAGAAGAACAGACACAGCAGAGTGAAGAGAGAGGACAAACAGAGGGACCTTAGATAACAATGTGTGAGAGGAAATGTGGTCAGTAAACCTAAACTGGGTTGGTCAAGACAGGGGAAAATCTTTCTTTCCAATGCTTCCAAAGTCATGTATTACACATATTTAAGTCGCATATAGTCAGTTCTAAATGTTTTAAATGGAACTTGCTGGTCTACGTGCACTAATGTGTAAGCATCCAGTTGTCTGTGCCTGTAACAATTGCCCCGAGAGTTGCAGCGAGAAATCTTCAGAAAACCAAACAGTGACACAACCTGGTTTCTATCTGTTTTATTTAATCTTTGTTGTTTCAGTTTGACTTCACTTTTTTAAGTTCAGATGGTCAGGTCAACAAAGCATGGAATCAAAAACAGGCCGGCTACACAGATACAGCACTGCCTTGAATCATAAAAAAGGAACCGACTTCACAGCTACTGAGCTGTAGGCTGTAATCAATATTACCGCATGACCATAGATCACTCACTAACAGAGAGAGAGAGAGAGAGAGAGAGAGAGAGAGAGAGAGAGAGAGAGAGAGAGAGAGAGAGAGAGAGAGAGAGAGAGATTGAATACAGACAGACAGACAGACGCAGACAGAGAGACGGAGAGGTAGGAAGGGCTGAGGGCTATAAGTCAGGATGAAATTGACATGAAAATGAGACCTGCCAATAGTATCTCCTGCGCTCATGCATATCAAAGCTCTGTGGTCTAGGCGTGTGTGCCAGTATGTGTGTGCATGTTTGTGTGTGTGCATGTGTATGTGTGTGTGCAGCTACGTCTATGCGCCTGTGCGTGAGGGGAGAGGTTCACTGTGAGAAGTCATTGATCTCACTAAGCTCCAAGACCTTTTTTTTATAGCTACTTCCACATTCATGTCACATTAGTTTTCTCAGTCTCACGTCCATGACAACATTATCCACCACTGTATAGTCCTTGTCTCCGTAATGAAGCACTTGCATTCAGAACCTTGACCCACATGCATAAACAAATAGATGGACAATGACATAGATAAACATCCCCAAACATCGGATTGATGCTTCCTTTGGGGTTTATTTGGCATTTCAAATTTAAAATTGCACTTTAGCAGCTGTCTCAGATGCAAACTGTGACATTCTGAATATCAGCGGTGTCAATAAAGTACACTGAAGAAGAAATTTAGGGACGTTGTCCCTTATTTTTTACAATTTCCTGCTGACAAAATACAAATTCTGCATTTATTAACTAATAATTTAAGTCATCTTTACACTCCACACACACTGAAATAGAGTGTCCTACCCGCTCACATTGTGGTTACCTACCTTTCACTCTTGCCAGACTTTCTTGTTTTATTGTCTAATAATACAGAAGTGACAAAATAATGCTAATAACCACTGCCATACATGTCACCCCGCTCCCTCTTATCCATCTTCCCCTGTCACTCCCTGCTGCACATCCTCCAATAACGCAGAAATTGAAAATAAACTCGAATCCATCAGATAGAACTGTTCCTGTGTGAGCGTGACAGCTGACAGTTAAAACCTGCCAAGAGAAATTCATTAACAACGTGACATCTGTCTGCATAAGGAAAGCCTGCTAAAATAAAACAAAAAAACTAAACAAAACTATTTGACATGTTTTCACTAAAGAGCAATGAACAGAAACTTTTGAGGAGAAGCAAATACAAGCTCCATGAGGGAGATGGTGGAAGATACAGTGGTACATGCATATTCACATGGATGTGTGTGTGTGTGTGTGGGATGGGGGATTCAGGCAAGGAATGACAAACTGTGTTGCGAAGGGTAAAAAAAGTACATAAAGTTAGACTCATTAGAAGCCATTCTGTCAAATTAAAACTTCCAACAATCCAAAAAAACCCACAACTTTTCAGAACTTAACAATTCTGACGAGGATGTGGAATATAAGAAGCATTTCTTTACTGTCTGGTGAAAACACTGCATTGCAAAAATAAAAAGGTTTTCAGAAAAAAAAAGTATTTTTGGTTTGATGACAAAGCATTATGATGGCTCTCAAGAGTACACGAGGTTCATCCGAAACCATTTTCTTAACTTTTAGAAACCCTGGTATCTTTTACTTAAAAATAAATTATGGTATTAACTTTTAATGATTTGCCCATGACATTGTAATGACTTTAAGCATACAAAATCTGGCTATGTTTATGTAATGACATGTGAGGTACCTACCATAAACACTGGACTATACACATACTAATGAAAATGTATACTTTTAATGTAATAATGTGACACTATAGTATATCTATATCTAAATGTTAGACAATATCATATTCATAGACAGTAGAGATTACATACTAGACTGCTTCCAAACATTATGAGAGTTTCTTAAATGTATGCAAGTTACTATACTACATATATGCAGACGTTCCTGCTTTTCCAAAAAGGTAAGAGAATACCATTTCAAGCTTTCTTCAGTGAAAGACAACGCATTATCCCTTTTAATGGTCAGCACATAAGGGATCATGTAATTCTTCACATCTTCAAGTCAAAGAATGCAGTGCAAACTTGATAATTGGAGTTAAATGTTTTGACACTGACAGTAGATGGATGCAGACAAAAAAAAAAGACAGAAGCAAAAGCGTCTAAAGATTGATGTTTGCAGGCAGACAGGCGAAACAAGAAAAAAAAAAGATGAATGGGGATGTTTTCCTCTTAAACAGAGTTTGAAAACAAAAAGGGAATCTAAGTGCAGCGAAGGACCACAGCAAAAAGATTGAAATGAAATGAAAAACTGAATGGCATAGACAGTTTTGACACGGAGAAAGAGCAGCTCAGGACCAGCTAAAAATACAATTTCCACAACTCTGTGGAGGGAAGGTGACTGTGTATGTGTGTAAGACGGCAACATAAAATAACAACATTTCTATGGGAAGCTATCGTACAAAGAAAGACTTACTAATTCACAAACCTTCACTGAGGACATCGTTTCATGGAAATCTTAACCTGCCGGTTTACTTTTTCCTTTTATTTATGATAAATTAGTTGCATGACTACAGTACCAATTAAAACAAAACTAATTTAAAAGTAATTAGAAAATCTAAATCTAAAAAATAGTTTCTTTAGATTGTGTTGTGATTTTCTTGTGTGGTTGAAAGTTAAAGCTATTCAGGTATTTTCGTTAAATATGATTCTTTAGAACAAAGGAAATTATAACCGGAAGTAAACAATGATGTGACAAAATTGATGTTCACTCAGAGGTTAGGTTACAAGATAACCAACTCTGTGCAAAGCTACTCTTCCCTCCAACAATAGCAACACTTATATCTCATACGGCATTGCTAATATATTTACTTGACATCATTGATCACTGAGGATCACAAGGATTCACTGCAGTATTTTATTAACACACTTGGACAAGAAACCAACTGGAGAAAAAAAGGGTTTTAATACCTCTCAAAAGTGACTCACACATCAAAACATTTGCTTAAGTATTGCACGACTCATTTGTAAAACAACCTGCCATCATTTTAAGTATCTGGAAATTGACGTAGCAGGAGTAGTGGCATTCAAAAAGGCCTCAGTACACTCAAAGATGAAATCAGATTGATAAAAGCTTTGAAATGTTGACCAAACACCAAAGTGGTCAATAACGCTAAAGAGGACCTTTCTGCAGAGAATAGCAATTCAATTCATAATACAACAACTATCAATAGCACCACTGTGGCTAATACATTATTACTGTGGTAGGCTGTGCGGCTTCAGTCAGAAAGTAAAAAGTTCCTGCAGGAGACCAAACTTCATGAGTCAAAGGAAGCAGGTCTGAGTGGAACATAATAAGGATGAAGTTGAAGAGAGTCTAACAGCAAACAGATCGATGCCATCACTGCAGCTACAACTAATGACAGCATTATAGTTTTAACACTACCACACAGGGCAACAAAGCCTGCAGAGAATACAGTTAATGAGGATAACATTTTTACCTGAACAAACACAATCAAATGATGTTTCCAGTTTCTGTATATTCTGTACATTTATATGCTCACCACCTCTGTGACAAATTTGATAATGTTGTTACTGTCTTACCATGGTAGCTTAAGACAAAAAAGCCGGCTCCAGAGAAGTCAGAGTGGAATTTGATGAGGATGATGTTGGAGGTCGAGTAGACAGACTCCAAAGCTGTGTTCCCGCTAAACTGACCAATCTGAGGAGATGATTGATCTGGACCATCCCTACAAACAAACAAGGAGAGAAAACACACACACACACACACACACACACACACACACACGTACAGAAAGCTTGTGTTAAAAGGGGTACTTAGAGACTAAAGGCCCATAAAAAATTGGATCTTTCTTTATAGAACAATGGGAGAGAAAATGCAACCCAAAACATAATTTGAATAAGTTATTGCAGTCATCTCTGACAGTTAAATAGCTATTTGTGATCAGGAAATGGTTTCCTGAGGCTAGAAATTAAAGATTGGTGAGACTTGATGATATTTATGAGACAAAACCTGGAGCTGCTCAATTGACTGTGAATGGAGTCGGACATTGTGTGACAAAGCGCCAGCACCCATAGTGATTGTGCATGGATGTGTGCTCATCTTCGTTCTTAAAACAACCCAAACTACAATGTCACAAGGCTCATTTAGATATAAAACATTCAGACTCAGATTCCAAGTCACTTATGAAAGAGCAGCTCCTTTTTGTCTTTTGATAACAACACAGTTTAAAGCCCTGGCTCTCTTGTTCTTGCTTAGGGATGCTCGAGTTTATCAATATTGATTGAACTGTCGTCAGAGTGTAAGAATAACAAATGTGAATCCTGTTGTAGAGTTTGCTTTACGCTTTTTATGCCACTAATATCAGCCTGGCATTCATGAAAAGTTACACAATTACCACAGAAGGCAGACAGGAAGTTATCTCTCAACTGGCAGGTCAGGCTCGCTGTGCAATGTCATGATCATATTTCATCTTTAATGCCCGACCCACCAGCTGTCAGACTGAAACTAACCAATAGCGGTCTCATTACCAGTGATTAAAAAGTATCATCATCAAGTGCAATGAAATTATTATTTCCTGCTGTTAAGTGTTTTTGGATGAGGCCAATTATACCTGTCATGTTATGTAAGGAATGATACCCTTCTTTGATTGATACATGCAGAGTAGTTTCATTCATTGCTTTCCACTCCTGAGTTGCTGATGCAAACACTCATTTGTGAGTGCATTATGGCAACATGTACAGTACAGAGGAGGCTTTAGTGTATGGGGTAGCACAACACGGGGTAACATCTGTGACATATATGTTGATTCTTACTGTGAAATCCTGTAGTACGCCTCCCAGTATGAGACCAATTAGCAGACTAACTGACTGTCAGGTTGGCTGGCGCTGGACTGTGGAGACCGCTGTGAAAATCACACCTTTGCCACTGACACTGTGCTCTCTACAGGAAACCAACTTTGTGGCTGTGTGGCTGAGACTGTGAGATTTGAGTGTGTTTGTGTGCGGTTATTTTCTTTGCTTTGTGTGAGTTCAGCAGTTTGTTCACTTTTCCGTATAACTGACAGCAGGGTCAGAAACATGCTGTGTGACCAATTCATGGCGTCCGCCGAATCGGCTGTGGGTGGACGGCACATGACTCAACAGTGTTGTGGTGTTTGGTGTTGGAAAGACAGGATGCATATTGCAATTATGTGCTACATCTATGCACAACAAGATCTACACACTAAACAACCCACACTCCAATGGTTGAAGAAACAAACTGTTGAACTTGATAGTATATATATATATATATATATCCAGTAAAAAGCTGTTATTTGCAGCTAAAGATATGCAAAATGTTTGTAGATACCCAGCATCTTTTACATTTGTATGACTGTGTTATACACTATTTAGTACAGCTGAACGATATGCAAAAATTATTTTGACAGATATTGTGATTGTGATATGAGTTACAGTTTTAGTGGGGATTGTAATTGCTGCATTTCACTTTCACATTTTCATTTTCCGGGGTCTGTACCAAACAAGCAAGCTCCCTTACATCTGGAGAACATGATTTGTAGAATGTAGCATCTCTGTAGCACCACAATGCTTCATTTATAATGGTATGTTGTGAAACAGTTTATCTTTATCTAAAAACTGCAGGTTCTGCAATTTTGTTATTGCACTTGGCCATATTGCTATTTCAATAATATCCATTATCAACCGAAAATGCCAACATTCTCTGGTTCTAGCTTCTCAAATGATTTGCTGCTTGTTTTTAAGTTTTTGATTATTGTGTAACACAAGTAATCTAAAGATGTCATGTCGGGTTTTTGTTAATATTTCTTACTATTTTCTGACAGACTAAATGATAAATCAATTGAGGCTGAAGGATCATTCCTGACCTAGTAGCTATGTTAAAATAAACTAGTAATTTGCAATGTGTAAAGATAAATTTCTGGTCATGTCTAATTGATTAATCAAAAAAAAAGAAAAAGAAAACAATAGAGTAATAGAGAGTTAAATGATCTTTAGTTGCATCTGTTGCATTACTGGTTGATTGCTTCACCTTAAATATAAAAAAAAACTACTTATTTGACAGAAAATAAACAATCAGACAGTTGTGAAAAATGGCTCCTGAGACATTAAGAGGCACAATTAGTTGTGAACCCTTGCATTTTTATTTTCAGCTGAATTAGAACCTCTTAAAATAAAGTTTTCCCAAAGGCAAGTTAGACCTAACCGGAGAGTGTGGCACATAATGTTAGATGCAGAGTCATTGTAACTTACCTCAGGTCACTTGATGCGATCATTAATTCTGTTAGAAAATAATGTCACCTTACAGTGTTCAGTGTCTTGGTGTACCTGTCTTTGTCTAAGGAATAAGACATATCAAAGTATTACATAGTCAGTGTTGGACACGTATGGGTCATCCAGGTGTTTGTTGGAAAAAGATACACAGGGTAGATAACGTTTTTAGTTATAATCATCACAGGGTTTCCTGTGGACTGTGGAAACAGCCAAACTTGGAAATCTAGAAGTCTGACAGCGCTAACATTATGACAAGCTAACAAAAGTACCAGACAGACATTTGGTCCTTCTGTGTTGGTCTAAAAATACACCATTTGCAAGAGAATGTATCAGCAGCACACCATGTCTTACCCTGCTGCTGTTGTGTTTTCCTTGCCTAGCACTGCCTCTCCATGTCTGTATGCCAGGTGACGTTTCTAAACTGTTGATGCTGCACCCTGCTGTCTATTTATAGCAAACAGGCTTTAGCTATAGAGAAGGGGCAGCAACATGGCAACCATAGAAATAGATTGTACAGTCTATTTATGGTTCTACTGCCACCTTGTACCTGCAGAACACTATCTAACATGGTGTCTTAGCACCATTGAAACACCTGCTCTCCTAAAAAAGAATATTGAAGAGAGAAGTCAAGGCTGGGCAGGTAGGGAGAGAAAGATGTATTTTATAACTTATAAGACAGACTGAGACTCAGAGATTGAGTGAGGAACAGAGGGGAGGAAAGAGAGACGTATGGGTAAAAAGAGACGGGTGAAACATTACAAGAAGGACATTATGTCACTTTATATTCAAGGAGAGATGTCTGTAGTCATAGTAACCCTTGCAGAAATTTAGCCAATTAGTGGCTAGCTCTGAAAAGATGTTAAGGAGCATGACATCCTGTGTGAAAGAGAGAAGGTGTGTGTATGTGTATGTGTATGTGTGTGTGTGTGTGTGTGTATGTGTGTGTGTGTGTGTACCAGAAGTTTTCCGAATATGTGGTACAAATGAAATGGCTATTCAGTCAAATAAAAACACTTTTTTGGTGAAATAAATCTTGATAAAGAAGGAAAGGATTGGTAAGAAGTAGCACATAAGAATTAAAGATGTGGAAAAACTAGAACTAAGACCTGAAGAAGTAAATAAGTAAATAACACCTACCAGACGGTTATGTAGTCATATATGGGCTCAGTGCTCAGTACAGTAAAATTGATGTAAATCCCGTGTCCAGGAGGAACTCTAACACTCCACACACAGTCCTGGAAGTTTGGGTATTCCTCGGGGTGCCCAGGAGAGTAAATGGTTCCATTTAAGGATGTGATGTTGCCACCACAGAGAGCTGTGAGACAGAAGATTAACAGAATTACCCCTAATAAATTACCAGCAAATTAGTATTACCATTGCGAAGCTTGAGAGAGGACACATCTCTATCAGTCATGTAATGACCATTGGATAACACCTTAATACCTTTAATAAATTGTCATTACAGTTTTATTTCAGTTCTGCACCACAGGTATTCCTTGGGAGTGTAGGTGTTGCTTTTCAGTGATGTCATACGATCACAGCTGAGAGCTATAAAACTGAATATTAAGAGTTTTTTTTTTTTTTTAATTAAAAAGGGTCCTTATGGGTCATTGAATGAGTGTTAGTGCTCCGAAGTCTAGCCTTAAAATAAATAATAAAAAAACTTATTAGATTACTTGGCAGTAACTTGGATAAAGTTAGAATAAAATTTAAATATATATTATTACTGCTATAAAATAGTTAATTAATATTATAACATGCCTCTCTTATTTCCTCCAAATTGAGTTTATACACTTTTCATTTTAATTTCAGTCATTCAGTTTACATTGCTGTGTTGAGTTACAAGTTGCATATGCTTTAAAATGTTTCTTTTTTCTCACTTTACGCTCGGTGCGACAGTCAAAATCAACTGATTACACTGTTTAATAACGGAATAATACTCTAACATAGTCAGGAAAGTGATAATATGAAACACCATTAGCAATATTCACCACAGTGATGATGTCGAAATTGTCGTGTTGAAATGCTGTTAAAAAGCATTCACAAGTGAGGGTGCTTTTAGGAAGGCCAGGGGAATACATGATCTAAAAAACCCCTCCTCCTCTGAACTGAAAGAACAGTTTACCAGTACACAGGTATATTTTAATTTTCTTGGGATCTGGGTACACGATGGCCCCATGTTCCAAACCCCTTAGCAAACATATATACTGTTATACTTAAAAAGTGAGCTATTCAACATTAGCAGAACTATCAGCAAGGAAGTGACTAACACGGCTTGTATTCACTTCACAATACAGCATTGTGCAATTTCACATCTAGCTTATTCAAATAGACACATTCTGACATAGTAATAGTTACAGCAACAGCCTATATTACCTTCACACCGTGGTAGAGGGTGATTCCAGTTCCTGCTGATTCCATGTAAACATGTGAGTGAAGCCTCTCCGATCAGAGAATATCCAGGCAGACACTCAAACGACACAGTCATCCCAACGCTGAAATCTGTGCCAATCACAATGCCGTTTCGAAATGGCCGAGGATCTGGGCAACTCTGGAGCTGGTAGGCTTGAGAGACAATAACCCAGATTAGTCCAGGAAAATAGTAATAATCCATGACTAGATTATAAAAATGGTCCAAGAGCAGTAGTAAAATCAAGCCATTAACAGAAAGAGACGATACATACATCCATTCTACCACTGGTTAAACAATAGTAAGTCAGTACAAGACATCTACTAGATAAACCACGTAGGAAAACATCAAAATGTAGAAATAACAAATCAATATCAATCAAACTAAGCAGTCAACAATCAGTCAAATCCAAACAAAGATGGTACAATTAATCACAATATACTTTGGCTAAACTTTTCGGGTCTTTACGGGCCAATGCTACAAAATAAATTTAAGATCCCGACCACCAGCTGTAGCTGCCAGTCCAAGAGGTTGAACCCATTTTAAACATCCTGTAAATGGACTGAATTCTGTCCTTAACTACTCTATGTTAAATGATTGTTCTCCTCCTACTTAAAAGCTGTTTGTCAGAACTCATTTTCATACAGTGTGCAACTGAAACACTGAAATATGAAATGCTGTAGAGAAACTGACAAAAAAATAACAGGTGCAGATGTCTAGATATAAATTAAGATTATTAACTTTTTGACAAGGGTACCATGCACCACAGAAGCTTGTACTTGCCACAGTAGTCTCAAATGAAATCAAACAGTCTGCCATTTAAACGTTTTAGTCACAGTGACATTTCACAGCCAAAGTTACTAGAGCCAAAGTTTTGCATGACTGAAGAGACAAACATGACTGCTGCAATAATAGTCCTGTTTTAAAACACTTTGGCAGTTCTCCCGTGATGAGATAAAGGTATTCATCAGCCACTGTAATTTGCACATTAATGGAATTAGCCTTAACAAATTAGTTTCTACAAGATTTGTCATAATAAATATAAAAGTGTTCAGAACCTTTTTAGTGTCAGATAGAATAATACAAAACTCATCTCATCACTGAAATGAATCCAAAAATGTAATTTTTTGGCAAGTGCTTTAGAAGTGCTTTAGATGCCAAGACACATTTTTATCATTCCCTCAATGTAGATCATTTTGTTGTTAGTCACTCCTGAGAGATTAAGTCACAGTCAGACAGTTGCATAAATCCACTAACCAAGTTTCCACAGTGGCAACAGTTGCTGTTTTCAGAAAAAAAAAGCACAGTCATGCATCTGCTCTTGTTTTCTTTGCTTAGCAAGTGATCAGTGTGCACAAAAAGGCAGGAGAGGAAACTTGTAGAAACAACATTTACCTTGATATGTGATGTGGAACCCTGGTTTGTTTTGTGAATAGTCGCTGTGGAAGAAGAAGCTGGTCTGGTGGGTGGTGCTGAACAGAGGCTTGGGGATGACTGGACCGCTGAACCGGTCAATGACCGAGCCCGTCTCCAGGGTTCCACTGCGGATCTCTAAGTAATCATGGATCGCCTCAGTGGAGAAGTTCAGAAACTGGAGATGGATACCTGAGAAAAAATGCATGGCTTATGACATTTACAGCAATCAGCAAAGCTTGACTGACAAGAGGCCAGCAATAAAAGCAATTGTAAATGCTTCTTCTGCAGCCACTCATCAGTCACATGGATAAAAGCCACTAACACTGATTGTGAGGTGGTGAGTGAATAAATCTATAGATAACATGGATATATATGAAGGGGGAGGCGGACACAGACAGAGAAAACAGATACACAGAGAGCGAAATGCACAAAGTTGACAGTGTTTCTTACCAAAGCCGACAGGTAAGTTGACTGTCCAAGTGCAGTCTAATCCACTGGGGTAGTTGCCGGGGTAACCGGGACTTAGAATCACTCCACTTACATCTGTCATAGACCCACCACACTGGGCTGGAGACACACACACATAACATAGAACGAGTGAAAAATAGGCAATAGTGGTTCAGTGAAACACATCAAAAGCAGGAGGCTGACCTCGCTGAGTACTGCAGACATGCAGGTCTTCTCCTTTTTTAAGACACTGCTACTGGCTTTACACTTGAGTATGTTCAACCTGACAATTTGCGTCATTTTGAATAAAACATTAATATGCTGAGTCTTTAATAAATACCCTTCTTGAATAAATTACCATTGTGCAACTAGATGTGTGTCCAGGGCTTGTTCCCTCTAGTTTACCTCAGAGCATGCTGATTCTCTGGCACACACTGCATGTTTATGGCAGAGTCTGACGGAGCTTTGCATCAGTTTAAAAGCTTAATCGTATTCTGCACAGAATACTAACTAATCAGCTCATCACAGAACAGTAAATTGATCAAACAACTTCTTTTCCAGAGTCGGAGCAGGCAATGGAGACCGCTTGCATCATTTCTGCAGCACTGAAGTTTGGCCTGTATCTCCTGTATATCCAGACTGGACCACATGCATGTGCATATTTATGTGTGTGTGCGCGCGCACAAATTTACTGTAGAAGAACACCTACCAAGACATAGTGGTACAGGGTAGTTCCATCTTCTAACAGGTCCAGGCATGCAGGTGATATGAGCATTACCCTAGAAATATAGAAGCAACCACAATCAATTATCATTTAATAGGTAGGAAATTGCGCTTTAAATTAGTTGGCCTAAAGGTGCTTTTTTATCTACCAAATAATAATATCCATGCTTTGCAATAACAGCCATCTCTAATAATACAGTATAGCTGTATACTGCACAAAAAATGGGCAGACCACACCAGAGACATAGATTATTCAGGAGTTGTGCAAACCACACCAGAGTTGTGTGTTTAGTAAGAGCTGGGGAAACCACCTGAGAGCAGGGTTTCCTTCTGATTCAGTTTAAATAGTTCTTGGTTTGTGCAGCCAGGGGATAAAACGAGTGAATGACGGCACATCAGAAAGGGTGAGCAGCCTTTAATGATTTCACATACATATCTAGCAATCATTTTACATTAAACAACTGCAATGATGATCCTCCAGTTCTTCTCAGCCCCTCAGTAGCTGGAATAGATTTGTGCACAAAGAAAGACACAGATTGTATACACATATAATAGGGTGCCACTCAAAAATAAAGTTTATAATTTTCATCTTCCCACCCTCCAAATGTGTTAATAATGTGACAAAAACTAAGTTGACAAAATTTGAATGTTTTCTAATAATAATTTTTTTTAATAAGTTTTACAATATTCAACATTTTCCGATTTTATCATGTAATATTAACTTTAATATCACAAGTTAGAATAATGTAAAACTCTTCAAAAAGAAGACACATAGCTGCTAACAGTTACTTCATAAGTTAATAATAAACACTTAAGCAGTGTCCAGAGAATGACTGTATTGCAGCTTAAAAAACAGCTACATGTGTTTTGTTGTAGGCTAGTTCTCCAGCTCACAGAGTAGCTGCAGATTTCTATGAAGTGGACGAAACACATGCACATGTAAACCAGATAGACTTTCAGATAGACCTTAATTATGGAAGTGTTGAAGTGGCATAAGTGGGCGGCTTTGACTCAGGGTAGAACGGTCATCGCCTTAAAGGAAGGTTGGGAACCCGAAATTGCTCCTGGGGGCTGTGCCATCAGTGTGTGAATGAGTTAATTTCTGTTTCTGATGAGCAGTTGGGTCTCTGCTCATAGGTGGGTGAATGTGATGTAATGTAAAGCACTTTGAGTGGTCGAAAAGACTAGAAAGGTGCTATACAAATACAGCCCATTTACCATATGTGACAGTTCATTCGGAATTGGGTGGCGAAACCGGAAAATGTTCAGACTGTAGATCACCGAGCCCGGTGGAAAGCTCTGAGAGCCTAAATGTATATGTCTGCACTGCGCTTCAACAAATAGAAGCACCAGCTGCAGAAGAAGCTCTTGTTAAGTGACCTCTCTTGAAGTGTCCTTCTTTACTGTACCAGAAAATAACTGGTAGGTGGCGCTAAAAATGAGAATAATTAAGATTAACATGACACACAGATGCGACATGGTGGTGCAGTGGTCAGCACTGTCACCTCATAGCAAGAGGTTCTGTGGATCGAGGCCCAGGCCTTTCTTTGTGGGGTTTGCATGTTCTCCCTGTGTCTGTGTGGGTTCTCTTCATGTTCTCCTGCTTCCTCCCACTGTCCAAAGACATGCATAGGTTAATTGGTGACTCTTTGCCCTTAGGTGTGAACGTGTGTATGACTTGTTAGCCCTGTGATTAACGGGCAACCCGTACAGGGTTCACCAATGACAGCTGGGATTGGCTCCAGCCCCTTCACGACCCTGCACAGACTTAACTATACTACTGACTACGGCTGCAATAGTGCTAACCCCAAAATATTATTCTGATTACATAGTATTTAAACCAAATAATTAACACAAATCAGAATATGAAAACAGTTAAATGATTAAAAACTAAAATTATAACAATACTTACTCAAGGTTTAATTTACTTTGGTAGAGAAATTTTGAATTAAATAACATTTTATGGCAATGAAAGTAAATATAAAAACATTGAGCCCATTGAGCTACCAGTAAATATTAATATATCTGAATGAACTTCTCACATGCATCATAAAAGGAACAGAATGAGGGGGTGGGACCTGGAAAATGTTGGGAAAAAAAATTGGACATTACATCGAGTGGCACCCTAACATATATGTTGTACTTTTACCTGAAGAGAGTATCCTTGTTCACATGAAAACTGTACGACGTCTCCCACCATAAATCTGTCTCCTTGTCTTATTCCGTAGCTTGGAGTCTGGGGCTCTGGACATGACTCCAGACCAATGGCTGTTAAGAAATGTGAAATAAATATGTTTGTAAAACTTTCAGTTGTCATGTATATATAGCAATGCCACAGATAAAGCTGTGTACTAGACAAATATGGTACCTGTATATTCCAGGTGAAATCCAGCAGCTGAGACACTAATATCAGAGCTGAAGCTGAGATAGAGGTTGTTAGATGTACTATTCAGGAGAGGGGGGATGGTGGTGCCTGAAAGCATGGAGAGAGGAAGAGAGCAACAGAGGATCATGATCACATTTTTCAAATGATCTTAGTTATCTGACAGCAAAGGGAACAACAAAGGCCTCCCAAACCTTCATTTTGTTTTTGTTTTTTTGTTTGTGAAGTGTTCTCGAAGGAGGGAGAGGGGAATTACTTTTATATGAGACATCTGTTTTATTTGAAACCACTTTTAAAATGTTGGCTTGACCTACTTAGCGTGGCAAGGGAAAGTACAAAGTAAAAAAACAGGACTGCACTACTGAAGCAAAGCTGGCACAGTGCAACAGTGTAATCCTGTCAGGGCCCTTCACAATAACATAGTAGATGATGTACTTTAATGTAAAGGGATATTAACCAACTCTAATATCTTTATCAGTGAAAATGTAATTGTCTTGCATTAAGATGCAACAGTAGTAAAAGTATCTTCTGATACTAGCCACATGTGGAGTTTTTAAATTTTGTCAGAGGCCAGTGAGCAGCGAGCAAAGTCTTGTTTTGATTTACATGCTGTTTTGTTGTTCAGAGGCAGGTGTGTCAGCAAAACTTACAAAGGTACAGAGGCATTCCTCTGAATGAACAGTGAATTAGGCCAAAGGATGTTATTGGTTGCCTGTTGTGAGGGAAATTAATTAGTACATTTTTGAATAGTCTGTGGCCCCCCTGCTGGTCACATTCAATACTCCAGAAAAAATCTCATTCATTATCATATCGGGGAAAAAAAGATTTTAATAATAAATGATGAATGATGATGAATAATTAACTACATGGATTTAACCATAACTGTTGTTTTAGGATATATGACAGTATTAATTAGCAGTTGTAAATAATCACAGTAAAAAAAATGCATCATTGCCCTGCATGTATTTACACATTAATGAATTTTTGTATGGAAATAGAATCACTCTCAAAGTCATTTCATTGCCCATAATGAAACCTCTTATCCAGTTTGTCATAAAGAAGTCAAGCCCTTCCATAGATTATTCACTACAGCTAGCTAGATAATCAGAAGACTTCCCAGAACATGCTGACTCCCTTTGGGCAGCTGCTTGAATTACTTCACCTAGAGTGAACACATCTTTTGGTTGAATATGAGTTGCCGGAGCACTGGAGAAGAGGCACTTCCATGGAAATCAGTGCCAATATTCGGACTAGCCACTCTAATGGCACACTAATGTACAACACTCTTTTTGGGATTATGAGTTCACTTTTTTTTACTAGGTTTTTTTTTACTAGTTTACTAGTTTTTTTTTATTTTGAAATATTATTATTATTATTTTGAAATATTTGACTATATTAGTAATATAATTGAATATAACATCGTTTTTACATAAAAATTGATTAAGATTGTAAAAAACAGTGGGTAACATATTGACACAGCATGTGTGCTGCTGCTGGTGTGTGGATTAATAGATTTTAGCTGCCACAAAAGACATTTCACTGGCTGCATAAAAGGCATGCAGAGCAATAAAACATCATAGTGATAAATCAATGTAAAACTTGCAATAAGGGTTTATACCACTTATATGATTGCTTTATTATCAGTTGTAAATATTAAACTCTACCATAAATGTCATGGGTTAAAACAAACATCTTACATTACCTTAGGTATAAAGTATACCTAACCACATTGTGTAGTAAATTTTGGGAGAATTCAGAAATGCATTGTATTGTTTTGGAATTAATGTGACACATCATGTCATAAGTTGCTTAGGAAATATCTATTCTTAGCAGAGCATTACAGAGTGTAACGGGATCAATTAGCTATGCGACGACATTTTCTCATATGTCTTTCAAGGAATCAAAGATAAACAGGCAGGTGTCACTGTGTGTGTTCCTCAGCTCCTGCAGGGAGACTCAGACTGGAACCATTTTAACTGCACTCTTAGCAGGGGGCCACATGCATCGTGTACGCCTCAAAACACAACACACAATGTTTTTCTAACTCTACTGCATTTAACTGTCAAGCTATACAAGACAAGGGGCTTCTTCTTTATTTTGTTACATAGAGTATGAATGCATGTAAAGGGGCCCTGGCCTTAAAACATTTTTATCCCTATATACTGAAATCAAACTGCAACCACCTACATCTGAAATTTTATTTTGATATTTTTTGTTACTTTAAAATTCAGTTCAGTAGTGTCCCCTCTTACTACTATCACTATCAAAATTGTCACAACTAAAATATTAATATAACTATATGCTATATTACAACAAGATCATTTCCTAATGCTTATTTCTTGCAGTTTGTCTCACGCTTAATCATTCATTCGCCAAATTACTTTTTGGCAAGAATGGCCATCATATGTACAACACTGTACATAATACTGAAAAAACAGTGTACCAGAGTAGCTGCCCAGTCTTGGTGCGTGGTTGTCGGCACCATCGTAAAAATCCAAAGAGTCCCAGTTATGCTCGGTGGCAAAACTCACAACTTGTATCTAGACAGGCAGATAAAGACGAAGAGAAAGACACAGATTGTTCTTGTTAGCTCATGTTTCATTGTCTTCAACAAAAGCACCTGTATTGCTCATTCTAAAAACAAATTCAGGAAGAAAGTAAAACACATGATCTGTTAACTGATGTAAATATCCAATGAAACTGAACCAAAAAAGTTAAATGACACAGAACACACGTACTCAATGTCAAGAAAAAAAAACGCAGCGAGGTGTCTGTCAAATATTTGTATCAGACTCCATTTTGTATCAGAGGCATCTTTGTCTTTGTATTTGTCCGTGAGAGCGGTTTAGCTTACACACAATCAGGCATTATCTCTCACGATTAGATCCTATCTAGTTATCTCTGGATGGGCCCTCTCTCACAAACCATCCATCCATTCATGCTTCTAATAATATCTTATCTTCCTTGACATCCTGCTTGCTCAGCTTTTAAGCCAATGATACATAGGTCAGCCAGGAAGCAGCGTGCGACTGGGACTACCTGTATTCCAGCCCCTTCTGGAACAGAGACCTTCCACACACAGTTCTGGTTGTTGTCGTAGGGCTCTGGATATCCAGGTGACAGGATGGTCCCTCGACGAAAGGTCAACACCCCCCCACAGGGAACTGAGAGAGAGGAGAGAGAGCAGAAAGGAGACCAAAGAGCCTGAGGCCAGGGTGACAGAGTGGGCATAACTAGGCTTAGGGTCTCGGCCACATTGAAATGCTATCTGCATATCAACTGTCTGAATTTGTTTTGAATTGTTTTAGAGAGAGTAAGTAAGTAGAGAGTCCATCGTATGCCTGAGAACGTATCTTAAGATGCTACTGCACTTTGAATAGTCATATTTACCTATGCATGTTGGCAGGGTGTCATTCCATTGTGCCAGGTTGTCTGGAACACTCTCGCACCGTATAGCAGTAGAGCCATGCAGGACATAACCAGGGTTGCACTCGAACTGCACCAAGGAGCCAACTGCAAAGTCATTACCGAGACGCTTCCCAAAGCGCGGCTCAGGGACTGAACTGCACTGGGTGGAGCTGGTCCTTGGTACAGCTGCAGAAATAAGGAAGATTCCACAACCATTAAAAAACTTTATTGATAACGATATATATGGCCATGGCACTCTCAATGTGGCTTTTCTGGTTAAATAAAGGTTAAATGCATACAAATGAAAAGGTGGCATTGTATGTAAAATGGCCACTTCTACAACATACAAGAGCTAAGCAATAGGCCCAGAAAGTTACGGTTTGTGGGGTAGTAATTACCACTACACACACCTTACTGCTATTGTGGGAACATTTGAATATTTGTTTGAAAATGTCTGTTTTAATGATTCTGGCAACACTAATTTTGAAAACATATACAAGTACTACCACTAATAACAATAATGATATTAAATTTGAATATAAATAATAATTTGGCTACTTGTGATTGGCTGACCTTGGTAGACGAAGTGAAAACCCTTAGCAGTTTCTGGTCCAACTGTGGTAAACTTTATCGTGATCTGATTTCCCGAACTCAGAGGGAGGGACTCACCTAGAGAGACAGAGTCAAAGAGAGAAAAGATCTGAATTAAAGACGTACAATACGGTTAGTGCTCAGGTTTTGTATCTGTCCATCCAGCTAACAAGCCATCAATTCATCCTTACCAGAGTGGGACCCAGAGAGAGAAGACAGTAGCGTGTTTTGTTGAGTGGGTCCATCGTAGATTTCCACCACGTCATTTAGAGATGTCTGGAACAACACAAACTGACCAAAGAGGACTGGAGACAAAAAATTAAAAAACGAGTTGATGAGTTAACCACACTTGAATGGTCGCAAAGTATTATTTCATGCCACTGTCTGTGCCTGACCTTCTAATAATAAAATTAACTTGTAAAACCTAGTTTAAATTTTATTAAGCTGCCATGTCGACTTCTATTTGAAGCCAACTACTGGCACAAAATTACACATCAGAACACTTAACAGTCAAAACACCACCTCATCTTCATTACGCCCCAGTCGAACTGAACCCAATTCATCAGCTGGCTAGAGTGTTCAGTGTTGTCAGCTAGTGTGAGATGCTGGTGTTTGCCAAAACTGACTTACTTTTGTCAACATATGGCCAGTAGGGCAACATGTTTTTTGTCTGTCTTGTCTACAGTATTTCAGGCAGTTAGAGTTGAAAGAAAGGCGTATTGTACAAGTTGTAACCTGTCAAACCCATGTGCCAGAAACCCACGTTTTACTCAGTTTCAGCATGATCAAAGGTGAAAAGGCTGCTGCAGTGGTCAGGAATTAAACCCAGACCTCCCTATAATAGCTGGAGATTCCTCTGCTAAACCAAGAACATTATAGTGCAGCTGTGGTGGCAAGTAGCATTAGAAGCCCCCTGGGTCGTCTGAGGCCCCGTATTTACTTAAACCAGTACAATTTCCTCTGTCTTGGTTGATCACTGTGTCAACAAATCATCCATAAGTTGCCTTAAGATGCAAATCTGGAGGTGTTGTGAAAATTTGTTTGTTTGCAGCACATAGAAAGATGTCCTTTAGGTTAAATCACATTAATTTCAGCCTCAACGAAGTCAGCCCCCCCGACTACACACACATGCGCGCGCGCACACACACACACACACACACACACGCAACACAAAACCTCTCCATCTCCCTCTCCCTCTCCCCCTCTCTCTGGCCCCAAAGGCTGAGGTGTAAAGGATTAAATCTGAACATTGCCAAGGATATTCCGCTATAAGAAGGTCACTGGTCACTTTGTACAAGGCTGTTTCTCTCTGTGGAGTTCTTTGAAAGCATGATCTGCATTTTGCTAAAACATCACTCTGACTCACAAAAAATACCCTGTCGGCTTTCATGTAAATCCTCGTTTCATGTTAAAGTAATGACAAAGAATACAGAGCAGAAACAAAACAGGGGATTTTCAATTGCAGTTGAATTGCCTATGCAGATGCAAAACAACAAATCATCAAGAACAGAGTTTAGCTCTACAGGGTAGATGATTCTAACCTCTTGTACTTACATCTTATAGTTATGCCATCGTCGTACATAAGGAGGTGTTTAAGGGCATGCTGTAGAGTGGTTATAAAGAATGACAACATACTGCCTGTCAGCAGAAATACTTAAAAGCTCCCACCATGTATAGATTTTAAGAAAATCAGAGTGATTAAGGTTTCCATCATTCCTTGCTGTAATATCGACATACTGCAGAGCAGGTGGATGAGTTCACATCTTAAACTGTCTCAAAAGAGCAGCGATTTCAGGCGGGGGGACACACATGTGCCATAATTCATACGCAGATTCATAAGCATTACATGGAATAGCACACTTTCAGATATCACAGTAGATTTCACTCAAAAGCCTGCTATTCAAGGAGGCTTTTAGTTAGATGAGGGGTTTCTATGGGTTTTGTTCTATGTTTTCCATTTGTTTTTAAATGTTCTTATGCATTGTATTTTACTTTGTAGTTCTGCATTGCATTTTATTGCGAAGCACTTTGTGATTTTTATCTGTGAAAGGTGCTAAACAAATAAACTTTACCTACTTACGTACTTACTTGTTACTGAGATAACAACGAACAACATATATACCTTTAATGCCAACACTGAAAGACACACAAACACAGCCACACGCATATACGCGCACAAGCACACACACACACACACACACACACACACACACACACACACACAGATAACAGCAGTGCTGTCCCACACTGAGTTAACCACATGGCTTGTTGGATGTGAAATCCTTCTGCACTGCATTCACGTATACCCGGTTCAGTAGTCCATGTTGTAACATGTCCAGCAAAGTTTAAACCAATCTACTTTTTATTTGAAAGGATTCTACAACTCTTCACATCAGATGTAGAAACCTGGTCCTCAATCCCTGTAGAGCTGCCATGCCTCCTGATAAGCTGCTTGAGTGGGTGTCCTCAGCCATATCCTCATTCAACAGGAGTTATGGCATCTCCACAGGGATGAAAGCCAAGGGTTTTCCCCACCTGGTGTTAACACTGAAGGAGCCATTAGTATGACTGGTGAAACATCCATTTAATACCTGTCCAGTGGTTCGCTTTCAAATTCTCTTCTAATCATTAAACCGTTTTGATATTGCAACACTGAGCCTGTAACCTTCAATAGCTGTAAGATCACAAATTATAGACATGTTTTGTTTTTTAGAATGACAGCTGCTTCACAAATCTGGGCATGACGTAAAGCACTTACACAACGTAACAAAACAATCTCTGTCTCTCGCTCTGTGTGGGAGGTTCAGGGATGCTGTCTGTGTGTCTTGTACAATATGTAGGCCAACCAAATGTGAGCTCCTTTCAGTCAAAATGTCTACATGGAGCTGAGAAGCTGGCATTCCAAAAGCTGCTATGCAAATATAATGAGACAGAAACTATCATGAGCCTCAGGGAAAGCTGGTATTTATTCATAACACCACAGGGCATAATTGGACATCATATCCACCAATTACCGATTGTTTGTAAAGCTCAAGTCAAACCCAATGAGTTAGCCATTCTAATAATCAGTAAACCAACAATTTAAATGCCAATATGTGATGTCATTATCAGATATTAGAGACACAAAAGTAAATTTGCACATTTTGAAAATTAACCAATATTTATAGTTTGACTACATTGGCAACACAATGCCAACATAATGTGCACCTGCTAGCTTACTAGTAGTGTAAGACATTGCTATTTCCAACAGTAATAATATTACAGTTATTAATCCAAGTAACACTGCGTTGACATAATGTTGACATGTATGCACGATTGCACGGCAGATCAAGTCGAGAAGCGGGACCTTATGTTGTTCAAGTTGGCTGCTGGCCAAAAAGCTAAAGGAAGAGTGAAGAACGAGGGAGATAGGCGTTCTTTCGACAACTGTAAGTATTGCCCTTATTGTGAGTTTGTCACAGTCAAAGATGCAAAGAATATTGTCGTCTGTTGTAAACTTTGTGTGACCAGCAAAAAGTTTTCATCTAAGTTATTGGAGCATCTGCTAAAGCAGCACAGCAACGTGAAACTTACAGAAAGAAACTCTGGCGCTGACCGGGAGGCCGCTACTGCCAGTGATGCATGCACTCATCAGGGGAGAGTGGCGTTAAGCAGGAGAACACGAGTTAAAAAGCAGGGAGTGACATGCTACATTTTTTTATTTCAGCCAGTGGCGTTAAGAAACATTATAAGTTTTGTAAAAAAAAAAAACACACTCATTTCTGCTCTTATGAATATGCTTATTAACTTATTACAATTCTGACTAACTTGCCCAACACTGCTGCTGATGAAGACAATGTCAAACTATTTCTAAAGGTCAAAAATAAACTTTAATGCTTTTATTTTTGTTAAGTCCTACACATATTACAGCTACTGAGCTTGCATGTCAACCAATCCATCTCCATGACAACTGAGCAAACTCCAATTGCATGAAGACCTATGACCTATCTAAGCTAGTAAGTCGCCCTTGAGTTGGGATTGTTGTTTTGTGAAACTACTATTTTCAAGGTCAAGAATGAACTTTAATGCTCAACTTGATTGTGGCATTAATATGAACATAACTGGAATATGTTACAGATAATATATATTCCAACAGTTCAGGTCAGGTTATAATCAAATCAAACCAGGTTTGTGCCCGTGTGCTTTATAACAACACAACTGAACAAAAAAAGACATAGGTACTGAAACACATGCATAAATACATAGTGCACACACTATCTAACTGGAGAGAGAAGAACTAAACGCATGTAAGAAAGTGTGAGGGGAGACTCACATTTCCTCTAATGTCCCCAGAAGCCCAACACAGCCTCATTTAATGTGAGGAAGCCCCTACAATATGCATATTATTTTATGATGCGTCATTTATGTCTGACTTAAGGACAACCGATCAAAGTGGCAAGATAAAAACAGCCTCATCTTTGAATGTCACTTCAATGGTGAAACTCTGACCTGGAATCAAAAACAAATGGGCAGCGGGCACCTTTTGATCATGTGCAATATCTCTACTTGTTTTCAGGGGTTAAAAACCCCAAAGGGCTCCTTCAGGGGGCTCCCCATTAAAAATCAAACACGTTTTAATGTCACTTTGTTTCACAGTAAAAGACTAAAATTGGAGAATGTCAAAGAAAATTGTGATCACAGGTTTCATTCTCGACTGTTGTCTTGACACCTAAACTTTAGAGCATTATACATTTGCATTTGAAATCTTTTTAAGAATAAAGAATAAATCCCTTTAATACTGACAGCTTTTGTATTGAAATAGTTTTACTCTAGCACACCCACAACAGATAACTAACAATAGATTCATACAGGTACCATATGTAATTCTGTGAAATATTAGTATTCACTTGGTAAGATCCTGTTGAATAACTTGTGTGTGCAATATCCTGTGTGTGTGTGTGTGTGTGTGTGTGTGTGTGTGGATGGACTTACCAAACTCTCTAGGTACAGATATAGAGTAGACACATGTCTGTCCAGAAGTATAGTTTCTGGGGAAGTTTGGAGATAAAACAGTCCCTTCTGATCCTATAGAACGACTTCCACAGGGAGCTGGAGACACACATGTGCACACAACACATAAAGCCTTACATTATCACATACACAAAATATAAACAATTGTTTAACTAAAATAAACTGTGAATGCAGGGATGATTTAGTCCAATCTGTGTTTTAGTGTGTGTTACCTTGACAGCTAGGTAATGCCCTGTTCCATCCAGGTCTTCCGTCATCCCCCATACTGCAGGTTAGGGTAGAATAGCCCTTGAAAAAACAATTACATTTTAATGTAAGACCCACCATTTAACCAATCAACTAACAAACCAACCAACCAGTGAAGTAACCAGCCAACCAACCAACCACCCACCCATCCATCCAGGTATTTTTTTTTTTTGTACCTGCAAAACATATCCGGCCTCACAATAGAAGGTGACTGTAGAGCCAAGCTTATAATCGGATCCCAGCCTGGTCCCATTCAGAACCACACCTGGATCGAAACATGATTCCCTCAACTTGGCTGGACAGAGAGAAAGAGAAGGAGGGAGTAAGCGAGAGAGGGGATGAGCCAAAGAAAAAGCGACAGGCACACATAAATAATAAGTCAAATTAATAATAACTAAGTCCCTGTCCGTGTCCCCATAATCAAATGCGGCAAGCATTCCGTTGGCCTTTTTAACAGTCTGTTTGACTTAACTGCCGTTGCCAAAGACGGAGCAAGAACCATAACTTCATCTCCCGGCTTTTGAATGCCAGATGAAAACTTGTAAATTATGGCTTTGGCCCCCCCTCCTAAAAGATTAGCGGCCACCCTGCAACGACTTAAGTCCTGAATCCACATGAAGCCGATGTTGATTCTTTTGTGCAAGTGAATCAAACTCATCTCTCTAACAGACTATTTCAACAGACACTAATTCAGCATGGACTTAATGTTGAGAGCAATCATTCAATGAAAATCTACATCAAAATCTATCAAAATCAGTGTAGGAGACTTAACTGCTTATATATTTGCATTTAGGGGTAAGGCGGTCTTTGTTCAGAGTGAAAATTAAATATTTCTTAACACATCCTGGAGACATTCTGTCATCACAGGAGTCATCTGAAACATTTTGTCATGTTAAGTGTGAAAACCTTAAACAGTATTTTCACAAGTGAACTTGCTTATAAAAAACAGATAAGAGAGATAACAGCCCCTAATGCAATTACATCAAACAGAGTAATTTAACATTATTTTTCAACAATTGACGGTTACAAATTGGCTCCCAGATGGAATGTGTGTCTACTTTCTGTTTTTTATTTCTCTCTTTTCATCAGAGAAAGACATCCGTGTGTTGAGTCTTTTTCCAGGTGGCATTTAGTTTAAGACATAAATCATTAGATACTGAATGCAAAATAAATGACGGGGAGCTGCTTTCGCTTCGTTGATTGTGATAATATTGTAGTTGTGTTTACTTATCATACCAGAGTCCCTCTGCTGTAAATATTTTCATACAAACTTGAATCTTGAGAAATTGAGAAGCTATTCCAGCACTAAACACTACACAGCATATAAGGAAGCAGAACATTTTACCTTTGTATTCCAGGTGAAAGCCAGTGTAAGAAACAGACCCATCACTGCGGAATGCTAAATGCATGGTATTCGAACTGCTCTCTATCCGCTCTGGGAGTTTGCTGTCCTGGAAGCTACCAATCAGAGGACTGTTGCTATCCGGACCATCGTAGATATACAGGAAGTCGTAGTTTGGCTCAATATTGAAACTTGACACAGATTAAGAAAAACAAAAAACACATAGGGACAAGGGGTAGCAGGAAGCAGATGGGGAGAGCAGGGGCACATAAATATTATTATTTAGATTTGTTTTTGTTTTTCATACTAGAAAGCATGTGCAGAAAGGACCTGAGAGTGATGTCAGCTTTGCAGATTTAAAGAGCATTTTTTTAGAGCACTGAATGGTAGATATCATAATTTCCATTTTTAGAAAAACAGTGTCATGGTCCCAAATGGTTTTCAAGCCTTCATACAGTAAAAAAAACAAAACAGAAGCTACTATTGACAGTTTTTGATATACAGTTTTTGAGAACTGATATACAGCTTTTGACATATGTTGCAAAATAAACAAAAATATATTTGCAAACCCTGTATCATCTGATACTGAGTTATTATTTCTTTCAACAGCCCAAAACTGTTTAAAATGTACCAGACAGACATTCATTGTCGCCAGAGGATGAATCCTAATGATTTTGGTGATCTAAATTCTTCTCTAGCACCCAAAGGTCAAATTTTTCACATGGCCTAGTCCATTCTCATTCCACATTTGTTTGGTTTAGAAAGACCGCAGCTGAAAATACTGTCTTTCTTATCAATTACAGCCCTTTCTGAAAACCATTTGTGCTTAGCACAACCCATACTGGATAAATGCATGTTTCACTATAAAAAAAAATGTCAGTGGACTTAGATTGTTAAGCAATAAAACTGGTTACCTGATGAAGGCCAGCGACAGGACGTAGTCAGAGTTGACAGCGATGAGCCAGTCACAGTCCTTGGAGTGAGGGTAGGGATGTGGGTAGTTAGGAGACAGTATAAATCCATTGGAGCCAGTTAGGTTTCCTCCACATGGAGCTATGATGGGAACACAAGCAAAGGTAAACATTCATTCTACTAAAATCTTCAAAAATTAGAGAATTCACTCTAGCTCAACCATGCAGGATGAAAACAATTTTAAAACAACAATTTTAATTCACTCAACACCATTTTCATTATTTTTAAATCAAAAACAGCAGTATGGAGTGAGGTTGGTAGGATAATGAAATAGTATTATAATGCATGTATTCAGTAGCCCTCTTCTAAGTCACTCATTGATGTGTCCTTGAGCAAGGTAGAGAGCCCTAAACAACTGCAGTTCTGTATGTTGTACACCTATTGTACTGTATGTCCCTATAAATATACTGAAGCTGGATATTTCACCTATGCAGACAGGCGGGCTGGGCTGCCAGTAGTATCTGTTATCCACTTGTATGCAGGTGATTTTGTCGTCCCCCTGGAGCTCGTATCCTGGGTCGCACTGAAAGGACACTGAATCCCCCGGCTCACGGCCATCTCCACTACGGCTGCCATTCATTGGTACACCTGGGTCCCTGCAGGCTGTAGCTACTGAGCCTGGACAGAGAGAGAGGGAGAAACCAAGCGGGGACAGGAAGGAAGAAGAGGGAGTGGAGGAGAAAGAGGGGAGAGCAATTATACAAATCTGTGTCTCACTGGAGATCTATAACTATCATGCTAATGCATTAACTCAATGTAAAAAAATCAGTACTAATTAAAGGAACTGCTTCCTATCCTGTATTATGAAATATCTGTTAAGATAATTTCTAGCTGGAGGTTTTCAAGTAGAACAATTATGCAGATTTGGATTCTTAATTATGTGATTGATAATCAGATTTGTACTCCAATGAAAATCCACTAACATATTCAGAGTCATAGAGAAACAGCATCGGTCCCTCTTTGGCAACCTGAAAACCTAGTACAGTCATCACAGTCTCGCATTATAGACAAATGTATACAAAAATGATACAGGGAACTTTAGAGCAAAATACCAGAACTGACAAAAGCAGTAGGTAAACCCCTAACTTTTCTCATTTTAATAACATTACTCACTGGAGAACTGAATAGCGAATCCTGACTTGCTGATGTAAAAATCAGTCTCAAACTGAACAGTGACAGTGTTCAGTGTGGAGTGGATCCCCTCAGGTAGCAGAGACCCGCTAAGCTCTGACAAAGACATTTCGTTCTCAGGTGGTCCATCCCAAACCTTCAGCATGTCGTGGCTGGCTTCTGTGTCGAAGGACAAGAACTGAAGACTGTAAATTGTATGAAAAAAAGAAAAACAAGATTATTATTAACAGTGTAAACAGTATCTCTTCATCAAATCAGAAATGTATTTTGCTCACAACAAAGAAAGGCTATAGCTATATATATATTTTTTGTAATCTTTGAAACTGTTTTATGGTTTGTGATTTAGTATATAAACCCAAGAGAGATAATTTTTCAATTTTGTTTCAAAACCATTTTTTACAGGATCATAAGAATGTCAATATACCTATTATATGAAATAATATGTTCAGTATAGTCGTTCAAACAGGTACAACCAAGCTGCAATTACAGACTAGGCATACTCAGCATTTGTATCATCATATTCACACTTATCGTACACAATCACATATCCAGATTAGCACACTAACTCAGTGGGAATTATTTTTCCCAGAAAAATATTTACAGTGGGTACGGAAAGTATTCAGACCACTTTAAATTTTTCACTCTTTGTTTCATTGCAGCCATTTTCCAAAAATCAAAAAAGTTAATTTTATTTCTCAGTAATGTACACTCAGCACCCCATCTTGACAGAAAAAAACAGAAATGTAGAAATTTTTGCTAATTTATTAAAAAAGAAAAACTGAAATATCACATGGTCATAAGTATTCAGACCCTTTGCCGTGACACTCATATTTAACTCAGGTGCTGTCTATTTCTTCTGATCATCCTTGAGATGGTTCTACACCTTCATTTGAGTCCAGCTGTGTTTGATTATACTGATTGGACTTGATTAGGAAAGCCACACACCTGTCTATATAAGACCTTACAGCTCACAGTGCATGTCAGAGCAAATGAGAATCATGAGGTCAAAGGAACTGCCTGAAGAGCTCAGAGACAGAATTGTGGCAAGGCACAGATCTGGCCAAGGTTACAAAAAAGTTTCTGCTGCA
>NC_060158.1:14109093-14153015 GCF_021292245.1 Micropterus dolomieu | reverse complement strand
CAGGGATATCCTGGACGAAAACCTTTTCCAGAGTGCTCTGGACCTCAGACTGGGCCGAAGGTTTACCTTCCAACAAGACAATGACCCTAAGCACACCGCTAAAATAACGAAGGAGTGGCTTCACAACAACTCCGTGGCTGTTCTTGAATGGCCCAGCCAGAGCCCTGACTTAAACCCAATTAAGCATCTCTGGAGAGACCTGAAAATGGCTGTCCACCAACGTTTACCATCCAGCCTGACAGAACTGGAGAGGATCTGCAAGGAGGAATGGCAGAGGATACCCAAATCCAGATGTGAAAAACTTGTTGCATCTTTCCCAAAACGACTCATGGCTGTATTAGATCAAAAGGGTGCTTCTACTAAATACTGAGCAAAGGGTCTGAATACTTATGACCATGTGATATTTCAGTTTTTCTTTTTTAATAAACTTGCAAAAATTTCTACATTTCTGTTTTTTTCTGTCAAGATGGGGTGCTGAGTGTACATTACTGAGAAATAAAATGAACTTTTTTGATTTTTGGAAAATGGCTGCAATGAAACAAAGAGTGAAAAATTTAAAGGGGTCTGAATACTTTCCGTACCCACGGTAAGTAACCACATGTTATTTAAACTTTACTACTGGGGAGGTCCCCCGCGACCCTGTACGCAGGATAAGTGGTTGACGATGGATGGATGGATGGATACTGGGGAGGTGCAGGGTGGCCCACATTACCTCACAATGTTTCCTGAGTCCACCTCGATGGTCCAGGTGCAGCGTAGATTATTGTCGTACGGAAAAGGGTATCCAGGGGAAAGAATCCTCCCTGAAGACTCGCCTTTAAAACGACCACCACACTCCGCTAACGGAATCAAACACACATGTAAGAGACATTAAAGACTGTTTATATATACCAACATACTATACCTTTATCTGTCAGATCACCACAAATGTGCCAATATTACAAATACCATCAATTCAGCCAAACAAATAGGCGTTTGATGGGTGTGTATGTGTGTAATTAATTGCGTATGTGATGTATGACAAGTCAACCAGTTATCTGTCTGTGACAATTGTTTATCAAGGTAAACAGATCCACTGGGTGCACCTCAGTGGCCACTGAGCAGTGATTAAACGATCACCATGGAGACAAATGGATTTGGAAAGAAGCTAACTCTCTTTCTCTGCGTCCCTCTGTCTTTCTCATGCGCAGAAAGAAGGAGGAGGAAGAAGAGGAAGAAGAGACAAAGTGCTGATCCTGCATCATCCCTAAAGAAACCACCACACGTTATATAACAAAAAATAATTCCCCCTTCTCTCTTTGTCTCTCTCGGTTATATATTTTCACAATCTTCATCCCCTCTCTGCTTCCCCTCCTTCCCCATGTTCCTCCTCCCTTAGGCTCCCCTCCCTCCTTCAGTGGAATATATTATCTCGAGTAATAGGAGCAATATTCAGAGTTGGGACAGAGAAAAAAAAAGAGAGGCGAAGAGGCAAAAGAGAAAGAAAAAGGAGGGAACCAATGGGGGGGAAATAGAAGGAAACACTATGAGTAATAATAAGAAGCAATATAATATTAAGACTGGAGGTTAGCTGAGGTCACAGTGTGTCACTGCTAAAATATAAAGTCAGAGAATATCAGCCAGTGGTTTTTATGAGTCTTTCATTATTGATAGTGAGAAGGAGGAAGACTTATTAAGCTGAATCAAAAATCAGAAAGTTCAGAGGCTGCGATGAAGGAAGAAAGGTCCTTAAAACACTGGGCTTGCTGTAATGCTTATGTGATGCTTATAGCGCCCATCTGGGGCACAGCTGCAGCAGCAATTTCGTGTGTCACTCTGTATAGGCTTAACATTTGTTTGGGTTTAATTAGAGAATGTAATCATTCAACCAAATACCTACTGGAAAGGACTGGAAATGTCTCCAAATAAGTTTAGAATACTTTTAAAATGAAAGCATGTTAGGCACTATATACCAACATACTGACGCCATGTGTGTTTACAGTATGCATGTGTTTTAGTTCTGGAGCTCTGATGTTGCATAACCGGTAAAAGACCATTATTGACCTGTTGACATCAATATTCTGAGCTGTGGCTTGTAGTTTATAATCAGTTTGAAGGTCTGGCAAATGAATTACAAAGGTAATGGCGTTATAATGGAAAATTTAGAAATATGGTTAATACTCAAAGGAGAGTTGCTTTCGAGTAGGTTTTGTCGTTTCCAAGCGGATCCACACATCTGATCAAAAACACCCCCCCCAAAAAAAAACACAAAAAAAATACAGGTTTGATCTAGATGTGTTTGTACATGTGTGTGGGCATGTTTGAGTACAAAGCACAGCATCGGGGGACCAATAGGGCAGTCTCCAGGAACAAAGAGCAAATCATCCACTGCAGGAAAGGAAATAGATCAATTGGGCAGAGGGCATTTAGGTGGTAAACTCTCGGCATTTCATTGAGACTTTAAAACTACCACAGTGTGTCATCTCATAAGAAAATCAACAAGGCTATTCCACAAGAAATTGGCCCCCACCTGCTTTCTTTCCAGATTACTGAATGAATATCCTGGAAGCAGAGACTTTGCATAAAGCAGCAAGTGACTCTGTACTATGTTGTAGAGCACAATGTAGTACAGTAATGCTTCTTGGTACTTAGAAGGTGTATTTGCGCCAGTAAATTAAATATTCCAGCTTGAGAACAGCTTGATGATTTTGGACAGAAAAACACTCAAAAGACACAATGTGTCTAATAAACTGTATATAATAGATATTTATTCACTGAATATATCCTGTTCCTGATTTTTACCTTGTGCAAATGTGAATAAAGCACTGTTTTACCTTTGAAAGGCCGTGGGCAACTGTGCAGCTATTCAACACATCCAGTAATGTCAGTAGAAGTATTAAGAACCACGTAAATAGCACAGCAAAAAATGCAGCAATACCAGTGAAAGCCAAGTCAACAATGAACCCTCAAGAAAAAATATGTGAACCTTTTCGAATTTCATGGTTTTCTGAATACATTTGTCATAAAATGTGATCTGATCTTCATATAAGTCAAGGGTATTGACAAACATAATGTGTCTAAAATAATAATACAAAATAAATTCTGAACAACCAAAAAAAGTCATAGTGCTTGTGGAAAAAGTATGCGAACCCTTGAGTTAAGGACCTCAAAAAGCTGATTGGAGTCAGGTTTTAGCACACCTGGAGTCAAATGAGTTTGGAGGTGTGGACTACTTTGGGTGTTTCTCAAGTCTTTTAATTGCATCCACGTTTCCCTCAATTGTGTCTTTTCCTTCCTTTTTGGATAGACACAAGGAAACCAAGCACGTGAAGCGACGTCCGTTTCTGATGACGCTGATCACAGCTGGATCAGCTGTCAGTCGGCTCTAACAGCTGTAGAGACTATTGGTGGACTTTGTGTCTGCACACATGTGCACGGTGTTGGTACTAATAAAGTCTCACAGTTATCAGTGCAAAGCAGCATGATTCTCCATTACCTGTTTAACAAACACCTGCACATGAATAATTATTGGTTACTGTACGTCCTGCTCAGAGGCACAGCATCATTTCTACTGGCACAATGCTGATATTATCTGCATTTATATTTAGTGATTCTGATTGTAAATTTGTTCTTGATTAACCCAGAATATGATCAGTGTGTCTTGGTATTTATTAGTCTAAATGTTTCAGGGAAATTGAAATGATGTAACTCATATCAAAATCGAGGCTCACTTGTAGGCTTTCTGTTTATTTCCTCTTCTGATATCCTTTAACACTACTGCATGCATTTTATTTGCAAGTCACATCACTTGTCACCGATCGATCACTGCATTCCATCATGTCAGTCCAACATTTTTTTTAGTGCAGCGCTTTCATTCACACTTTCATCAGCTGGTTTTACTTGCGGAACCACCAGCTGCTTTCATCAGATGCTTTGCTCGCTTCATTAGATACGTGTATTTGGACTAAACACAGGAATGACCAGCCTCACATGTGACTGAATAGAAATGACGATAAATTATGTAAACCATGTTTCTTGCTGACAGACTCTCTGACTCTCTTTGACTTTAATTGTCTCCATAATAAAAGCTGATGGGAGAAATAAAAGAAAGAATGATCTTTCTAATAAATAAATAAAGTTGTGTGTGGGGCTTTTGTTGTTCAGACCTACAATGAACACAGATTTTAACATAGTGACAGTGAATCATAAAACAAATCAAATATAAGACTGTGCAGCGATACACTTGAATTTAATGTTATCTGTCCTGATGCATCAGATCAGTCCGATAAGCTGCAGCGTCCAATCAATATAACAGTTACCCAATAAGGGGGTGCGTCGGTCATTAAAAGACTTCCGCGAAGGATGCACTGGTGTGTCCTCGCTCATAGCTCCTCAGAGATCGCTCCTCGATCCTCGTTCCTCAGAGCGCAAATAAGAGCTTTGGGACGGCCTGCAAGATGGTGGAACAACTTCCGGTTCAAGCGAGGATCGAGGAGAGAGGAAACGACAAATAAGAGAATTGAGCAGCACCCTTTGACTGATAAAAACCCTGCAAACTTTTGGAGTTTGTCCTGCACAAGAAGCACATTATTTGTGAGCCATGCCTCGCCAAAAAGAGCTTTCAGAGGATCTACGATCAAGGTTAAAAAGTGATTTCAAAGGACTTTAGAAATTCATCAGTTAGGCAAACATTCTACTAATGGAGACACTTTGGGGCGGTTGCTACTATACCAAGAAGTGAGCGCCCAGTCAAAAATGACACAAAGAGCACAACGGAGTTTCATCAATTAGGTAAAGAAACAATGAAGATTTGAAGCCATCAGTGGAACTGGCTAACATCTCTGTTCATGAGTCTACAATATGTAAAACATTGAATCTACGGCAGGACACCACGAAGGAAGCCACTGCTTACTAAAAAGAACATTGGTGCACACCTGACGTTTGCAAAAGAGCACATTGACACTCCACAGCGGTATTGGCAAAATGTTTTGTGGACTGATGAATCTAAGATTGAACTATTTGGACGAACCACACAGCACTACATCTAGCATAGAAAGGGCACGGCATATCTTTATGAAAATATCATCCCAACCGTAAAGTATGGTGGAGGAAACGTCATGATTTGGGCCTGCTTTGCTGCATCAGGGCCTGGCCAGCTTGCAATCGCTGAGGGGAAGATAAATTCCCAAGTGTATCAGACAATTCTTCAGGATAATGTGAGAATGTCTGTATGTCAGCTGAAACTGTGTAGAAGTTGGGTAATGCAACATGACAATGACCCAAAACATCGGAGCAAGTCCACAACTGAATGGCTTCAGAAAAACATAATCCGCCTTTTGGAGTGGCCAAGTCAGAGCCCAGATCTCAACCCAATAGAGATGCTATGGAATGACTCGAAGAGACGTCCAAAGAATATGACAGAGCTAAAGCAGTTCTGCCAGGAAGAATGGGCTAAAATTCCTCCCGAACGATGTGCAGGAAGCGCCTGGTTGAGGTTATTGTTGCCGGGGGGGTCAACAAGTTATTGATTACAAGTGTTTACTTACTTTTTCCACTGCCATTTTGAATGTTGAATGAGCGTGTTCAATAAAGACATGAGGGATTTAGAATTTAATTTACGTTATTATTCATACACATTATATTTGTCAAGACCCTTGACTTAGATGAAGATCAGATCACATTTTGAGGAATTTATGCAAAATAACATGAACATGGGCCTCTTCAAAGTGCAAACAGCTTTGCATAGCAGACATACCGATGCAAGAAGGCAGAGGGTTATCCCAGGCTCTCCTTTCGCCTGTCATACACTTCAGTGTGGTAGCCCCATGCAGAGTGTATCCAGGCTCACATCTGTATGTGATGCTGCTCCCAGAGAAATGGCCCTGGTCATTGACCTTGAAGCCGAACTGAGGCACACCTGGGTCCTCGCAATGAGACAACTCAAAACCTAGAGAGAGAAAAACAGAGAGAAACATCTTTACAGTGTGTACTTTAAAAAAAAACTTGCTAAGGGACATCTAAGACCCACTAGAGAAACCAGAATTAGTGTTGTTTAGATGCACAGCAATATTCCCTATCTGCCTCACTCAAGTATTCTGTTTATGAGCTTGCGGAGATCACACATCCTGTTTTGTTAATTAAAAAAAACAGGAAAAGATACATGAGACTTACCAATATTAGGAATGATACTTGAGCATGTATGCACCTTATCCAATTTAATGTTGTTTTTCGCAGTCTGCCTAAGCTCAGTTTCCATGGTAATATTCAGAATATTCTGTTTATTCATGTGAACAATTTTGGAGAGTGGGATATAAAGCGGTATATAAATAGCTTATCCTCATAAAACCTTAACCAGGATTTGATCTGCAGTATTACCTGGAAGACGAGGTGCGCCAAGATTTGAGTTATCTCCTGGAAGACTGCAGTAGGTGCATGTCTAAATCCTTAAAAATGGCAATTTGCAAAGCTGTACTTTTACCATTTAGCAATCTGAACACATCACCCTGTCGTATAGTGTGAATGGTTGCCCATCTGAAATTGTTCTCTGTAATTTTATATCTCTAAAAGATCATCATGCATTATTCATCAAATCACACCTCTGAGTTTTGTTGAATTTTTTTATACCAAACTCAACTATAAACATAGTGAGGCGTACTGTAGATTTTCATAACTATGAACCAATAAGGCTGCTGCAATGTTTTATAAGCCCATGTCTTGTTTTGTTTGGCAAACTAACTCCTACTTGCATCAGTATGAGAAAGCTGAGGTGCACAGGAGTAAGTAATTCTCCGCTCTACTCTCTCAGCAGAGAGACAATGCAACTTTAAAACGCTATGCAAATCACCCTGCGTGACTCCATTTAAACAATTAGATTTTCTAATTCCAACTATGCATCTAAGAGAGCACTGCCAAACGTGGGTGTGCTTTGGTAAACATCAAAACGCACCTATAACACTCTATTCTACACTGAAATCAGAGCTCTCTGAAAGCTTTGTTAATCAAATGTGAAAAGTTTCTTGTGATCATCTCAGTGGTAGAATTTACAATCATTTCTGTGATGGTTTCACAAATGAAAACCATTTAGACTTAAATTAATTCCACAAGTATGTTACATTTGTCAGGAATTAGTACAGCTGTCACGTGGCATTTAATTGCTGAATTGATGTGACTTCCATACTGATAAGCTTTATTCTCTTCTGGTGTCATTGTCCACTCCAGGGTTACTTAATTTTTATCAGCATATAAGTAAAAGGCATGTACAGTACACTTGTAGCATGTCCTACTTGTTATATGTTAAAGATTTCAGAATACATCATAATGCAATATAGCACAATGTAAAAACATACAGAAAACCACACTGTAGTTTGACCTAAGATGTAATGTGCTGTAACAACATAGCCGCTACCACCAAATGTGCCTTTTGTACAACACAGAGTTAAATGCTACACACCACTTTGAAATCCAGTGTAAAGCTGTTGCTTTTAGACCGTACATTAACTAAACCACACACATTCAGGTAAGTTGTGTGCATGTACAGGTTTATACTTCTTAGCTGTGTGCTCTTACTCGAGTAGACCAGTTTGAATCCTTCTCCTGTACTTTCTGCATCACTGTAAAATTCCAGCCAGAGATGGTTTGAAGTGGAGATCAGTGTCAGGCCCAACATAGAAGATCCTGTGAATGCTCCAAGCACGTGGGCTGTGTTGTCTTTACCGTCATAAATCTGGAATAAAAACAGCAGAGATGCACTTGAGACACACAATAAACATAATAACCAACCAGTGATGCTCAGGTTTAGTTTTCAAAGGCATGAATAGAGTCTTTTATCATAATAACTGATCAGTTTTAGACACAAATGTCAGGAAAGAAAAATGACAGCGGAATCACCAAATGTGTGTGTATATGTGTTTACCTTCAGTATATCCCCTTGGGCAAGATGAAAGGTTCTAGCAGAGATGTTGATGCCTTTCCCAGCCTGCACCTAGAGTGAACATGAAATCCAAATAAGATTAATTGACCAACAAAGTAGACAACATGTACTCACAAATATTTTAAGATAGTTAACTTCCACTAATTGATTGATAATTGATTTTCATACTGTGAATGAAAAACGCAGAGTCTCTATGACCCTTAAAGGGGTACTATGCGATTCTTATCCAATACACTTTTTGTTAAACTCGGCGAATATTTCCGCATAGGTAGGTAGCTCTCTGTTTTTCACGTGCTCTGAAAAAAAATCCGTTTTTCCTACACAGCCCCTGGGTCTGTAAATTGAGCACAAACAAAGCTGCTCGGAGCGAGCAGCAGGTGGCGCGCTCGAAGCAGTGGGAGAGAGAATGTAAACAAACAGCGGTACATTCGAACATGCTTAACTTCTTACGGGTCTTTAGCTGCGAAGATGACTGAGAAACAGCCATAGAGAGAAAGGTCTGAGGAATTGTGAGACAAGTTATATGACCAGGCGAGGGGAAGACACGTGTTAACATATGTGAGGGGTTTGGATGCTGGATAAATCTACGAGATTTGAAAGGAATGAAAACCGATGCTGAGGTTGCTCTGTTTCTGCTGGACATGTGAGTAACGTTAGCTTTGCTGTTCCACATAAACGACAGCTTCAGTATTACAGTCTTGTCTGTCTGTTGTCATGTTTGTGATGATCCCAGCTGGTTAGCTTTGTTAGCTTAGCCGCAGCGGTCAGTATGTGTGCGGAAGAGGAGAAATAGACAGAGCGTGTGTGAACCGGTGTGAACAGAGCCCTGGTAAATAGAGAGAAACGGGTCAGCAATAAGGCTTGTTCAGCAGTAAATGTACAGTAGAAGTTATAGTGGCTGGTGAATAAAGACTGCAGCTTCTCAGGACTAAAGAGGAGCTCCCCTATGTTGCTGCCAACTGTTGAATAAAGTGAAGGAGGTTAACCCCAAAGTTAGCTTTGACTTCGGCCCTGGAGATAAACAGTCGCTCCTGTGCTTCCCAACCCTTTTCAGTCACAGTATTTTTGTACAAACTATTTCAAATAACTCTAGTTTTTTACACTTGTGTTTTGGATGCTTTGTTTGTGAGCTTACACATATTGTTTGTTTGATGATGTTTGTTCACTAATTGTAACTGTTGAAGCTCCTCTCGATAACCCTACCGATAAATAAACTAGACTCTGTGTCTTAGATTTAGGCTTAGAAAAGTATTTTGCTTCAATACATATTTAAATATTGTCAGGCTTGTTGTCACACTTTCTACAGTACTGCTAGAACATGCCCTCTTACTGAGGCTAACGTGCTCTCTTATCAACAAACTCTCTGCAGAATCGCATAGTATCCCTTTAATTAGGATATACAGAATTCTTACCTGGATGCTGTAGATGCACTCGTGATTGTTGTCGTAGTTCATCGGATAGTTCGGAGAGAGAAGTATCCCTTCATTGTTTATAACTGATGAACCGCACTCCGCTGATGACAAACACAGAAAGAAGAGAATTTAAATTGCATGTGGGAAAATGCAAACATTAGTCATGCCACAGAAAATGGCCAACATTTAAAACTCTCATTGGAAAGAAATCTTGCTTCATGTAGCTGTTTCCCCCTTCTTAACCTTTCAGTCCCACAATACAAACCTTTTAGCCCATAGCAAGAGTAGTTATAGAGAACACCAGCTGTCCTTTGAGTGAAAAGATTTTTTTTCATCTTACAGAAGATGATGATTCCTTTTAATTCCAGTAAATGGATGAATACTTCTAATGTGTGTTTGTGTGTATGTGTGCTTGCAATTTAATAACCCATTTAAACATCTGTATTGTCCGTCATCTACTTCAGTTGAGGAGAACGGGCAGGTAGTAAAATTCAGAAAGTAATTCACCTAAAGATACCTACTCTCTGGCACTTCTCACATGTGCCCTCTATCTACAGTATCCCTCCCTCTCTCCCCCACTCTGTGTCTCTACTGGTGTAATAGTCATATTACAGCTGTCATATCGTCAATAAATCACGCTGCTACAGTTTCCATTTAGAAAATTACCTCTCCACCCTCTCCCTCTTTCCTCTTTAACTCCCCCGTTCTTTCTCTTTCTCTGTCTTCCTCTCTATGAATAGTGCCTCCTTTACCCTCTTCTACTTCAATCAACCCTCCTCTTCTGCTTCTCCCAAGTTTCCTCTACTCCTCTCTCTCCTCCTTGTTTTTCCTGTTCATCTTTTCTGTCTCCTTTCCCTTAACAAAAGTGCTAAATAGAAGATAATGACCGGAAATAATAGAATAGTAGAGAAAAAAAAGCCAAAGGCACATTTGATTATCTGTGAAAACAAAGACTCCTCTTTGGTACCTCTCCAATTCCCTTCTGGACAGTACTTTAGGAAAACAATATGTTTGACCTGATAGGGGGTAAAGAAAAGGCACATGTAAAACCACAAACACAGGTCACAAAACGCCTTTAGCTTCAAGTGTCTTTAAATGATCAGTGTACTTCACTTTACACAACGGAGGCAGAGACCAAAGCAATCAAACAAGCAAAAGTTTGCACTGCCAAGATATTAGAAAACAGCACACTGTAGGTGTTCTAATCGTCCCTTTCCTCTTCTATTCACTCCTCCTTTGTGATGTGCACCACATCATGCAGCGATGCAACACAACACACAGGAACTAAATATAGCAAATCGCAATACACCGTAGAACACCAGAACGCAACACCACTCCCACCTCTTTGCATTATCAGTCCTTGCACGTTGATGACAAAGAGCCAAAGACATAAACACTGGCACTGCATACACACATGCAATGCTGAAAATAAGATTGTTGAGAAAAATGTTCTCACCAGCAATCTAAAATTAAAAAGTTATATACTGTATCTGCTCTTTTATTAGAATGGGCTGGTAATTTTTGTCTTTCTGCACCTGTATTTTCCCACGCTTGTCACAGTGTTGCTGAAAACATTCCTGTGAAGGAGTGCAGAAACATTCAGTTTTCTGTTTTGCTTTTATTACTGCCCTCTATTGATTCTACATCTGCACACAAATCAAATCTCATTTTACACTTTTCTGCCTTACAAAGAAGCTGAAGTTCTGAGCACATGGAATTGATACTCATGCATAAATTCACGTCCTGCATCTGTCTTATTTTAAATATTGAGAAACAGTAGGTAAGCCCTGATGGTTTAACCAGGGAACAATTGTAAGACCAATGTCTTGGTCAAGAACAATGACTGGAATACTGCTAATACACCCACAGAAACTTAACTCAAACACAGGAGACCAGGCAAACAGTGTTGAGACGGACCCTCTGTCACCATTTTTGCTCAGTTTAGACTTAGTTTTGTTCACTGTATTTATTCTTTTATGTTGTGTTTTTCTCTTTCAGTTACTTGCTTTACCTTCATGTTGTGTCATCTCCTATCTTATAAGGGCAAATAATGTTGGCCTTGTGTGTCCTAGCTTTTGAAAAGAAGCTGCCCAAGCTTATAAAAGAATAAGCATTCAGAACTTTATCTCAGTCTTTTTCAGGCATGTGATTGGCAAAGGGCAAAAAAGCAAGAAAATATACTGAGTCCCCCCCCACACCCCGATAAAACTGCCGGCGGCTCTATTACAACATGGATGGTAAAGCAGGACCTATGACTATAACGTATTTGGTGGATGTGTTGCAGTGGGAAACAAAGACAAGTGTCTAATACACTATGACATCGCAACCTGTCTAACCTCTCTAGCCTAATTATGATTTTGTATTCATTTTTTACCAAACTTCAACAGCTAAATGTGCAACATGCAACATGAAATAATTGAGTCTGTAACTAAATAATATAACTACTAACTTTCACATTAGTTCAGTAGAAGTTAATAGATTATTTTTAATGAATAAGAGACAGCAGCGAAGGTCGCTGCCTGTTTAAGACCTGGTGGCCTGACTGTTAAAGAAACGGTTATATTATTCAGGAAACTCAGATCAAACAGCCACATCAGTCTTCATCTATTGATAAACGAAAAGGTTTGACATGACATTTCAACTCTGGCAGCGCGCGGGCGTGTGCGTGAGACTAGAATGACCGCAACAGTTTCACGGGATCGCGACGGTTACACAGAAGCCGTTGCCATGGTTACCTCACGGTATATAAACCCTGTCAAAATAATTCATAAGAAATTAATTTATAACTTGCCAAAACCTTTAACATAAGAACAACTTAAAAAGCAACCATTCATACACCAAAGTGTAGCCTATATAGCCTGTATGATTGATCAATCCACAACAAAGTCAAAGTAAACAGTAGACCTGCAAGCAATAATCAAAACATACCCAATTTATCCGATCCTTATTATCAACTCAGTGTTGGGCCAGTTACTCAGAAATAATATAGCCTAGCTATTACCTACTAGGTATAGGTTACTCCTTAAAAAGTAATATTAGCTACTCTACTTAGGCTATTACTGGATGATGCCTAACGCCATTCCCTCCCGATGAGTATGAGATGAGCATCACGGGCAGTACGGCCGGAGTTTCTTTCGGAGTTTCACGTTGCTGTGCTGCTTTAGCTGATGCTTCAATTAGCCTAAGTATAAATGTAGAATTGTTCGCGGTTAAAAGCTTTTTGCTGGTCGCACAAAGTTTACAACAATGTTCTTTGCATCTTAGACTGTGACACAATACCTCTCTCTCCCTGTTCTCCATTCTTCAGCTGACTTGAACAACATAATGTCCGGTGCCGCTGAGCTGCAGCGCAGTCGCGCATTCAGGTCAGGGATGGTGCATTCAGTAGCGCAGCGTTACTTGGATTAGGAACTGTAACAATATAAATGTTTTGCGCAGGTGCGGAATGGGGAGCTGAACGCAAACGAACATCCTTGTTGATAATTGGAAATCCTTTCCATTTCACTTAGCCAGCTCCTATTTGTTTTTATTACAGATCAGCAGCAAAGCAGCTCAACATGTTTACTGGTTACTATGGGTTATTTTCCATCATCTGTTATATAACTCTGATCTTATTTGTCCTGTGAAACAGGAAATAATAGAGAAGGTAATACACAGTGACTTCACTGTAATGATAACAATAGAGGACAAACTAATTACAGTTGTTTGACAATTTCAGTAATTGCTAGCAAGACAGTTTGTAAGGTTCAACATAAACACAGCTTGGTATTTCTTTGAACAGGTGCACTTTACATAGGAAAATGCTATATGTGAACCACTTGCAGTTTACAGTGCTTGGTGACAGAAAATGTGACATGTACAATTCCAAATGTCAAATGTCTTTAGAAGCTTTTCTTGGCAACGAAAAAGCAACAAAACTCGAAAAATTTATTCTTTTCACCACTAAAATAAAATGTGCATAAATATTGCTACATACCGACACATCTCGGTAAAGGCGAGCTCCACATTCTCCGCCCTCCTCCCAGGCAGATTAACTCCGGCGCCCCCTCTAGGCGGTATCCCATATTGCAGGAAAAAGACAAAGTGTCTCCAATGCCAAAACTGTAGCCGTTTCTCCTGCCGAACCGAGGCATCCCAGGGTCCTCACAAGGCTCCAAAGTATATTCTGCAGAAAATAAAGTGAAGTCGAATACATAACACACATATGAATAAATATGACAAATACACCCTGATGGGTCTGCAGTGAAATCTGCCCTCTCTACGCTTCTGCCTAAAAACCAAGTCCAGAAAATAAATGATCTAGGCTGATTTATCTTATACATGCAGTAGAATTATATAATAACTAGAAAACTTTAATATATTTTAAAATATGTGTTTTATTTAGTGATTTTGTGAACCACACTCAAATTTGAGTGTTGCCTAAGTGCCATAAGAGTAAGTGAAGGGTTATGCAATTTGAGTGTCCTCAACTAATGGTGTTAAAGCAACAAATCAATACCCATCACTCTCAAACTCCTGGAAAATCCACTCTAATATCTCAAATAAAACCAACAACATAACCATTAAATGTTAACTGAAACATGTGAACAGCTCATGGCCATGATCGCTCTCTTTATGAAGAAACCCTTTTCAATAATTCAATAACTTTTGTGTTAAAAAAACTCTTGAAAATGAAGTCCACTAAAATATAATCGTGCATGAGAACGCTTTTACATTTGTTGCAATTAGTACAAACATAGTTGAATCCACTGTGTCCTGAAACGCACTTGCTGATTTTGTGTTTAGCTTGGTACAGCAGGGGATTTATTTCCAGTGGGCTTAGACTGATGATGTGATGGGTATTTCAGAGTGTGCTGCAGGATGACACAGCCTGTTGAGCATGTTGAGATTGGCAAGTCACGTCTCTGGTGACACCTCCCATGTGTTACATTCTGAGTATCAGCTTATGCCATCTGGGACGCGGTAAATAGTCCCTCAGAGTAGACTCAGATTCAACTGCTCCTTATCCAGAGTCAATAAGAGAGCATGGAAGTGGCAGTTAAGGAAATGATCTCGATTTATGAGTGGCAGATATAGCCTTGGACTTTGTCTTTATTCTGCCCCAGAACCCTTTCCTTAATTTTAGAAGAGGGTGGATTGGGACAGCACTTGTTCTCACAACACCACAAGGAGTTCATCTCCATCTCTTCTTTTTTCATCTTGTGTTGTTTAATGGCAGATTACATTCAGTTTAATGTTGTGTAACCTCTCTCCTCTGTTAAGCTTTTTTTCTTGAGCTATTCACAAGGTTTTATGGGTAGTCCTCGAGATCAGTGGTGAAATATCTCTGTTTAGAGGAAGATTGAGAGTAAAATATTCACTTAACACAGCAATAGTGTTGCGTTGGGGGGCCATGTAGGGTTTTGTGAAACTGTTCACATGTGGGACATGTGAAGTCACCAAAATTTAGAAGCAGAGTACAGACTTCCGGCCCAATTTAACCTACTCCCGAGGTGCATGGAGAATGGGAAAGGTCTGAAGAGATCAAAATACAAGCGTTGCTGGAGTTTTAAAGTCAACAAAATGTACCCAAGACTCCCTGTAAAGCAGAATCGATACCACAAGCTATTGGCCTATTTCTAAACTGCCATTTAAAGCAAAGGTTTTAGAAAAAGTGGTATTCTTGACAATTTTCAGCCATTGATGCTTGTTGGTTGCAGGCCACTGAAAAAGCTCTTGTCAAAATCTCCAATGATATCCTGATGCACTGTGTTTTGCTGGACTTTACTGCAGCTTTTGACAGTGTTTATCACTGTACACTGATTGATATAAGCTGGCAAATGTAGGTGACTCTGACTCGTGGTGTCCCCCAAGGCTCTGTTTTGGGTCCTATTTTGTTTACATTCTTCAGTAAACATATTTTTGTTTACATTCTTTAGTAGCACTGAAGAGTTACTACACTACACACAACATTTTATAAGGAGGGAAAACATTTCTGTACTAGCCTCTAAATCTCATTAAACACTGACTAAACCAACTTTACAGCTGGTTGATTAAGTCAGCTGTAATGCAGCATGTATACAGCATATAGTGCAATGGTGCATCAGCACTACACAAGTTGTCACCAGCAAATTGACAGGAATTTGGACTCTAAGACTTGGTCCAGTTACTCATTAAATGTATATTTTACCACAATTATGCAGATCTAATTCAATCATCAAGACTTTTTTATTTTTTCATAATTGCCTAACCTCAATCAAAAGCAGGATGGGAAATTACCTCAGAGCATTTAATCCTAATAAAATTGTTCATAATATGCTCTAGTCAGCCTTATCCCTAAGGTGAAGAAAAAATGGGTGTCTCTTTAATCATTTGTTGGATGATCCATTTGAAGATCCTTTTGATCATTTTTGAGTTCTGCAAGGTCAGGCACCCGCCTACATTAGTGAGCTAATTCAGCTCTATATCACCAGATCACTGAGATGTTCTGATCAGGCATTGTAAATTGTACCTAACGCCATGCTTTAAACAAAAGAAGTTTGTGCTGTGGCCGGTCAGACTGTAAGACATGTGGACGCTGAGGACACCTTTAAAAAGCAGCTAAAGACTCACCACTTTATATCCACTTTTGTTTAGTTTCCTTTACTTCTATAGTGTCTGTATTTTATGTATGTTAGTTTTTTATGTACTTATTTTGAAGCACCCTGTGATAAGGTGCTATATAAATTAACTTAACAACATTTCCTTAGTAACTTTACTACCTGAGGTAAAGCTGAGACTGATCATTTACCACAATTAATTTTAAGAGAATGTAACTGTCTTTATTCTGGCAGAAATGTTGCTCTGCTGTCTTCTCTTTAAAGAGAAATTTTACTGTGGTGTCTTGGATCCTCCCTCCATGAGTCTCTAAGGTGAAGGCCATGCTTAACACTGTTCATGCAAAATTGATACTAGGTGTCTACCTTCACTGTTTTGCATTTATCCTGGTTTGGATTTATAAACTTTATACAGCCTGCAGTATTACTCTGAATTGATCCAGTGTGAGAAGTAAGAGAGAAAAATCAACTTCTTGGATTGTCTAAATTCAGGGCAAATTGAATCTAGACCTTGTTGCAGTATAATAATACAATATGACTATAGTCAAGTAAATTACCAGAGAAAGATATGTTGAAGCCCTCATATGAAATGGAAAAGTCAGAGATGAATCGTAGCTGGGCTTTGAAGTTGCCATAGAGACCAGCATTGATGTTGCTAGGCAACTCATTGCCGGTCAGGCGAGCCAGTGGTTGCAGGAAACTCCCGTTCTCAGTAACCAAGAGGTAGTCATGCTGGTCCTCCAGATGAAAAGAATTGAACTGAAACTGGACTCCTGTTAGAGACACAAACAGATGAGTAGATGGATAACAGAGAGAATCTATAGAAGTTTACTTTATTCCTAGCTCATCAATATGCAACCATGAAATAATTGAACAAAGCATAAATCATTTTACAGTGGGATTACAGCAGACTCAAATTATGGGCTGATAACATTTTAAAAGTGATCACATACCAACTTCTCTCTATATTGGCACTAACTAAAGCCATAAATATAAATATGAATGTAAATATGCCCCTCTGAATATTCTATAAACCATAAAGAACACTAAGAAATATAATGTAATACAAGTTTGTAGTTGCAGTATAGCAGTAGCTGCTCTAATGTGTTTGCTACTTGCTACTGTCTCTCACTCTGTCTCTCTCTATTAAGGAGTGTGAATCAGTGTGTGTCTCTTGCCTTTCCCGTGGCTGACTTCAACAGTCCAGGTACAGTTGAGAGATGAAGGGTAGCTGTCTGGATAGCCAGGACTAAGGATGGTTCCCCAGGGACCTCTAACATCCCCACCACATAGAGCTGGATAGATTGAGAAAGACAGAGTAGTGGGGCAGAGTGAGAGAGAGAGAGAGAGAGAGAGAGAGATGCGCAGAGACAGGGGACAGAAGGAGAGAGGTTAGCATCAGATTTTTGATAGCTAAAACAGATAATGTTTCCCCGTACCACTTCTAGAGTAGATACACACACGCATACCCACAAACAAATGCTACGAGAGAAGGAGAGACAGACAGAGATGGATACAGAGAGACCCTTTAAAACTTGTGGGTAGAAAGGTCTGTATGCATTGACAGCTGTGAAATTCCAGTTTTCTGATTTATTCCTCCCACTGTTGCACAGACATAAAATAATGATATAAATGATGTAAAATCCGACTCCCACTGGAATTATAAATAAGGATAAATTTTGATATAGTTTAATGTCCCTGAAACTAACTAAAGCCTGACAATGATTAACTGCATAGGTGATTCTGGTCATTCCTTATATACTGTATTTTGACAGCGCATAATGCTGAGCAATTGACAATACTGTGATTATGTTTAAAGAAATTTATCAGTGTAATTGCTGGTATTTGAATTATGCAAACTTATTTTTAGTTGTTTCACTTTAATAAATAGAAGACAGCTCTTAAACACATCTATTGTAGGTCAGTAAATGAGGCAGCAATGATGACAGTGTCATGTTGTGAGTGGCATGGTCACCAGACAGAAACAGCTCTCGCATAATTAGGGTAGCACTCTGAGTAGCCGGGGCTTCAGAGGAGCTTTCTGCGGACATACAAAATCTCTTTTAGATGTAGATACACTGAAGGTGAATGATAGCACCTCTCTCCAAAAGAACAAAAGGTACACTTCAGCTTCTCTGCTCTCATAATTAGCTGAAACTTGCTCCATGCTGTTAATTTAGTGTATCCCATACAATACTGTCCTCATAAGTGTATTACTGGGCATGATCAAACTTGATCAATCACATTTTAATGCCACTTTGTAAATACATATTTGTCTGGATTTGAATGTTTGGAATTGAAATATGTTGTTTTTACCATTAATAGCAATCATAGGTTCTGCATAAAACCAACTCAAAATCAAGATATATATGAAGTGGTTATGTTGTGAGCCAAGTAATTTGAAAAAAAAGTTTAGAAAACGACATTATTGGAGTAATGGGAGTCACTGGTTAAAATGCAAAGTTTATTGTTATATAACAAGAGACCATCTGGACAATAAGTGTACATTCTTTTACTGAGAAGTATGGGGAAATTGAAACCAATTTGCAAGATTTTGTTGCTTTGGGATGCACAGTCTCTGAGCTAAAAATTGTTTTGAGGCAGAAAACTGAGACATGAAATAAAATCTCAAGAAAAACAAATGCTTGAATGTTATTTAAGGTAGTTTACACAACCACACAATTCACAAGCTGCATAGTGGGCAACATCCGTGAAATGTCTTTTGTTTCTGAAAAAACAATTTCTGTTAATACAGTTGGATTTTAAGTGATTCAAAGCAGTGATATTCAAAGCAGCGAAGCAGCGCAGGTATTTCTACTCAAAACATTTTGAATCTTACAGTACAGCCTCAGGATGACCCTGCAAGTTCTGCACATGGTTCAGCTGTGCACATTGTTATGCAGTAAGAGACCTATGCTCGCACAGAGGGGCTCAGAGTTGAGACCAGGTCCAAAAATCTGTTGCTCATTCGATGCATACTAATGCATGCATGTGTTGCAAGGTGCTTCATTTCTGCTCGCTCCAGTTGGTTCATCTTATAGCTGGCCGACCGGCCTGTCATTTCCTTAAAATGAACCTATAAAATGTCATAACATTACCTCAAAAGTGCAACGGTGGCAGAGCAGCTGGGAGAAGGTCAAACCTGAAAGTTCTGCAGAACTTTCCTTCAGGATGACAATTAACCATGTCAACTCTCAGAACTGCAGCCCAGACTACAACGTGTACATACCCTCTGCAATGGTGACCCCGCTACAACCATATAAAACAGGCCAGTCAGACATTGAAAATGTTCTCGAACTACAACAGAGCATCAGTATCTTTACTCTCAACCACCAGAGTTTTTACAACATCAGCATCCCTGAAACAAAGGTGAGGAGTATGAATATTTTTTAAACTAAACAAATACACACATACTGTATACACACAGCCTGACACACAAAGCTTGCATGTGCGCGCACACACACACACACACACACAGTACTATTAATTATTAATACTTTTCTGCCAGGAAGCTCTTAATGTTGAATGCTGAGCTATGTGAGCAATTTGAAACACTGCATTACATCTCTATCTCTGCCAGTTTCTTTCCCTCTATCTCCTTCTCATTCTCTTTCTATCTTTCTTTTAGATCTCCTTCCATCTCGTCTTTTCCTCCACCTCTATCCATTCGGAGGTCTTTCTCCATTCTCTCCTTCATTTAAATGAAGTTGGGTTCCACTGAAAAATCTATTTCTGTACTCCAAAAAAAGGTTGACAAGATCATTTAAATCATACTATGATTAATTTAAATTCATGTAACGGAATCCCCCAGCCTGGTTTATTGAGGTCATTCTTTAAATATAAACAGTAAATAAATTATTTGGGTATTTTTCAAAATCTAGTAATTAATTCTGTCTGTTTAGCTGATGCAATAATCTTGTCATTGTGTCTTAAATTTCACATATCACTACAAAAAATTAAGGAATATTGCTATTTTCATGTTTTCTAAGACAAGTATGAACAACATTTGATTTCTGCAACATTTTCCAGGGCTGAGTCGGCTGCCTGTGTCCTACTAGAATACATCATGTACTAGGTGATCATCAGGGTAGACCATTCCTCACCAACCACAGAAGAAAATAGTTTCTATATTTCTATAGGAACATACTTCGTAAACACAGTCTAATGGCATTCAATCCCACAAATTCCAGGCAGAGTGCTTGATGCTTATATGCTCAACTGCCTCCTCGGAGGAAACCACTGCCATTCCCTGGAACTGTGCAATTCAAATGTGGTTAATAAGTGAATGAGCCAACAAGCCAAATCAAGCAAGCCGCCACAAAACTGATGCAGCAGTGCCGCATCTCTCCTTTCCCCCTCCTCTTCTGCTTCACCAAGATTGGAATGAGAGAGACCAAGCCCCCCACCCCCTTCCTTGATTTGAGAGAGAAGAGAGAGGAGGTGACAGCCAACACAGGCTCTCGTCAACCTTACCTCAAACCTCTCTGTGTTCACAGGTTCACACAGGAGAGGAGGTGACAGGAGGCACATGGATAAAAGCACCCCATACACACACACACACACACACACGTATATGTGCTGACATTACACATGCGCGCACACACGTATATGTGCTGACATTACACATGCGCGCGTGCGCGCACACACACACACACACACACACACACACACACACAGTACATAGCCACAGATCTCTAATCTTCTCCTCAAATCATCCCCTATCAGCCACAGCAGCCTTCACAGCAAATTGCCCCGGCGTACACCCAGGTGTGTGTGCGTGCGCGCGTGTGCGCGCGCGTGTGAGATTCAACCAGTGGTTTTGTCGCAGAACAACATGTTCTATATGACTCAGCTCCCCATTTAAGGATGGAGGGCGCCACCGCGGATCTTTTTCACACACCTCTGCTTCTTTGTATCCTTTTCTATCAACTAAACATTCTAATTTTGTCTCAGAAATGTTTAGTTAAGTCTCTCTGAAAAAAGAACAAGTTATAAAATGCATTATTTGGTAAAAAGGAATCTCATTTTTGAGAAGTGGCCACTTCACTTTTCAATCTTCAGTGACATCATTAGCAGGACTGCAGTCACGTTGACCTTCTGCCATGTCATGTCAGGATGTGATCACACACAGTCTCGGCACCAACATCCAGGTGAAATGTTGTGTGAATTTAATGTATTGGTGGTAAATATAGTGATCATATAATAATGTAAGTAAAATAAAACTAAGTCAATGCTGTAACGTTTTGAGGATGAAAGGGTCTCTGCCTCTATTTTGTTTTTGTTTTTTGTACATCTAATGATCAATTATACAGAGCAGAGGATGATGATGTTTAGGTTGTCAGGTTAGTAAGTTATCAACATACATTATCTAAAAAGGCATGGCAGTCTTATCTAAGTCTGTATACAATAGTTTGGAGATTAATTTGAACATTTCATTACTTATTTAAACATGCCATCTCATGTTTATGAAGGTCGGCTGCAGCAGGGTACTTACCGTCACATGTAGGTAAGGGGTGGCTCCACCAGTGGTTCTTCTCACATACTAGCGGCTCCTCATGGCTGAGTCTGTAGCCAGAATCACAACCAAATGATACAGTGGACCCGATGGAGAAATCCTGTCCATAGCGAATACCATTGACAGGGATACCAGGGTCTAGGCATGAGTAGCTGTCCACTGTAACGCCTGAAAAAAAAAAATCAGATGTCTTAATAGTATGAACACACATAAAACTAGACGTTTATCTTAAGTTTGATCTGCCTAATCAGAAACTCACAGATGCATTTGTTTCTGACTTACTTTCATATAATATTTTGAAGCCAGCATTTGATCGGCTGTTATCGGTGGTAAACAGCAGATAAAGAAAGTTGCTGCTGCTAAACAGGAACTGGGGCACCTGGGTACCATTAAAGGAGCCAACCAGAGGAGACAGGAGGTTTGGCCCATCATGGATCTCCAGAAAATCATAACCCAGCTCTGTCTGGAATCTGTGAGACAACAATATCAGAACATCACACTTAAAAAAAAAACCCAAAGCCTTAAAGTGTAAGTGAAACAATTAGGACAACACAAGACAAGGCAAATGTTCAAGCTAATGTTCTTCACATAATGCTGGATCTGTTTGCAGCCTTCATATGCAAACATTACAGTGAGAGCTTGTCAAGGCAGCATAAAGATGTTGTTGTTCTAGCAGTATATTCCTTTTGAGGTGCTTGAACTGAAAGCTCATAAGGTCACTTGAATCACTTTGATGACCAACTGGTCCTTAAAAACTTCTGACTCTACATCCTATATGAAATGTATACTTTCTGTATATGTTTTTTTTGTTAAAGTTTACGTGCAGCAGGAAGACAGGGGGAAAAAAAGTTTAAGAGGTCCAGTCTGTTAAGCCCTCTATCAATATTGTTAAATGCACTTTACAATGAAATAAAACTGAAACAGAAACTCAAACCAATGAAAAATGATTTTATAGGATCCTCAAAAGCCTTGCTTCTATCACCAGTTCACAGCTCCAAGAACATATAACATAAACCAAAATATAACCCGGCCTCACTGTACAATCCACTATTAATTATAGGGTCTATGAAATTTAAAAGATGATTATTATATTCTTGGTGAATCCCCATAAACTTCAAGTCTTGTAAATCTTTGCTTGTCAGAAATAATTGATAGTGATTCTGAAGAATCTGCACACTTCTGCCCGTTCAGAGCCCTGAGAGTCTTGAAAATATGCAGAATCACAGAATTATGCCACCCACCTGTCAAATGTGATTTTAATGGAGCGTCCAGGTTCTGATTCAATCACCCACTCACAGCTGAGGGAATCTTTATAGTAACCAGGCCACCCAGGAGAAAGAATCACTCCATTCGGGGCTGAATAGTGGCCTCCACATGGGGCTGGAGGAGGAGAGGAGGCAAAAAGAGTGAAGTTACAGAAGATATAAAGGAGAGAAATAAAAGGGTTGAAGCTGTGCCCTTTATTTGTATCAAAACTAGAATAAAACTTTTATTCAGTCAATATTCTTGTTTGAAAGTTGGTTTTCTGTAACAGTAAACCTCCTGATGAACCACTGAATTCAAGAAGCATACTCTGATTACACAATTAAACAATAGCAGACCATGATTTTACAGTTACTTTGGATAACTAGCTACAGTCCTACTGGAGACCTCCTCCTCACGTGATCAGTCTTAAGACAATATGATTCCTTTTGATTTAGTTTCTTTATTAAATATATATGTAGGTTTTTAGGCTTGACTTTTATGGCCACTTGGGTGGCAACACAACAAGTTGTAACACAACACTGATATATGGTATGGTAGCAAACTGTTGCCTATGACAAAGAAGCTAAAACACAACTATTGATAGGACAGCATTAAACATACTGTAACCAAAAGACTGATCATTATACAGTTCCCTGTCTTATTCAGTATTATCCTTAATTATTAAAGTAAGATAAATATTTAATTGCACTCAACATACTGTAAAGATGCCATTAAATGCAAACTACATTGCAAATATAAATTAATTAAAGGAACATGAACCAGCATATTCATTGCCATCATTCATAACTATAAATGAGAATTTTTAAGCAGATTTTAACCGTTATCAGAAGGTTACATTAGCCAGGAGCCATTCTGTTCTGCTCTTCTTTTGAATTTGATCTTTTTTAGAGTTTAACCTCGTGCTTGAAGTCAATTTGCTAAATACAAGTGAGTGGATTTTCTATCCAAGAAGTTATAGACATACATTAGCTACCACGGATCTGGAGACATTAAATGACCCGGAACACAATTAACACAGCCTTTCCTTTTACCATCAACAGTTCTGTCAACAGTAGCTATGTTCTGAAGTATCTGAAATTAATTATATCTCCTGTTGGAACTAAATTACTTATATATTCCATTTTAGATTAACAGGTAAATTTATATTTCTATGTTTCTGTTCTTCCATACAAGCTTTTAATTACACTGTGCGCTAATGCCACCTTGAAAAATTATTATATTTCTAAATATTAATATAATTATTCTTATTGTATATGAATGATAAATGGCAGTGTTATGGTGTGAAATGGATATCATTATATAAACAATAACATACTTCACTTTAACTTTTGAAGGACGGGGTCATGGTGTTTTCTAACTTTTATAACATACTTAATAATTATATCTAACAATGTTTAACTGTGGCTTTCCTTGGATATTTGGGTTTACTGGCCACCTTCATGTATTTTTCCCTCTAATTTCCACCTCCCAAGTCTTTATGCTGTAGAAATGATGGTTTATTGGATGAGATATTGTTCCGTAGTTATTAATTGAATCAGCAATCTCGTCAATATTTACCTTCACACTTAGGGATGGGCCCACTCCACATGACTTTTCCTTTTTCTAACTGACAGGAGATTGTCTCGGTTCCTTGGGTTTTGATAAAACCATCCTCGCAGACCACAGAGATAGAGCTGCCAAGCTGGAAGCTGTCTCCAAAGCGGCGAGCGTTGATGGGAATGCCAGGGTCTGGGCATTCATTATGGCCAAATGCTGCGTTAAAAAAGTTACAAGGAGACACAGATATGAGGAGGAATATATTGGAGACTAGACGCTCACAGAGAGAGACACACACACACAAGAAATGTTATTAAAGAATATGAGACCTATACTTAACGAGCACTCACAGGCTACATTTGGTCATCATTTTGATGAAATTTCTGAGAACTAATCATATAGATCTATGGCTGCAACGTGACGTCTTTAGAGTTCAGTCCTGGCAAGGAAAACGTCTATAAATTTCTCCTGTAATCTGTCTGTCCTATATTCCCGCTCTGACTTTCTATATCTTTGCTCATATGCTCATTTCTCATGCTACAATATATTTTCACTGTGCGTGGGTTGGATCTAAGCAATATAACTTGTGATAAAAGTCATGTGAGCATGTCTGCTTTGAGATATGTTCTGGCTCATCAGATTAAGAAGGCTGTATAGGCCCAACCTAAATATGCCCGTGTTTTGCCAGTTGAAGCAATCCAGTGTAATCAGATGATAAAGAGATTTAAAAATGACGAATGCAGTCACCCAAAAAATAAAATGGTGTGAGCTGAAATCGCAGATACACTGTGAGGAAATGTGCGGACAGAACACTTCAACATTTTGGGTAATATGTCTGCCATCAAACCCACAGTCAGATGAGAAGATCAATATCAATTTCCATTTCTGTTTGTCTGGTATAGAGACGTGTTTAGCTTAAATTAGCTCAAAGACTGCAAGCCGGGGCAAACAGTTCGCCACCATCAGAAATGAACAAATACGCCTTCCAACAAATCCAAAACTCCTATTTACTGTACATGTTGTATCCTGTTGTCTAGCAAGCTAGTCATCAATGCATCTAAGACTCACCTGGGTTTTGATCAATTACAAAAGTTTGCCCAGCTGACAACTTCACAATGAAGACAGAACTCCTGAGATGTTAACTGCTCCTAAAACACTAATGTCTTGGTTTCTATTTTGACACAAGGTATGATGTTTAAAAAAGGCAATTTGAAAGTTTTTGGAAGGTGTATTGTTTCACATCTGACGGAACTAGGCTAACTGTTTCCACTCGTTTCTAGTCTTTGTGCTAAGCAAGGCTAAACACATCCTGGACCTCTCTGTACTGGACGCATAGAGATGAAAAGGATATGACTCTCTGTACGACAACAAACAATGCCAAAAAATTTCTTTCCTCTTTGTTCTGCAACCTACACCTCTATTCTTAGCTGCTGTGTTGAGCACATGACCCTCTTGGATCAATGAAGTTTGTCTTTTATATTTTCCAGAACAAGTCTTTGTGTTGTTGAAGCCTCCATTCTGATCTAACTATTAGTACATTAGCTAACTAACTAAAATGAAAATCCAAACTAGGGATGGAGGTGGGAGGGGGGTCGCACCTGCTGGATGGATAAATACATCGCTAGAGGTCTAGGCTGAAAGTCATGCATAAAATTCATATACTGTCATATGAGAAGTGCCGTTTTATAGCTTCAAAACAAAACAACAACCCCTCAGACTCAGAATTATTCTCCTGCTAAAGAAAATAAATAAGATCCTTCTGTTCTTCGTTTTCCTGCCATAGACATGTATCAAACTTATCAATATACTGTGGCCACATTTCACCCTGTTTTGCAGCAGAGCAAAATAAATTGGTATGTCCCTGTATTTCAATAGGAAAGCAGAAAATAAATCAAATAGAAAAATGACATACTACTGTATGTGATATTAAATCCTCTTCCTGACATAGAGTGATCAGCCTGAAACTCCAGCCTCAGTGTGTTGGTATTGGACGTCAGATGGGAAGGACTCTCAGCTCCAGAGAACCTCCCAATGACAGCGGCATCATTTGTCTCTCCATCTTTCACAGTTAGGGAATCGTAGGGTGCTTCGAGGTCAAAGTCATTAAATGCCAAGTGGATTCTGGAGCCTGGATCTGATTGGATGAGCCAGACACAGTTCATGTTGTTCCCATAGCCTTCTGGGTAATCTGGGGAGAGGACAGTTCCGGAGGGAGCTGTGAAGTTGGACATGCAGGGGACTAGGGGAGGAAGAGAAGTATAGAAACGCAGACAGAGACCGTCAGACAAACAGACAGTGGGGAGAAATGAAAAAAAAATAGAGAGAAGGAGAAATTTTCTGTTAAATATTCATTGCTACAGCATCATCGGTCATCATCTGCTCCAGGCCATAATAAACTCTGTACTGTCACCATGGTGACAGGTCAGACTGAATGTTATCAACATCACAGCAGAGCACATGCCATGTTTTTCCCCCTCTGCAGCCATATTCCTGAAAATCATCTCTGAATAATTTTAATACTTACATATGCATATGGGGATATTTGCTGACCACTGATTGTTGTCTTGGCAGGAGATAGTTTTCTCTCCAATCAGCTCGAAGCCAAACTGGCACTCAAACCTCAGGATTCCTCCATTTAAGAAGCTGTCCCCTTCTCTTATTCCATAGAGGGGAGTTCCAGGGTCGCCACAACTCTCCTTGTCTATTTCTGTAAAGGCACAGTTTCAGAAGGAGACATTAATATCTGAGTGTTATTCCTCTGTGCCACAGACCTCTATTATTGTCCAAAAACTATTAAAGTGCATCAATAAGCCAAATAGTTGGTCTGGTTCACGTGTTTCTTCATTAACTTGAGCACTATTTATTTTGAGTCAATTCCACATAATGTCCTGCTGCTGTTAATATTCATTAGAGCACCAAATCTGTCTTAATCAGCAGCAGAAAATAGTTCCCAACAAATGTACTCTTTTCTCCTGTTTGAGTAATGTTTACCAAAAACTACATTTCCCAGCTGTTTTAAGATTTTTCTAGGAATAAAAGTCCATATGTGAGACCCATTTTTAAATATTTATATCTTTAGTAGGGGAGGTGATGGTGCAGTGGCTAACACACATTCCTTTGGTGTGAGAGACAAGGGTTCAAATCCCCATTGTGACACATCCACCAATGTGTCCCTGAGCAAGACACTTAACCCCTAGTTGCTCCAGAGGTGTGCGACCTCTGACATGCTTAGCAATTGTAAGTCGCTTTGGATAAATGAATAAATGTAATGTAAATGTAGTAGTAGAGGGTGTGGGGCTGAGAGTTGCAGGGGAAGTCTACACATTGCTACTTTTGGTCTTTTTACAGGTTTTTTTTACAAAAGAAAAATAATAAATATTTCTGGCCAAATCATTAAGGATGGATCTTGACCTAACCTAATAAGCTAGTTTATTTTAGATAGATCCATAGATATCTCAGCCACTGTATAGCAATAACTTCTGACATACAATAGGGTAGGTATAATAGAATAGCAAGCTTAATCACAACTAAAAACACTGGCATCAAGGTGGTTTATATTGTGACAGTTAGTAACACTATTTGGTTATGAGACAAAGTCAATCGTCACATCTCAGAGATAAAAAAGAAAATATTTGTCACAAAGAACTTACATAACATTGGTCATGCAGAAACTAAGAAAATGAGAGATATAACATACAGTACAGAGGGTTGAAACACTGCTAATTTGCTTGCACCGAATGACCTGAGGAGGAGTATCAGCAGCGGTTACCACTAAGTTCTTTTTATTTAAAGTTTGTTATCATCAGGTGTTCACATTTGTGTTTTTTCTATACAGCTGCATGTTCAAAGGAAGTTAGAGCCACATTGATTGCTATTAGTATACTAGTTTTGGCAGTCATCATTTGTTATTTGTCTATATTTTATACAACATTATAGACTGTTTGAATCTGTAACTCACATTTATTTATTTTTTTAACTTAAGTGAGTAAGTGAATATATTTGGCAGCTCACGTATGTTGAGTTTAATTTCAATAATATTTGTCGTCACCATGCAGCGTTACCTCGCTCAAATACCCAGTGGTCATCTTTCCCTGCTGTGAAACACTGTCATGCTACAAGAGCTCATCATCCAACTGAAATACACTACCAACTAAATAGTCTTCCTTGAAGATGATTGGCTGTTGGTTTGCTGCGTCAGGCGAATTTTTTGAAATGCTTCTACTTCTTAGTTCACAAAGCCTGGACCAAGTTTGTATTAATCTCTTTCTGTATACCTCGTTCCCCCGAGTTTGCAAGTATTCATGACACCTCTTTTTTCCCCCACATTCAGTCTGACCATGAAGTTAGACAGATCCTTCTTTGATTCTATATAAAGGTGCCACTGTGTCACCATTCTCTTTAAAATTTTGTGTATGATATTTCTGGAAATATACCCACTATTTCCCCAGCCTTCCTCTCCTTTATGCCCCTGCTTTCCTGTATTATTTACAGGAGTGGCCCATGGCAGGAAGTAAAGGTGTGTGCTTTGTGCTAGTCTATGTGCGTGTGTGTGCGTGTCCGAGCGCATGCGTTTGTGATGTATTGCATTAATTTCCATCATGACATCGTCTTTATGAGAACCACAGACTCAACCAATCACAACCTGCCTAACACGCAAGCTTGTGGTCTGAACACACACAGACACTCACACACACACACACACACACACACACACACACACCTAGCAGAAGAATAGAGAACAAATTGCTTTGGAGAGAAAACAGGCCTACTGCCGGAACATTCCTATACTTGTACACTCTCTCTCTCTCACACACACACACTCTCACACACACACAAAGCCACAAAATCCCACATCCACAGACAGCCTCTCCCACAGAATCACATACAGGGATACACACATCTCTCTCTCTCTCTCTCTCGCTCGCTCACACACACACACAAATAATCCTATTGTGTTTGTAACAACAAGGCTGACGGATTCACAAAGGGGATTAGGCTTCTTAAAGCGTACGTATGTGTGTGTGTGTGTGAGTGAATGCGTATGTGTGTGCAACTTCGATATTATGTTTGCGATTGCGCATTGAGCCCCATTCCATCCTGCTCTATAATACTCCATCATGCCCACAGCATATTGTCCTTGGGAATACACATGTGTGCATGCAAACTCCACACAAACACAAACACAGATAAAAGAAGTGTAAATGCACTACCTTTAAAGATCTGAGTGACTAAGGTAATAGCTTTTGGGGGATAATGAGATTGGAGAAAAAAAGCTTATTGGCTGTTTCTCTTTTGTGACCATTGTGGAATTGATTTTCCGGCTAGGCTGCTAATAGTAATCGAATGCTGAATGTATAGTCATATGCATTCTGATGTTTGTCATATGCTAAAAACTGTCTTTTGCAAGGTCTGACTGTTGCTGTGCTTTATTTTCATTAGGTGTATCCCTTACCAATGTCTCCAAAACAAAAGTAAGATGCATTAAACTTATTAAACTGCAAAAAATACTAATATGAGTTATCTATAATAGCCACAGAAGAAGAGGAATTGAGTGGATAGTCTTCTGTACACTCAAGCAGGTTTGCTGTGTGGGGAAGAAATGAGAAATCCAGTCTGGCTAATTAGCTTATGGTTGTCTGAATATGTGACCTAAAGGGAGTGGCTCAAATTGACTTGTTCACACTGTAGACATCAGTGAGGAGTGTCTGTTGAATTAAAATGATCCCATTTATTACACTCATAGTATTGACATTTTGTCAGCCTCTCTTGGGTTCCAAACCAGGCCACAGAGGAGCTTTTGAGGATTGAATTGATAGGAGATGTGTATGAGAAAGACATCAATTTTCTGTTCTCATTAAAACACAAAATCTCTGCTGGCCCTTGTTATATAAAGTGCAAAAAAAACGTTTTTTAAACTCGATGGTGTAACTCCCATATACCTGTTACTCTCGGTAAATTGGACATCAGGATCACAGATGATAATTGGGCTGTTTTCTTTGATCTGGACACATCACGGGGCAGAAAAACATCACTCCAGTTGGCTGTAAAAACTCCTCAACTACAGGCCCATACTTTGCCTCATCATCATCCTGTAATAGTCTTGTGATTCCATAATCATCAGTGAATTTCAGGATGTGCCTATCCTCATAAAGATTCCTGCCTGTACAGAGAGTACAGGTGAGAGAACAGGACACCCACATCTCAAAGGCATTTTTGCAATTTTTGTTCCCCTGAGGTGTTGTGTTGTCGCTTCATCTACCAATCAGAGAACAGCATATTAGAAAATCTGAATAAATAACTAAACAAATGTTACATCAGTGAACACACCATTACCTTAGTACACTGTGATATATCAAAACAAGGGAGTAAAACCAATAAAAGCTTGCCAAGACTATACTTAAGAAAGGTTACAGCAGCCTTTTCAAAATGTCTCTTCTGCTTGTAGTAAAAACAAAGAGTCTAATGAGCTCTAAACCATCTGGAGCTGCTTCTTGATGAGCCTTTCAAATGACTTCATGACCAATGACGGCCAAAACAGTATCTTGTATGTTCACCAATGCTTAGTCAATCCCTCCCCATATTAATATTTAGAAGATCCCACTGTTAGGGAAGTTGCTATTAAAGGTTGAAATGACCATCAGTCTTATAAGAAATCAGGGTAATTCTTCAAATAGTCACTGTGTTAGCCAATGCCATATATGATTTGGAATGTATGGCATATATTATTGTGGCCTAATGAGAAAAACAATCTATTTTTCTTTTTACAATGGATTTTGACTAAATTAACTACAGGTATAGTATTTCAATATCAGTAACACTGATGGCTACATGCGGACTGAACATTACATGAATCAATAATTCAAGACGGAAAAATGAAATGCTGTTTACAGTTCTGTGATAAAGGAAGCTCTGCCCTTCACAGGGCACACTCTGAAGCATACACGCACATACGCATATGTGCAGACATGCGCGCATACACACACACAACCAAAAAAGCGACTGGCTTTGGCTCACTACCCCAATACGAAGGTTATTGACTGTAAAATTGTACCACATTTCTGGGTATGTTGTGAATGAATATTTCATGAATTCATATTTCATGGCGTTTCAGCAGCTCTGAATGAAATGCTATTTAGTGCTGTGTGATTAAAAGGCTCAGCACCTGGACTACTGTGCTGCAACAGGATCGAGATCCTGTGGGACGCAACACAAATCTTATGAGTGCAAGAAATTTTCACTATAACGCTGGCCGGAGCAAGAGGTCAGCATTATTATCGCAGGATGAAATTTCAAGTATATAAAAATGAGACACTGTTGTTATTGAGCTTAACCATGCTAATAAATGCTTTGTCCTTCAGTAAATGATATGTATCAAAATGTGATACCAAATAAAGCTCAGTTGCACTTCAGTTTATCCCTGCTGTGGCCTCCTTCACAACCTTTATCTAGTTCTCTCTTAATCTCTCAATTTAGACGAGCCAGCTTCATACATTTTGTTAAACATCAGTAATATGAAACAACATTTCAACCTTTGATCCAATCTGATCTGCTATACTACACTTACTTTCCAAAAACAGACACACTTGCAGTCAAACACAGAAATGTATGGGTGCACAAAAGCAGGGAGATATGAAGAGGCACACACACACACACACACACACAGATTGCAGTCTCTCTGTCCCTCTCTGCAAAAAGGCACATCCACTACAGAGCCATCGAACCAGGGGTCAATGGTGCTGTAAAACTCCACCTTGACATCTTTCCCTCCTGTAAAATACGTCACATTTTAAAAACCATAAAAAGCAGATCAAAAATCCAATATAAAATCTCAAAAGTAAGAGGTGACATTATGACTTGGTGATGGGATCCTGGTCAAGAGAAGAAAAAGGAAGGGACGACAAAACAAAACAGTGATGTTTCAGTAACATTCAAATTCAGGAATAATAGTGGGTAAGATAATAGCATGCGAAGAGATAAACCTAGTAACATCTAAATAAAAAGCATTTGTCATGAGATTAACACATGTACCACCTAGCCCTGTTTTACTACTGGCTGTGAAGCTGGCACTTGACGTTTATGCTGCACTTCGTAGTCTCCTAGCACAGCGTTATATAACACAGGATGATAGGATAATGCTAGAACGATGCACTCAAAAAAAAAAAAAAAAAGCCAGAGCTCAAGTGAATGACTCATTGCCGGAAAACAAATTCTCAAAATCACCATTCACATGTATTTCAATGAAAATGGATGAGAAGTGTGGCTTTTATTGCTTTTATTGTTCTGTGTTTTGTATAATTTCCCCACAATACTGGGGGGAAAAACCCTCAGATGTAAGAAATTATAGACATTCAGACATACGTCAGATTTAGACACTGTATTAATGTGTACATGTCCGGCATCACAAAAGACACAATCCACCTGACACCTCAATCAGTCTGATTGTGCAGGTGACTTTACTTTCCACATCCATGGCCAAAATGTGGCTTTAGTAAGCAGCAGGTGAGTGAGGGCAAATGAGCACCTGTGCCTGTTTTAGTTGGCAGGAATCAGCTGCTACTCCTAAGTGGAACAGAAGGTTTACTCTGTGTGGCGTGTGTGAATCCTGCATCAATCCAATTGGCAGCTGCTGCATTTAAATTATAGAAAGCGATGGTGGTGCTCAAAAATCCCACTCTGTGGCAGCCCTTAAATTCTCAAAGGTTAGATGAGATGGTGATGGAATACCGCTGAAGCCCCTCAGAGACCTTACAAACAATTTGAACAGACTTTGAAACCAAATCACTGATATAAAGAAAAATAGGAGAAGTGGAAGTGAAACGGGTGCAGTCTGTACATCCCTGCTAGCCGCACACCAAACCTCCTTTCTGACTGAGAATATGAATGGTAAACTTGATAAATCATGACTTTATTGAGTAAGATTTATCCAAAAACTGTACAGGCACTTCTGCACCTATTCCAGACAGTACATGCAGTACTTTTCTTTTGCATCCGTTTTATGAATATATTCATAATAAAAATTGTAATTTTATATATATATATATATATATATATATATATAAATAATCGCATTTTCTTGCGATTAATCGCTTTGTTACGTGCAAAATTGAATAATGAATTCTAAAGTAGTGTATTGCGCACTTATAATTTAAATGTACTGCTATATACACAAAAGTGCAATAACATGTGGTTTGCAAACACTTTAAACAAATAATGTGCTTTTTACCAGCAGTATTCCCTTTACACAGAAGCAATAAAATATTACCTAAACCTATACCCTAAACATTAATGTAATCAAATCAAACATTAAACCAAAGCTATTTGCCACTGCCAGGGCAGGGTGTAGTGGTCGTCTTATGTGCATGTGTTCACTCGCACAGACTTTACTTGGTTAAAAACTTGAAATGACGTTACAAGTCGCAGTGGATATTTTACAAGCACGGACCAGGTAACGTTAAAGCAGCATTGAACACACAGGGTGTAGATGTTGGTTTGGGTTGTTTGAGTTGTTTGATAGGCTGCATCATTAACAAGCAAGTGGCTCACCTGCTGCCGTGATAACGGATCGTGGGTGGGAAAATACAGAAAAGAGATGACAGCGTAGTCTGCTGAAGCCTCCCTCCACTGCTTGTTTGGGTGGGTGATTTTCAGGCTGATCAACACCCCCCCCTCCCGTGACCGTATGTGACTGTATGTGTATTCAGAGCCAGTGAGCAACAGACTTTCAAAATAATAATAATTTTTTAAAAACTGCGTTAACGTGCGATGAAATAATTGTCTGCGTTAATTAATTAATGTGCTAATGCGATAACGCGTTAATGTGCCCAACCCTAATAAATATATATATATATATTTTATTTTATCCGTATCAGTACAGTGTGTTTCAAGAGGTTATGTATTCAAGAGAGACACGTACAATATATAACACATATTATACTGTACATATTTTTACCCCACCATGCATGAATGACTTCTTCCCACTGTAATCTTATTGAGTGACTTGTTTTAACCTTACTGTGGTGATGTCTATTTTTTAAACCAACCAAAAAACTATTTTACATCAGATATAATTCTGTAAATAGATTATGGAGAAACCCCGACCTCCATCCATGCATTAACACACTGCATTTATCTTTTTCATTTCATAGAAAATGAAAATAAATCACTGAGACACTGTTTTATTGCTGTTGAACTCAAACCATAAAGCACATTCAAAGCAAATATTATGCTCTGAAAGTGTTCGAACAAACAGTAGGTATTGTATAATTCCACAATCACATACAAACACACTCACAGATATATTATGATCTAAAGCCACAATGGCACCTCTTTATGGACTGTGCAGACACACACACACACACACACACACACATATATATGAGACGGAAACTCGCTGAAACTTTAATGTAAATGATGTCAATAATGTTGCAGTGCTCCCTTAAATCTACATGCCACGATTCAGGATAGACTGAAAGACTGCTGTACAGGCAATCTGTACTGCTATGTATGTGTGTGTGATTTGTAAGTCTTCCAACGGGGAGTCAAAGTGTTGCCAGTTTGTGACCTTGGCTTTAATAATACATGAATGGTGACATGAAAAAGGGGGACAAAGAGAGAGAGAGGGAGAGAGAGAGATAGAAAGAAACAAGGAGCGAAAGAGTAAAAAAGAAAGATGCAGGACTGGCAACACGAGAAAAGAGGGTCTCTTCTCTTGTCAGATACAGGAAATGGGTTGAGAGAGAGAGAAAGGGAGAAGCAGAGAAACCAAACAACAGTGCATTAGAGAGCAACTGACAGACAATGTTGTGACTTTAGAAAGAAGGGGAAAGAGAGAACTGGGGACGGAGAGATGGCTAATGAGGAAAAATGAGACCAATAGAGAGATGGACAGAGAGAGAAGGGAAGAGGGGGAACGCAAGGAGTGAAAGAGGTGAGTGACTTGTTGGTAGAGCTTCGTTGGCTCACTGATGGAGGGCCTGTCTAACACACACACACACACACACACACACACACACACACACACACACATTGTGTAGTGCATCGTTGACTTTGTAGCAAGGTAGAGTTACTGATAATGTTTATATTTCATTTCCAAGGTCTATGGGATGTGGCTTTAGGAATACACAGACATGCGTACACACACACACACACACACACACACACACGCTCTCTCTCCACACACACACACACACACACACACACGCTCTCTCTCTTTTTTTTCTGTCTCAAAAACACACATACATCTCACACAGCCACCCACTAATACCACAGGCATCCACCTTTATAGTAAATCTTGTGGGTGATGGAGCCAGCACTCAGAAACAAACACATTTATCTTGCACAGTGTACAGGTAGAATCTGTCAGGGTTTTTGGGTTTGAGTAAGACACCCAGGTGAATGTTTTCTACTAGGTTTTTTTGTCACTGTGATAATAGAAATAGAAATATACATAATGGCTCTGGATTATTACAGGATAATAGAGTACAGAGGATGCTGAGCATGATATGTCAGAGTTTAAAAAACAAACAATGGCCAACAGTATTTTCTGAGCTAAAGGACAGTAATTATACGCACATCACTTGGGTGTAAGGCTATCAGAAAACATTGTCAGTGTGCTGGTATTGACATTTTTTCCTAACAAACACAAAACAAACAAAATAAGGATCCTTAAATTTGATTTTTGACAGTAAGCATGTACTTTTACAGCTGAAAATTAAATTGGTCAGTGCTCTCTGGTTGACAAACTATGTAATGACAACACTGCTACTAAATTATGGAGAACATATCTTTAGCATTTTCTTGCATTTGATTATGCTTTTAGGATGTAAATAAAGGTAAATGTATTCTCATTTGTCAAAAGTATATAGATTATACCTACTACAGTGAATATAGACAGTTAAATCCCTGCAAGAATAAAATGTCTGACCATCATTCTGTACAATGGAGTATTATTATAAGCATGGATGCATTTAAATGATGGTTCTCTCCATTAATTCTTTTATCGATCTCTATGGGGAAATTACTCAGGAGAAATGAATGAGGATATGTGCAGCTATTGTGGAGCCTCTTAGCAGGTGCCCTTTGATTTCAAGTTGGTTTGACACACTGGCTATTTTTACATATGAAGTTCTTTATCTAATCATGTGTTTTAAACTATTGCATGGTTTGGAGCAGATTATATCTCACACTACAAAATAAATTAAACATGAAGACCGCAGTGTTAGAGTTCTCTTTGAGGGAAGTGGGCCTGTGGTATATAATTATTTTCTATTTGAATAACTTTTGTACACCACAGAATTTAAGGCAAGACACTGCAGGTGAATAGGGTAAAAAATAAGATATCACCATGAAACGTTCCTAGTTGATTACTTACATTAAGACAACATTTTTTTGTATTACAGGTTTTCAGTAATATTATGTTTAAATATGCAAATGAGGCAGTATCTATTGAAATATGTGTTTATTTGCATCTATTTCAAAAACTAAAATCTGAACACTGGATTAAATCAAGTTCAAATTTATTGTTTTCTGTTGACACATTGTACTCAAATATTTTTTACAGAGGGGATTTTTGGATTAGAGCCTGATCGATTTATCGGCCGATATGAGCTAATTGCATTTAATCGGCATCGGCGTTTATAACAGCAGATACATGAGTATCAAAAAAGAAACAGAGACAGATCCTTCACACTTGTCATGAGTGTTGCGTTGTTTGCGCACCAGAGGGCGCTCTGCAGCTCCCCTGTTAACGCCACTGCTGCACCAGAAAAAAAACACAAAGAAAACACACACTGTGGCTGTTAGCGGTGAGTTGGTCATTTGTCACGTTAATTACATGACTTAAATAATTATAATGAATGTAGCCCCAATCACTTCTCCTCTCCTGAAAACATTCATGGTTTGCGAACCCTCCCGTTTTTCACTGCCATCTCCCGGCTTCCTACCGGCTCACAGCAGTATGTTTAATGTTACGGTAGTTGGGTGTTGGAGGCTACGCTGCTGACAGATGTGATTGTAGACATATTTCTAACTAACATTAATGCGGCCCATTGCTAAAGTAGCCACAAAGCTAATGCCGTGTTTATCAGTAGAAGAGCGCTAACGTTGTAATGAGCCGTTACACTATAGTTTCTGACATATTCTAAATTAGTTTGCAAGCAGCCTGTCTGCAGTTATAGTTGGCGTGTCGGAAATGACTAAACCAGAGCAGACATGTAAATAAAGTTGAGCTGAACAAGAATCTAACACGGCTTTCTGCCTAACAAAGTTATCTTGCTCCTCTTTGTGTGACGTTGTAGATGTGAAACGTTGTAGTCAGAGCCTTACCGGCTCTGGTTGCAACTCATTGCATTACCAGACCCTCCACTGTGACCTCATTAAATCCACAGATGATGGCACTCATAGTTCATTTCTGCACCTCTCTGTGTTTCACGAACTGTAATCAAATTCACACTACATCTATCAAATAGAGAACTTAGGAAAGGTTAATATTTTTAGAATGGTAGGAGATCACTTCAACAGAACAAAACCGTTTTAATTGACATTAAGATAAAGGTCAGATGTTCTAAACAAACATTTATTTTTTTAAATAACAAATAAGCCAGACAATTTACCTTGAAAGTGCCCTGAAATAGACTCAATAGACTAAATAAAAAAAATGCTTTTGTGAAAAAATGTTTTTCACATGGAAAACGTTGTATCCTTTCCGTTGTAAAAAATCCATCACTTACAAATTTAACCTAAAAAGCATCACAAGAAGAGTCTTCCAAATCTGGAAGACAGTATGTAAAAGTAGACATGCTCCTAGGTTGATCACTACTAGGGTTGAAACGATTCATCGATTAAATTGATAAAATCGATTAATAAAATGCATCGAAACAAATTCTTTGCATTGATGCTTCATTTAATCCATATAACTATATAGTACAGTGTTTCGCACGGACATTTATTACTGTCGCACATCACGCTTACGCTGTCAAAACAACGTGATTATAATGGAGCTGTTTGCAAAGTCGAGGAAGAAAGAGAAAATAGCGAGGGACAAAGAAGAAAGTGTTGAAAGTATGGGATTATTTCAAGCTAAAAGAAAACAACTCTAATGTTACCGTCCGTCCACCGTAAAACGAAACTTGTGTCGCCTCCGCAACAGCACGACAGCACCTGAACAAAAAGCAGCCGGTGTTCTGCCAGCGGACCACAGATAAGGTAACAATAACAGGAACTTTAGCATTTAACTGAAATCATGATTGATTGTTAAGTTGAAGACTAGACAAAGTAAGCCGCAGTCCTCAGCTGAAAATGTAAACACATGTGTTTGTTGTTGTCCTTTTTGAGCCGTGAGTTGTAACCTCATGAGTCACCTGCAACACTCTCTGTAGCACAGACAATCCCTGCTACCTGCGTGAGCTAATCCATTCTTTCACCCAGATTCTTTGTCTTTATAACTGTTATCTTTATAATAACAAACAACAGCTGTTTTGTGTGCAGGATCACTCATCTCCCGTTTCACATTTCATGTGTGTTTTCTTGACTAAACATGGTTTGGAGACCTGCGTCGGGTGACATAGCCGCTGTCGGCTCCTGTAGTGTGTGTGTGTCCCTGTCACCGATCAGTCACGTAGTGTGAACACCACAACGACTTCAAGACTGCTGTCATATGACGGCAGGTTGTGTAGTGTGAACAGTTGAAATAATCTATAGAAGCTTCGAATACTAAAATAATCGTTAGCTGCGGCCCTAATCACTACTTTTGATGTCATCTTCAAATAAAAGAATCATCTGCTATCAAAATCATCTATAATACTCCCCACAGAAATGTGCCCATACTGTAAATGAAAAAGTCAGTGCCATTTTTGATTGACAATTTAAAAATCAGTGAATTGACTTAGTAATAAGTTAAACAGCAATATCTTACATATTAGCAAACATATCATAGCATAAGCTCCTGGTCTACTCAAGCCCACAAGAATGGAGCTGGGCTATAAAGCAATTTTGGTGTAGTGGCCATGTTCATCACGTGAAGCACACTAGCTCAAAAAGATTTTTTCCTATACAAAATCATTGAAAAAGAAGTGGCTGTAGAATAGTGAATACATTTTTTGAGTCACAAATGACTCTTTATTTTTAGAATTGGATCAGTTTGGTCCAATAACCTTCGTGAAGTCTAGAGAAGCCGTATGATTAAATTATTTTATCCTATTCATGTGTGCAGGGAGCCAACAGGAAGACAGTCGACTGGGCCAGTAGATGTCTTTGATGTGTATACTCTCAACTGGCTTGGCTGGAGAAGGATTTTAGTGCACAAGATACTTTATGGGCTTATAAACGCAGTGTAAGGAACCTGTGGAGGCTTTGTCTTTAATAGCAAAGACTGGGGAGCCTTTTTTAAATGCAATCTAACTCTCCTTAATAGATCTAGATAGAATAGTCATTGAACAAGGGTGTGTTTTGCTGCTTATAAATCAGACTTTTCATTTGGGACACTGTTCCAGTGGATGGTAACACAAAGAAATAGGCCTCCTAGACTGAAGGGTAGAATGAAGCATGGAGAAGAATCTTTGGCCTACAAACACAACATTTTGCAAGTTTACTAAAAAAACATTTTTTTCTCAGTGCCTTCACACACATACACTTAATTTACATTTTCCCATCCTTTCTCTTTTATCTCTCAAACACACTTATACACATGCTCTTTTCTTACCCTTGTAATTGATCTTAAATCCTATAGATCCGACACTCTCATCTGACTGTAGGTGAAGCCACATCTGGTGGGTCATACTGACTATCAGGTCAGGAACAAAGCTACCTGATAGGCTGGGGCATAAAACACAACACTATTAAATCATTGTAATTATAGTCTCCATTATAAAAAGTATAATTTTCATCCCTGCAATCATAGCCATAATCAAATTCTCAAGTGCTGCTGTGAGTGTGAACAAATTGCTGGAGCATACTGCGTTAGAGTTGAATGCTTTGGTTTTGCAGCTCCCTCAGAAAAGCAAATTGCATCCATACCATCCTTTTTTTTGTGTGGCTTTTTTCTCAGAATGCCAGCCCTCTTTTAGGCATTAAACTGACCGACTCCAAAGTGAATTGAAATCAGCCACTTTGTAAAGGCTCTACATCTGTTATCCTTTTGGGCACTGCAGAGCATTTTCAAATTTCAAAGACAAGTTCATCTTTTTAAGTAGAGCACACATAATGCAGACTGCTGTTTTACGATCTGACTTAATTGCGACAAAGAAGATGGAGGTTTTAGGCTAGCTGGCAGCTGATGGCTTAAAATGGAAAAAGTCAGTTTACTTTGATCATTTAGACTTTATGTGGAACATGTTAACTGTGTTGTAAAGCATCTGACTGACTGACAACAGCGCTGCTGCTCATGAGGGCATCTGGTCATTATGGAAACACAATGTGTGTTGCACAAAGAAAATGCAAAACTGCAGTTAAGAGAGCCCATTTTCTGAAAGTTGTTACATTCACTGTGTTTTGTTGCTATAATCTGTCTGGTATGACAGCAGAAGACAACTTAATATGCATAATTTTCAAGCAAGGACTAACTATCTCTTTTAATGTGAAATGCATTATATAATTATGATACAGTGTGGGATTTCCCACCACTGATTCATAGATGAATAATGTATTAAAGTTTTCTACAATCCGCCCACATGTGACACACTCAATCCTAAAATGCTTGATTTGGGCTAGAAAAAAAATTTTTTCACAAAAAATAAGAATGTAAAATGATGCTGTAATACTTACACCTGTAGTATAGTTGTAGGATCTCCCACTTCCCCTCCATCTCCTATTGTGAGAGTATCATAGGCTATCTCCAGGTCAAACTCTTCAAAGTTGATCTGGATTACCTAGTTCACACACAAAAACCCAGAAGCATACGTGTCAGTTTCAAACCACTTCAAGCACAACCCAGTCAAAGTCAATCTGGGCCTGACATTTAGGTTTATAAATGTCAGGGCTACTTATTTATTAGTTTTGACAAGATGAAGCAGATTCTGAAAACAGACGAACATTAGATACCCCTACAGTGTATATGAATCTTTATTGATCCCAGTTTAACAACCATCTGTTTATAAGATGTAGAACTGTGTCATGATGATATCTGTTAAGAAATCTTTTCTTGCAAAAAGTACGACTTTGTTCTCATATTATTACAACTTTTGTCTAAAAAAATTGCAACTTACACTTTTCCTCCTAATATTATGACTTTCTATTAAAAATAAAAATAAATGTCAGTTAAGCCTCGCCCATTTTCTCGACAGAAACTTGGCCTAAATGGGCTGAGGTAATACATTTACACAAGTAATTACCTTTTCTTTGAAAATAAACTTAAAGGTGAAAAAAGAAACAACAAAATATGAAAAAATAATGAGAAATCACATGCATAGAGTCAGGGATATATCTTTATAGTTATATTGCCCTCCACTGACCCCAATCATAACCACCAAATGCTCCATAGATGTTTTTATGTCTAGAATTTCACCTATGACCATATTATAAAACACATTTCTCTCTTGGAACACATGACCGCAGGTGAATCATTAGAATGCATTAATGCATTCAGCGTTGCAAGAAGAACTAGGAAGAGACAAGAAGCACCACCCTGCGCTACACTCGAAGCTGGGAGAATCAGCACACAGCTCAAAAGTCTGATCAGGAATTATTAAACCAACACTTTCTGTTTCATCTAAGACCAGAGAGAAACACATTTGGCAGAGAAGGGAGGAGAGAGAAAAGGAGAGTTGGGGGGAAGGATGAGAGGGACAGAAAGAGGAGAGTAGATAAAGAGAAGGAAGAAGATGAAGGCAGATAGAAGAAGGGAGGAGAGAGGAGGAGGAGGCAAAAGAGAGGAATGGGGGGTAATAATGAGCACATCTTTGATGCTAGCAACATACCGTGTTAGAATATTTCAACTAAAATTCTGACTTGACCCTCAGGGGAAGACTGAAACCTCACTGCCTATCCTTCACTTCTTCCTCTTTCCTTGTGAGGAATTTTCAGATTTCCAGATTCAATATTCTGCTGGAGGACTTCAAAACATCCAAAACAGCATACAGGTCTGATGCTGGTGTGTTAACTCTGAGCATATTTACGTCCATATCACTATCTTCTTATTTGTGAGCATCTGTTTTTGTAGTCTGCTTGAGTTAGACATCATGAATATAGTCCTTTTCCTTTCTTCCTCCACTATCTGCAACCTGAACACCTGGGGACATGATACCACTAGTGCGCATGTTGAAGTATAAACAGCTTATCCTCACTGTGACCTTAACCGTTGAATCTATAAAGAAAGAGGGAACAAATGAAAAACTGAGCACACATTACAGTGACCATGCCTTTCCCCTCACATGCTGTTTAACTACTTATCTGTTGGCAGTGTCGTCTGATTTGCTTTTGTTCGTGGGGTTCATTTTTATTCAAGTCAATTTTCGATTTTGCTTGTGGCAGCAGAAGCAGACTTACCTTTTGTATGACATTACAAAAGATATTACGAAACAGATGTGGCCATACCACGATTAAATCAAACAAACTGGAAAGAATCAACAGCACCATTACCTAAGGTCACCGGAAAGGAGTTAAGTGAGAGGAGGCTACAAAGATGAAGCAGTAACTTGCCCAGCTCACAATGCTGACTCAGTCTTATTGGCATGTAAGGAAGCAGATCGGATTAAAGCATCACCTACAAACCTGCTAAACTCTCCCTGGCAAGCCCACACACATACAAAGACACACCAGCACTCAAGCACACATTGTCACACACACACACACATACACACGTATACAGACAGGCCCCGCTTTGTGGAGATTAATGTGTCAATTTCTGTGATTACATAGTCACCATTTTCACACTTATTGCAATATTCCTATAAGCCTTAAGCAAGCTTTCAATCCAACAGCAAGCCTCACAATATATAACATATACCAGTATACATAAACAATGTTTTTACACATTTTATCCAAAGGCAAACCTTGATCCTGCATTTAAAGGGTTAACACAACTGCTACGTCTAGAGTAAATAATGCAAACGTGCACCAGAAAAGATTCTCTTATAAAAAGCACAATTGATGGTTTGCGTGGGTATTAAGCTGTACAGATGAATGCATCTTCTGATTCTCATGAACTGCCAGCAGACAAGACGCTTCCTGTGAGTGTAGTTTTTACACCAGCTCTGCATTTACTCAAGAACTTCAGAAAGTGCTTTACTACTGAAAATAGTTCCTGAACTTGTATATTAAGTCGCAGTGGTGAGTAGACACTAAGTTACTCCAGCTGCCATTCATCTGCGAGTGTGAAAAGAGAAACTCTGCCTTTTCTAGATGCTGACTTTTGTAATTTGGCTCATATTTAAACTGAATAAATAAAATGAAGGGGGAGAAGAACTGAGCGACTATTACGGAAATTATGTGAAGTGCTAGGAATAATGCTGTTAGTTGGCTACATAAAGGAGACCATCTTGCCATCTTTGATTCTGTCGTGGGAACAGACCAGGGGCCTCATAACAGAAAAATGTCCTACTTGTCCTACTACCTTAATTTAAGTTTTAAAGATTGAAAAAATCCCATCTTCCTCTTACTGAAGCAATTCCTGCTATAATGGATAAGAAAATGTCATGCCAGTGGAGAAGAGAAAACCCCATCTTTTTGGGTTTTTTTCTTCCAAATTATCGGCCCAGGAGAAAGATTTGAATGGATTC
>NC_060158.1:14018229-14108993 GCF_021292245.1 Micropterus dolomieu | reverse complement strand
GGATATGCAGTACAGCTATGAAATTCATTACATTTTTTTGTTAAAGGGTTAGAAAACGTATATAATACCAGCTATAAAGCAATATTTCTATATTGATTTGATTTCTATAGAACTCCACACTTGTTCAATGAAACAATACTAATTTCTACCTCAATAGCCAGTTTCTCAGATGATAACTTTTCATGTAGAGAACCCCTTTGTACTGTAGGAAAACCATGACTTGAAAAAAGATGAATATCAATTCAAAGGTGTTCAGAAAGGTTTCTCAGTGATGACAGTGACAGCTGGCAACAGCCCTACAAAAATGAGCAAATGCCCATGATTGTAGTATAAAGGAACCGCAGTGTTAAAGAGGTCATATTATGCTTATTGGGTTTTTCCCTCTCCTTTATTGAGTTATATACCTTTTTTGTGCATGTAATAGGTTTGCAAAGTGAAAAAGTCCACCCCAAAGGGAGTTCCCATCTCCCACAGAAAACACTGCTCTGATCTGCTCATTTGTAGTCCAGCCTTTTCCTTTTGTTCTCTGTGATGTCACAGCAAAATGCGTGTCATAATGCTCGCCTAGCGACTAGTCCGACACGCCCTCAAAAACACAGGTGGAAAAACACTGAGCTGCAGCACACACTTCTCTTCTCCCTTCCAAACACTAGCTACCCTCCAGGCAGTCAATGGACATAAAGTTGTTATGTGATGTAGAGACAGAGCTCGGTTAAAACTTTATGGATGAAAGATACATTTGTTACAGAGTAATAACTCACCACTCTGAAACTCTTGCTCCAGTCTATGTTGCTAAGCTGGTAAGGGTATCCCCTTACAGCTGACCCTAAGCCGTGTTTACTGGCTTCTCACAACCCGCCCTACTCTGCTTCTGATTGGCTAGTAGTCCTTAACTAGGAGCTGCGCATGTGCAACTCCCAAAATGAAACCATGTAAACCTGTTCTAGTACAACCCCTAAATAAGATTTTAAACCTGAATATAAGCATAATATGACCTCTTTAATGCATGACATAGTGAAATAGTGACAAAAAAAGAGTGGAAGAAAAAGATTGGAGTTAAAAGAGAAGATGTTTGAAAGAATGTAATAAGAAGGGAGAGATGGAGGACAGAAGAAAATAGCATCACTGAGTTGTTTATGAGTGTGTCATTTCTGACACATCTATGAATGTAATCTGTGTTTTGTGTCCTTTCAAAACATGTCAACACCAACATAACGTCATCGTAACATTTTCTTTGACAAACTATACAAACAGGGCCCAGTTTTCAGGACAGCACATGGTGCAGTCTCTGCTCCTGAGAGGAGGCATTTTGGATGGGTGCACACCTCATTTTTTCTTGCCTGACTCTGCTTGGTATTTTGGTGACTTGCTGTGAACTTCAATGTGCTGAAGTGAGAGGCGAGGCACAGTAGGGAGCGTGTCAGTAATAATCAACTGGCACAGTGCAATTTTGGTGTCAAGCATGACCATGATTTACGCTTGTGCTGCCCGCCTACTCAGACCAGGTCAATGACGCATGGAGTAAGGCACACCGTACTGCTGCCATGACTTTAGTTTGCTCTAGTTTATCTTTACAACAATAAACACACAAATAAAATCTTCCAATTTCCAAATATTTTGATTTAAGTGGATTAGAGGATAGGATACATAAAACATCTACTGTGTTTCAATCACACTCTATGTCCATCTGAACTTAGCAATAATGATTTACAAAAAAAGGCCAATATTGTTTAAAAGTACATTGCCTTTTCTGTAATAAGATGAAGTGATCTTAGTATAAAAGAAAACAGAGTTTGAGTGTTACAAGTAAAATGTAAAATATAAACCCTATCTGTTCCACTCATTCAGCTCCTATTATCGCTGTTGGGAGACATGGATGTTGCCAAATGAATTTCCTAATGTTTTCCACCAGCTTTGTGTCACAGAAATCTAACTGTACGCCTATGAGGAGTTATCCAAGAGGAAAAGAAAGAGGGAAAAAGAGAAAGATAGACAGAGGGGAGAAAGAGAGAGATGCAGAAAGATGGAGACAGTAAGAGAAATGTAGTAGAGAAGAGACGAGAAGATTGGAGTCAACAAGCGTAATTAAAGGGAGTTAGAGGCAAGATGATGGGGAAAACTGTCAATTGAAAAGGAAAGCAGCACAGAGAAACAGAAAAACAAAAAGGAAAAAAAAACAGAACTTCGTAAAGAACCGTCATTAACAACTACAAAGACATCTGTAGATACTGTAAATATAAAGCCCTATTTATCATAAATTAACATTCTTTATGCATAAAAAGCGTGTGTGTGTGTGTGTAAGTGTGTACATGAAGATGCCTGTCTCTGTGGATGTAATCACATTTTTCCTATCTTACCTTGATAATGTGCGCTGAAACCACGGTAACGGTGGTTGCCATCAGTCACAAAATGCAGTCGGAGCCAGTTCTTGTTGCTAACGATGGGAGAGGGGACATTACTGCCAGACAACCTGAAACAAAGTTAGAGAAAGATTTGTAAGAAATAGAAACATACACGCAAAAACACACTTAGCATTTTTTTTAACCTTTTTCTGACCTAATCCTACAACAGTCCCTTGAGGAAGAGGAAGAATGAATGCTGTCTAGAATGAAGCAAGAACAAAGTCTATTGTGTCTATAATGACACAGGCTGAATTACATACAGTGTCAGGACTTCACAGCCCAATACAACCAGTCTGTTTCAGCAGTCCCACTGGAGTTACTGGGGATTATGCTGCATGCTCAAGGGTGCCTCAACCGCTCTTAATGAAGTAGGAAATTGTATTCTTTATTCATTGCTCTTGACACGATTGCCAGATCTTGCCAGCCGGTTAGTGGCTTTTACCTAGCAACTCTGATCACAAACTCAATTATCATGGTAATTTTTTAAGTCACACTGGTATTGTATTAGACAGCATTATAGTGATTATAATTATTTCTAATATTTTGAACCCTACTATTTACCTTTATTGTACCAAACAGACTATATGCTAATATAAAGTGGTTTCAAACACCTAGCCGATTGTCAGAATGCAATATAACACTTTTAACAATATAAATTTTTTTTTGCACTGAAGCAAGCTTAGGAAGTGAGGCTTTGCCGGTGCACAGCACAAGTAGATGGGAACCAATTTGCAACTCCTACATCAAGTGGGAAGGATAAGATCCCTTAATTGGTGGAGAAGATGAACAAGGCTCTTGTGGTTAGCAAAGTGAAGAGTGTTAGGTCACTGTTGGCACCCTTAGAGGAGGTGCCTGCTTTTCAGTTGACACTTAGAGAATAAAACACCCATGTTCTTGTATAACTTCAGATATTTGCAGCTCAAATACAATCACTACTGGCAATAACCCGATTTTAAACATCAGTTCTTTGATTTATGGTGTTTTCATCTTGTAGCATCAACCCACAGGTGCTGTTTCTCTCCCATTACATTTCCATAGTGTTTTTTTTTTGTGTTTGTTTGTTCTTTTTTAGGAACATCACCTTGGCTGTTACATATAAGACACAGGTTCACAGTGTAGAGTATGAAGTGGACTGCCCTCTCATGTTCGCTTGTCCCCTTCTATAAACCCTAGCTGTAAACCTTTGCAGTCCATTAATATCAACACACACACACACACACACACACACACACACACAAATGCATGCTTACACACATACATGGATAGTGTTTAGTGTATACAGTGCTATCCAACACCCGTGCCCTCTAATAACAGCGGTTTAAAGTGGAGCACAAGAATGCTGAGAAGGTGTTTTAGAAGGTGTGTCTTCGCGTGTGTTGGGTCTGTGTGTGTGCGCATGTTAGATGGAGAGAGGGTCACCTTGTTGCCTAGATCAGTAGGATTCTCTGATGTCTGCTATTAGTCACACACACACACACCCACCCACCCCCACCCACACTCACCCACACACACACACCCTGGTTTCACAGGCCCAAATAGACACAAACTTCCTGATTTACATACTGTAGTAAATATAACAATACAAAAAAAACATAACTGTGAATGTAAAATAACATAAATAAAAAAGAAGGTACTGAGATTATATTCACGAACAGAAAAGTAACACTGTAATAGCTGTATATATGCTTAGTTTGTTTAGAGTGGGTCATTGTTGTTGTTTGTTTGATTTTGCATGTATTTGTCTATTAAAGTATTTTTTGACATGTAATGCCTTTATTCCTGACAGTAATAGAAAGCTGACTGGAAATGAGGAAGAGAAAGATGCAACGAAGAATCGTGGTAAGACTCCAACCGCGAACATAGTGGTACATGTGCGATGTCTTAACCTCAAGCTATGGTGGCACCCTGTATTTGTCTTTTTCTACCAATAAACAATTCAGTATATGTACTAAAACACCAGTCACCACCTTGTAAATTGCATTCAAATTGAATATACTATGGCAAATCAATGCTGAATTAATCTATTAGCTGGGGACTGAGCAGTAAATGAAAGAGATGGAAGAGGCTCAGATAATAGAACTGATGGACAATAATCACTGACATCCCTAGACTGACACAAGACATTTGAAAGACTGAAACTCTGAAAAAAAGATTTATACCAGAACATTATCATGTAGTATTGCTTGGAGATTCTACCAGATTCTACTGAGACATGACCCCCCAAGTATGGATTCCCATTTAAAGTGAAATATGCAATGTTGGAAATAGGAAAAAAATATCAATCAAATATAAATTGATTTTAAACTGCTATAAGTGAGTTTTGTTTCTGTATTTAAATTAGCTTACACTGTAAAATAGTATGATGCACATTTAATAATAATTATAACAACATATTTATCCTTACTATGTGTATCTAACATGCCTATAATCTATTATAATATAGATTTCTGTTGATGGGACTTTTCCGTTCCCTTCTTTCTTCTTGACAAACCCCTGCCATCCTCCTTTTCGTTCTCTCTTTACCTGTCCCCCTCTCTTTACCTCTCTCCTCGCACTGTCCTCTTTTCCCTTCTCCCTTCCTCAGCTCTCCTCTGTCTCTTCATATGTGCACTCTCTCCCTCACACATATTATTCATGTTTACAGCTCTTAATTCACGTCCTGCTATTACCCAGAGAGCATCGTTATGGGTAAAGTGTGTGCATATTCAACCTTTTCCAATATTAAAATAGGAATTAAATCATGAATCTATACAGCCTGTATGTGTGTGACATTAACATATTAAACTGCATGCTCAGGAAGCACTCAACAACTGTGAGCTGCAGGATGAAGGTATAATTTGAAAATTCCCTCTTGCAGCAGTAGCTGGAAGGTTAGAGAAACAAGCTGGCAACTAAAAAGGTCACCAATCTGGATCCCCACAGCAGCAGGGGAACACCTCCTCCTAGTGCTTTTTGTCTCAACAAGTACTGTTGAGATGTAGCACAGCTACCTGCATAGGACCCAGACATGAACATCAATGACAATGAAACAAAAAAAAGACGGTGTGCGCTTGATAACTTCTTATACTGATAATTAAAGCTTAAAATTACACTTCCAGCAGAAATCCTAATACTTCCAAAAAACATCAGCTTCTGCAGCTAGTTGATTTTCCCTGTGTGGACAATTTGTAATGCATTATTAAATCATTCATCTATGTTGATGGCTTCTGTCTGACTGGTAAGTGTTCTCCCTAGATATCTGCTATAAAAGCACTTCAGAGCTGCCTGGAGGTATTATAGATCATCTTTAGATTGGCTAAAATGATTTTTTTTATACCTTGGTCTGAGAGGGTCTACCACTCTGTGACGTTACAGTGACATATGTATAAAATACAATGAGTGAAGCCAGGCTCGCTTCTAAAGGCTACTAGCTCTTTGAAACTTCTGAAAGAGGAAATATGGAAAAACAACAACTTTTGTAAAAATGACATGGAACATGAATAAGAATTGTGAGATAGTTTACACATTCCTCAAGAAACATTATAAAATATTATGGTGGGTGCATTTTTTGCAACATATTTAATTATTACATTTAGTCCAAAAAAAGAGAAAGAAATCTAAGTGTCTCTTGTTACATGAAAGCAAGTGTCTCTATTATGAAATAAAGTAGATTGGTGTTCTTCTCTGGGGAACCAGAGGAAATTACTTACTCTGGTGATATTTCCCTCTTGCTCAACACTGTTGTATGATGCACAGTAGATCCCAGTGCAGTAGTTATTTTGGGGAGAAAATGTATAATAATAAATGCTCAAAACCTCATAGGAGTCTGTCAGCAATCTACCACCAACAATGGTTGTTCCCGGAATTGTGCAGGGAGGTCACATTACAGCTATTGTTCTCTGAAAATCATCAATCTTAACAGGTAAAAATACTGAAACCTGCTTTCCATGTTCAACTATAACCTGCTATATTTGAAATAAAGGAATACTGAGATGGAGTGTGTGACCATTTATGTGTGTGTGTGTGTGCGTGTGTGTGCAGCAGAGAGGGGATATCAAGTGGAGAGTTGCCAGAGGGAGCAAGAGAACATAATTGATTAAATACACTAGACCAAAAGAGCATCTCTCCCTCTCTCCATCTCTCTGTCGACCATCCTCCCATCCATCCTGTGGGTCTCTGTTCCTCCACGGAAATACAAACCAGCTATTCCACCGGCAGTATGGGAATGAGAGAGAGGAAGAGGGAGGAAATAAAGAAGCATGGGGTAGAAGGAGGGCGGAAGGAGGCAAAGATCGATGGAGGTATGGTGAGACATGAGGGGAGAGATCAAGGGAAGCAGGGAGGGGGTGAAGAAGACAAGCAGAGGCTGACAGAGGTACAACGGTTCGTTTGTTAACTTGTTAATTATTCATTTTAGCATCTAAGCAGAAAGTAATCACCAAAAGCAAAAGCAGTATTACTACTGAACTGATTTTAGTGAGGGTAATTTATGAATAAAACATAAACAACGTTTAAATTAAAAAGGTCATTTTCTGCCACGTTGAACACACGACAGAAAACATAATATATTCAAATGAAGGGCTGCACACTTTTGAACAATTCTCAGAGCTTCTTTTGGAAAATTGTAACTGTTTACTAATTTACTGTGATTGTACATGTTTACAGAGGATGAAAATAACAAATAATAAATAAATTCAAAGCAGTTTCCCACATTGGTTTGAATGAAAATTACATTTGCAGCTTTTAAATCTTTTATCCCTTTCTTATATTATTTTTCAAATACAGTAATGTTTGCATAACAAGGACAGTAATTCAACTTGTTTCAGATCAAGTTCTGACACCATGTTATATCTCACCTCAACTGCAGTGTCTACTGTCTTGTCACCCATGTTGTTGCATACTATCATGATACACAGAGTACAATCTGCAGATTGTGATAACACCTCTTAAATATTTAACAACTTCAAACTACTTGGCAATCACAGTTGTACTCAACCCTAGAATGTCTTGAAAATTGTAAACAATCTGCTTACTCTATTTTAGAACAGAGTGTACAAGTTTAGTCAAGTAACCTGATGTTTTCTGTTATGTAAGGATCTCCCACAACTTGGATTTTTCATAGCACTACGCTGTTGCTTTGACTCCAAATTGCAGTTAAATGTATTTCAAATGAATAGTACCTTTCCTCATGAGATTGATTTAATATAGCCTACTCTTTGGTGCAAAATGCAATCATAGTAATCAAGGTCCAACATTTCTATTCAGTTCCGCTCATATGTGAGCTGTTGCATTGTTCACTGTGGATGAGCAGTTTAATTTCCTAAGTGATATCATGCACAGAAAAGACAGATGGACATGTGACACTGGCAATTTAATAACAGACTTCAGAGATTGTACATGTGAAGAGTTCCCACCTGCTGTGTAATGAATGGCTCTCTGCATACACACACAATCCTTACATCAGTGGCCATGTGGGTTAGAGAGCTACATGAGCCAAGACCAACTTTTGTGTGCGCATGTATGTCTGAGTGTCTGCTTGTGTGTGTTAATATGTGTGTGGCTACTCATAAGACAGTAGGGGAATGCTACTTAATCAGGCAATCTGTCTTAATAGCCTCTACTAATTAAGACAGGAGGGAACTGCCACACACATACACCTGCAGACATGCAGAGAGAGAGAGAGAGAGAGAGAGACACTGCTCATTCGCACACATGCATGCACATAGAGAAATTAACACACACACACATACACACACTGCAGGAGTGTTGGGCCGAACGCAGTCTGGGTGGAGCCATCATCAATCAGTATACAGAGACAGAGAAGTCCTCTCTTTGTGTGTGTCGGGGTGTGTGCATGCGATTGGTTAGATACACTGTGTATGTATGTGTTTTAGGGTGTAGTTAATATGTGTGTGTGTGTCTGTGCTTGCGTGAATGTGCCTGCTGTGTCACTCTCCATCAATCTCAAGTGGGCAGAGAGTAATCAGTGTTCACAACAGGACCCTACTCTGTCTCTCCCTCCCCTCCCTTTATCTCATCTAAATTTCTCTCCTCCTCCTTGCTCGCCTCCTCATACAGCAGCAAGGTGTTTTTAAACCGGCTTGTTCACACAGACAGCTGAGGGCTGAAACCAAACAGAAGTGGGTGGCTGTGGAAAAATCACTCTGACATTGATCATTTAGAAATTGAGTATGCACTGTAGGCATTAACCTTTGAAACCATTACAATGACATAATCACTCATAGTTTGGGTTAGGTCCCTTAGCTCCAAATAAGGGAATTTATAATGCAACAGCATACAGTGATGGATAACAGTTTACTTCCAAATTTGTGGCAACAATTTAGAGAAGGCCAGGAAGAACAGGACTGGTCTGCACAGAGCCCTGTGTAAATGCACCAGAGAAGCACTGAGGACAGATTCAATGTGTCAACGCATTGTGACCACATTGAACACATTTCTTGGGTCTCTGTAAACAATATTACATAGAACTGCTCTATGTGGACAGTACAATGAGATAACTTCTGTTATGAATTGTGAAGTGTAAATGCCCTAGCCATTTTACATAAAGTGACAAATAAAATCAAAAGTCTGACATCACTGAACGTCATTGGAACTCATGTTTTTGGTGAATGGTAAACTGAAATGTGTCAGTTGAACTCACGCACTGCTGCGTTCAATACAGTCCACTAAAATAACAGATGGATGTGCACATTATGAAGAAAGTCAGCGCAAGGAAATGATGGCAGGTGGAAAGTTTCACTTTAAAGGTGAACGATTACATCAGCGCACCGCTGGAGAGAGAGGAAAACATGGGTGTATAATGCACGGAGGAAAACAAATCACTGTGGAAAACTGGCTCAGAACGTTATTATACAGCCTATAGATATAAAGCATTTTGTTGGGACCCGCACAAATGAGAGGAGGATGTGTTGTTAAGTTGTGTGAGCTGGATAGTGCGATAGGATCTCGATTGAATATCAGCATATTAATACCAGGTGTAAATGTAATTAGGTTAAAATCATATCTAGATACAATCTGGATACAAGAAAAATTTTAATGCCAGGTGTAAAGATGGTCTTAGTGCTAATGGTTTCGGAAGGAAAAGATCAATGTTCACATACGAGTGTAATATCCAAGTGTGCACATACTTTCGGCCATGTACTGTGTCTTCAAAGTAAATCTGAACAAACCAAGAAACATCTTAGTGCTGCTTAAAATCATATGGCCATAAGCATCGACTGAGCATAGTGATGTAAATTAAGCTCTGACAGAGACTAATTTAATGAGTTGATAACAATGTTACTGCTAAATAAAGAAAACCTTCACTAAACAATATTGTTTTCCAGGCAGAAACAGCTGACTTTTGTTTATTATAGAGGGAAGTACCCTCTGTAAAACATTTTACACCATCTGTTGGGTAATTTATGCTTGTGATGACAGAGCTAGCAGGTTACAAATATAGCTAACTTCCCCTACTTGTTGATGTGGTGGAAAACACAGTCAAACACTGAGATGCTGTATTACAGCTAAGAAAAAAAATACCAGCTTTGGTTTGTTATACTACCACAGAGTGTTACCATTTTGATGTGGGTCTACTTGTAAATCCATCTGAGTACATTTAACACAAGGCCTGAACCAAAATTAGCCCACGAAAAATAATTTGACACTCAGTAACTGAATAAAATGTGACTTTATGATGTTAGGTGAACCTGAAGATGTTTTTTTTAAACCAGAACTGTGTTTTTAATATGTATATACATATATATATACATATATGTGTATATATACACACATATATATATATATATATATATATATATATATATATATATATATATATATATATATACATATACATATATATATATACATATATATATATATATATATTTATTTCTTTGTTGGTAAAAATTTCATTGGTGCATTGTTTTTGTTTTGTGTCTAACCATGTTACATAATCAGCCCTTGGCTCAACATGTGAGAAAATACAGCCCCCGATCTTTTAAGAAGGACTGTGTTCCTTTGAAATAGGAAGAACTGGTTGATGAAGCCAGTGAATACCCCATAATAGAGTTAAAAACTATTAGCGCTCTCTATTATTTCCCGCTCTCTTCTCATGTCTTCCTCTTGCTCTCTCTCTCCAGGGTTTACTCTCCATCACTCTGTTCACGTCTTTCTTTTAGCACAGTCCTTTCCCAGAAGCCATTGCAATTCTGGGCGGCTCCCTGACTCTTCTCAAAACTCTTTCCTGTGTGTGTGTGTGTGTGTGTGTGTGTGTGTGTGTGTGTGTGTGTGTGTGTGTGTGTGTGTGTGTGAGTGTGAGAGAGAGAGAGAGAGAGAGAGAGAGAGTGTGCGTGCGCGCGTGTGTGTAGCCTGCGGGACAGCACAGTAATCAGAGCAGAGACAGAGAATGGGAGAGAAGGGGGACAGAGACAAGGAGAGGGAGTTGGTGTTATTATTATTACATTACATTATATTATAATTCCAGCACCCTAGCTGCCACTACAGTGCAGTACCAGTGGCTGAATATTCAATATTACATTTTCCAAGCACATGCACATACAAGGACAAGCCCAGAAACACACGCAAACAACGGCATGAACACATACATACACACTACATAAACATAGACCGGGTTTAGTAAAAGAAATGACAATGACAACGTATTTATGATGGTAGGAGTAATTTGCAGTGGCCAGGCCCAACTACACATTGTGCTCCAGTGGTGCTCAGCCTCTGGCCAGGTTCCTTTGGGTTGGCTTAGCACCACCTGGAAAGGTTATTTGCTGTGGGAATGGTAAATATCAAATTTCACTGCCCAGCAACAGTGCTGGTCACAATCCCACCCCCATCCCCCCAAAAAAACAACACTGCAACTGTAGTGGTGACATGTGTTCAATGTAATTAATGTCTGACAATGCTGTCTACATGAAAACAATTTTTCATAGCCCTTAGGGTCAACAGAGTCATGCTTTATGATAAAAAAGTAAGCTGTAATTCTTTTTAAAAGTGCATTTCTGCTGAGGTACTGGAGACAGACAAACAAAAAAGCCAACTCTGCAGACTCCATACAGTGCAGATTTCATATTTCAGACTTAAGTAAGAAAGTAGTCAAACAAACATTGGCATTTTTTTTATCCCAAGTCCACAGGCAATAGTTTGGATGACAGTTAAAAAATGCATAGATCAAATTCACATGAGATAATCGAGATATATCTCTGCCATGGTGCTCAGTGTAATTAAGTGCAAAAGTTGAAGATGCCTCAAAGCCATTGAGTAGAAGTGACCTATTTTGAGTTGTTTCTCCCTGAGTGAATGTGTATAACGTGACTTTGTTTGCATAAACACTACAATCTAATTATCATACACTAATCTAATTATAAACCTTACTTTGATTCTAAGAGTAATTTGATTAAGCTGTTTACATGCATAGCAGAAGAAGATTTATCTTAATATACCCATCTTAATGCAATCTTGCATAGTGTGTGTTGATTGAATTGTCATGTGCATTTTCCCTTATAAATTCAGAAACCATAAAATGCAAATTCCTGTCTCTTTGATTGCCTTTTTCAGCTGTTCCTGCTTAACAATTATTCGGTTTGTCCATATTTGGGATGTTAATGCCATCTATGAAAAAGACAGCAGCTCTAAAAAAATGCACACTTTCATTATACTGGACAAGCTGCACAGCTTGAGAGAACTCAGATGAACAGGCTTCGTCGGTGTATGGTGTTCACATTTCTGAACAATCTTCCTATAATGCTACTAATTTCACAGTTTTCCACCCATTTTAACCCTACACTCTATATGACTTAAATAAAGTAGATTAAGTTGTTTACAGGGTTTTAATCCAATTGCAGTATTCTCATGATCACATTTAGCTTTATGTACAGGTAGCAACTGTCTGGTTGTCTCTCTCAGTGTGTCCCTCTCTGCCTGTCTCATTACCTCTCAGTGTCTCTGTCCCTTTCTTTCCACTACCTCTTTCCTCACCCCTGAGTCCCCCTGATGGCTTTCTCTTACAATGTCTCCCCGTCCATTCATTTTATTCTTCTTTCCACCTCTCTTCTCCTGTCAACTCTCATCTCGCCCCTCCTTGTCCCTAATTCTGCACCCCTGCTTTCTACTCCTCCCTACCTCACCTTCTCTTCTTCTTTTCTCCTGGCTCCTCTTGTCACCCCAATTGCCCTTTCTGCTCCTCTTTTCTACCCAGTCCTCTCTTGTCTCCTGTCTCTTTGCCTCTCTTGTCCTCTTCTGCGTGACCTGACATTGCCTCCCTAAAACACCATGACACCTCTCTCACTGTCCTCTCATTTTGCCACCGCTCTCTCTCCTCTTCTCCTCTCCTCTCTTCTATGTTGGCTCCCACAAATAAGAAGGTAGGTTCCCAAAAGGTTTTAGTAATTTGTTTCAAAGGCTATCAAAGGTATGGGCTAATATTGGGGTAAATTTGCTTAGATATGCCTAGACCACTGACTTGTAGATCTAAATTGTGCTTTGGGCCACCAGAAATTGGATTTAAAAAAAGAAACAGTGTGAAGGTTACTGGTATAACCTATAAGCTCAAATGTTACAAATAGATCCACAGGAAAACCATGAACTTGTTTACTAACTCTCTATGAGAGACGATTGGCCTATGAATGTGTCTAGTAATGGATTCTTTGGAGTCCTTGCTGACTCTGAAATAAGTGATTCAATGTGATTTTCAGCTGTCCATTTTGGGAAAAAGAAACAAAAAGAAATTTTCTGTGTGTTTGGGAGTTATTTGATTTTATTGTGATGAAGATAGCCACTATTTCTGATACAACAACCCTGGCTTCACATTGCTCAAGCAGTGCAGTGGGAATTATAGCCCATTTAACAATCTATTTGTATCGAACTCAATAAACCTAGAAAATTTGACTAAATCATTTGAAGCTGTTTGTAGTTTTATGTTTCACTACTGTGTGTGTCATTGTATTCTAAAAACATAAAATACTAGAATGTGGCTCAGCACCACCACAACTCCAGGCGGAAAACCAGTGTTTTACTGGTCTCTCTGTTTCACAGTCAGTTTCACATCTTTGGTGTTGTTACACCCAACGGTGATGTCACGATGTACTGAGACATACTAAAGTACACATCTACATCACTGAAGCAAGGTGAGAATTTGAACGACTGGAAGTGAGCAAAAATAAGATTTTTTACAAGATTAAGTTATATGCTGCAGCATATTTGAGTGGTTTGTGTACCAGCTGTTCCACTGGTGTACAAAATTAAGTTACTTACAAATGCTGACAGATACCACTGCCCATCAGCAGTAAACTGGTATGCCACTGTCAGTTACTGATCTATAGGCATATAGGAAGTTTAGACTTTTCATTCGTAGCTAAAGACTGTCCTTTGAGGATAACATAACCCAAGCTACTAACACCTCTTCCTAGAATACAGTGAGTGAGCTTTAATGGATGGGGAACAAACAATTCTCCACATTTACTACGAGCTTGTTAGCTACGAGAAGTTTTCTCTCTTCAAAAAGCTTTGTGTGTATCCTTGAAGCTCAAATAATTTGTTGAGTACATTTCCTTTTACAAAAACAGTTGCAAAGCCAGCATTGTGCTGGAACATGACTATTTCTCTCAGAGCATTACCACACCTGTCAATCAGTGGAATTGTGGAAAACCATTGGCAGGACAGTGTATAGCATCACCCCTTTGTGCCTCTGTATGTGCGTCCTCATGCTCTTGAATAAGATACAAACAAAACACTCATCAAACCACAGCTTTATAGTATGACTTGGGGTTTAAGAACACAGCATAGTACCTCTAAATTCGACACACAAAGGCTCTTCCTACTAAGGTGTTTCTCCAAACAGTGTCATTGTCATTATTGACAGCAACACAAGGCCTATTTGAATCGCCAGACAAACTGGGATGTGGAGGTCTGGAACCGTGCTAGCCTGCTTCCCTGTTTCTGTGTATTTATAAGCTTGTGTTTTCCTGTATCTTTAAATACATATTTGAAATCTGATATGTGTGTTTGTTTGCTGTGTGTGCGTGTGAGAAACAGAAAAGGGGTGTGTGCTTGTGTTCAAGGTCACCACTCCATTTCCTATTCGAGATGGTGCTGCTATCCCAGCATCCTCTCTGCCAGCAGCATTGATTAGCACTCGGCAAGCATAACATCACGCAGCCGCACACACACCCATGCCCCCACACACTTAAACTCACTTTGTCTCTTACATACATTTCCTTTCGCATCTCTCAAACAAATGCTTATGCTTTGAGCGGTGCTATAAAATACTTCACATTTAAGATCTTCTTTCTCATGCAGAGTCACACACAAACATGTGATGTGTTATATTTGTATATAGGCTATGAACAGACACAGACAGACCATTATGAGGCTGAGCCAAGCAAAAGAACAGACCAATTTCAACACTGCACAGAATGAGTAAATTTTGATTGATGATGTTGGAGAAATTGGGTTTGTATCTCTGGGACTAACCTGAACTTGTTCCAGCTGTACAGTACTTAGCTGTTTTGCTTTCACAATGAAGTCTGTAGACCAGGTAGAACAGAAACCTTTTTTTGTTGGTAAAAAATAAAGTGTGGTGAAAAAAACAAAACAAACAAACAAAAAAAACAAGAAATACAGGTAATAGAAGTGTTTAGGTATGTTTATTAAACCACATGGTCCTTTTTGGTGTGACTTTAATCAGTGAACATGGCTGCATATGTGTAGTAAATAAAACTAAATATCATCACTAAAAAAAACCTTAAAACTGCTTTTGCATACTCATTCAAAGTATTCTAATGCTAGTTATCAAAATATGCAGTGGTCACAGGAGGATCAAAGTTAGCAAAGCACACTTATTTCAGTGAAAACTATTTACTTTAACACGCACGTCTGAGGATTTCACCTGACACTGGTGTACTGGGTGCCCAGGACCAAAGGAGATTCTTCACATTTGTCTGTTGAATTGAAAGTGTATTGTGGTGTTTAATTTGTTGCTGTACAATACCAGGTGTGATGATGATGTGTTGCTGATAATAGGCTTTACTATATTGAAGGCGGGTAAAGGTGTTGAGTGTGGGAGGAAGGATTTGATCTTGCCAAACTTTCACAGAAATAGATGCTGTTGTGTGCCCTTGGCACATAGTGTTAGCTGCTCAAACACAAAGCATACTGAAATGACTCAGGACATGTAGCTTCTATAAGTGACTGTAGTCAATATGCATTTGGTGACATGCAGGTGGTTTAGCTGTTTTCTGAAATGCAGAATAAATCTAGAACATATTGTAAAATGTACGTGAGAATCTGTTTCACACTGTGGCGTCTGGGCATAATTAACAATCTTCTAAACTAACTCACCTATAGTGATATGACTCCAGGCACTCGGCCACATGTCTTCAACTCAAACTTGACTAAATTAATTTTAAAATCCTGACAAGCAGGAGATTGGTAAATGACAGACTTTGATTAGCTCAGTCCACCATTACCATGAATTTAGTGATTGGCTGTCAAGTAGTTTCACCTAAGTGCACTAAACAGCATGATGTATTCTGGAGTCATGTAGAGAGAGATTTGCAAGACAGGGAGAGAAAATATGGAGAGACAGACAGACAGAAGAACAGAAAGGCAGAAAGAGAAAGACAGAGAGGGAGAGAGAGATCATTCTGTTTAAGATGCTCTACTTGGTTTCAAGGGCAACTGATTCTGAAACAACAAAATATAAAACTTGTGTGTGTGTGTGTGTGTGTGTGTGTGTGTGTGCGCGTGCGTGTGTGTGTGTGTGTGTGTGTGTGTGTGTGCATGTGTATTAGTGTGTGTAGTGTTAGGCTAGGATTACAGGCACTTAGCTCACAGCAATATACTACTCTCATAGGCGCGAGCACACCTCTCCGCATACTAATTAGACCCAAGTGTCTATGTGAGAAGGAAAGTCTCTGTAAGTGTGCTTGTTTGTGAATGTGTGTCTGTAAGGAGTGACAGCGTGTATGTGTTGATTTCTTTGTGAACATGGAGGTAGGCTTGTGTGTCCGTGTGTGTTGGTGTGTGTGAGACTTCTGTTGTCAGCCCTGCAGCAACTGATAAACACATAACAAATTCTTCCACACACGCACATATTAGCAAATCAGCCATTAGCTTTCTCTGCTAATTGCCATTGGAAATTAGCATTTTAGCTATTAGCTTCTTTCCAAATTGCCAATGGAAATTAGTATATTAGCACTTTGTATTGTGAGGCAATTGCTATGGAATCAGGCAGCATGCCTGATGGCCTAGACTCTTCTGCAACAAAAGGGTCATTGGTTTAAATCTTGCAACAGCCAGTGAAGTCATTTAAGGTGTACAGGCCCTTTCATATATTTTTGTACACCAATATTCCTCATAGTCTGTGTTTGGTGAAGAATGTATAAGGCCATCTTTTGTTGATTTTCAGGCAATTTAGATTTGTGAAAATACTTCATATTACCAAGAAGGTTAATTGATACTCCCATACTAGAATATTCTAGTGTTTGAATTGCTCATGAAGGCAAGCACCCTTTGATTTCAGAGTGTATGGGAGTTTATTGTGCCCACAGTAAATAAAGATCCTATTTGCACGCTTTCACATAGACTATTGCGCTGTTTGGAAATTATGTTATGATGAGTCTTGGGACTTCTCAGGGACACTCTTATTAGCCAAGTCATCCCCCAGTGCAAGTGGTCAGGTAATCTTCTGAATATTTATGTCCCCCATTTTTTTGATTGTTAAATATAACAGTATATCATGAAAAGCAAATGAATGGACCACACCAGTTGAATGCACACTTTATGAGTAACAACGAGCTATTAAAGTAATGGCTTATCTCTAAAGGCGGTGGCATCCAACTGGCGGTGGCATCCAACATGAAAAATAAATAAATTGAAAAAAAATACATTGAAACCACTCCAGATGCAAGCATTTCAGCAGATGCACAGTATTCAACATACATCTAACAGCCCCATTAAATAGCTAGGAAACCTAAGAAACTGTTGTCATTGCCATTACTGCTGAACGAGCTCCAAACACAGCAACAATCAGGCGTTTTAATAGTCTCATGTTTTGTATACCGCATTTGGCCAGGATTTTCAATGTGCATGTGCTACCTCAAATAGGCCTTGAAAAGCACCATTTACGAAGCAAAAGATGACTGACAACATATAACTACCTAATAGAAACAGCTGGGTCTGATACACCGTCTGCTAAGTGTTAACAGTGCTAATGCCATTCACCTTGGTTTTAAGTTCGTTGTCAAGATCACCTCAGAAGAATGTCCCTTTGATCTCTTAACATGCTTCACATTCCTCTGTGAACATCAACTTCTTTGGTAAGGAAGTAGGGAAGTCGGAAACAGCTCTAACTGCTTATTGCAGATATATATCGTAAAGTAGTAAATTAAAGTATTTAGTATGCTACCTGAACAACAGTTTTAATGTAATTTCAATGTATCTCTTCCTTTCATAATCACCAGCATTCTGATAAGACAAATAAATAAATGGTGTTTACAGAGAAGGTGGATGGAAACACTCTTGTTTACAGAGTGACTTTTTGTCAATATCAAGCTTCAGTAGATTTCATAGGGACAAAGAGGACAAATATCAACTGATGCTACTGTATGTACACAGAAAGAGAACAGACACAACCCATTGCATGCTTTTACAAATGGAAATGGCTTCAATGATGAAGGCTAACTGACGGGTTAGGAAAATGTAAACCAGGCTAACTTCCCAATCTCCAAAAGGTTCACGACAAGTTACTGAAGTGATGTCATATTGATTTCCAATTCAAACTACTATGTTGTCTGGCCACCAGCCAAAAATGCTACATATTTAATTTAGGATATGAAACAGAGAAAAGCTGAAAATCCTTTGCATTTAAGTGAGTTTATTAATGTCTTCTTATTAATGTCCATGACTAACCAGTAACTAAACACAGAGTATGCAGACCTCAGAGATCTTGGTCTATGCTTACTCCATATATTCTGCCTAATTCAAGAGGTGCTGTACTGTGTTGACATATGAGATTTTTTAGGTCACTGGAGTAAACTAAAATCACTGTCATTTCCCTGGAGCCATCTGGAGATGATGCATGTTGTCTGATATGGAAGTATCCAACTGAAAAAAAGGCATACTGCGACTATGAGGGGATGCACCTGGAGCGCAACAATGCTTGAGTACACTCCGGCATTTAAACAATGCTAAATTTGTACTACAGGGTCTAGTGCAGCCTAGTTCATGTCAATAAAATAGTCTCCAGACAATTACAACACCACCAGCAGCCTGTACCATTTACAGAATGAAATAATCCATGGGATCAGGCTGTTTATACCAAATGCTGACCCTATCATCAGTATGCCTCAAAATAAAGTAGATATTTCAAACTAGAGAAAATTTATCCACTTCAGGGTTCACGTTTGCTAATAGTATGCCAAGTGTTGTTTCATCCTAATGTTTGACAGCAGCGGAACCATGGATCAACTTTTGCAATGTAGCACATCCACTGCAAGAGCTGTGCTTTTAGCAATGTACCTCTGAGCATTGCATCATCTTAAACAAGTCTTTTCATTATTTTTTTTCTGACATCTCTGATGAACAAGACAATCTTACCCACAGGAGTGCTTTGTTTTCTTCCCAGGTGGGAACCTATTAAAATAAGTTACATAAATTAGGTGTCTTGTGCATTCTAAAATTTACTTCTTTAATTGCGTGTTCCTCACTGAAAGGAATGAGCTCTTTGTGAGCACGGAGTGCTTCCAAACATGGAAAATAAGATGGATACAAAAAACGTTTAAAGTTGTTAGAAAACAATGATCTTGAAGAAAACACCACTTTAAAAAGTCTCACTTTAGCATCTTTAGTTATTCACAACATCAGGGCAAGTTCTGCTTCAGGCTGTACATCTGAATGTCACTGCTCTCCTCTCAGTACAAAACAGCAGCCATATTTTCAGCCTGGCTGTAGGAAAAGACCCAGAAACATCAGACTGACCTCAGTATGCTGTATGAAACTCCAGAGTTAATTCAGCAAGTAAATAACAACACAGCAATGCATTACACGAGCCAAGACATCGGTCAGACTAAATCACACACTACCAGTCGCCACCACATTATCCCCCAAAGGCCAACAATCTAACCCTGAGCAATAAATACTGGCTGTAAATACTCCTAAGAAGGTGATTTTTCACAGCAGTAAGGTTTTGTATTTGCCCCCAAGTTCAAAATGAAAGCTTGACACAAATGTTCTGAATGGCCCGACTCTATGCTTCCTACAACTTGTTACAAATTGAAATGCTCTGTTTGAAAATATAATATTGTGTCTTCAGGCAAAACATATTACTGGTGATTATTAATGATCAACTTACTTTACTTTTTGCCTGTTTGTTGGCTTGTACTGTATTTACAAATGCACTGTTGATTCTCAAACACAAGACGGTATTGTAGGTCAATTAAGTAAAATAAAATGAATCAAAAATAAAAGTCGTCTTTTTACCGTTTTTTCCTGTTCTTCCTATGTGTCTGATGCCTAATATTGATTTGCCTTCATTTAATGTATGTCTAGATCATGTAGAATAATAACACCGTATGACTATTTTTCAAAGAATTATTAAATATGGCTTTTCTGACAAATTTTCAAAATGAGAATAAAGACTAAACCTTTGTTTTACTGTGGCATACTGGAAATAAGTTTCATGCAGCCACTAACAGAATGTAAATAAGCGCATGTGAAGAAATGTGACCAGCAGAGTATGAACAGTTACCAACGAAAGATATTACTGAGAAGTTGTCAGTTGTTGAGTAGCAGTATTTACCTGCTGTGCTTCTTTAACATAATTGCAACTCCACATACACATACACACACACACACACACACACACACACACACACACACACGAGTGAGCAGGATGGTGTGCACCTCTATAGACACACCAACACTTTCCAAGAAGCAGTTGCCTGGACATTATTACTTCCAAATCAATTACACATGCACACACACTAATTTCCCTGACCATGATTAGATTCAAATTGGTTACAGCAACAGCAATGGTTGATCAATACCCTAATTTAGCAACAATCAATAAGCAGCTAGAGCAATAAAATATTGTTATGAGTGAACCATCTGAAAACAACCGAGGAAATTACAGAAAATCATGGAGAGCTGTTAAAAGTCTAAATGGCACACATCAATTAATGCATCTGAAAATACTAGGCCCCTGCAGAAGGACTGCACGTGAACATAAGTCCACATACACACGAATTGCAGACTTCAAGATATTTTATTTATTTTTTTCCTAGGAAACATTTCTATACTTCACGAACAAGAGATAAAAACGGTACTTTATATCTGTAATAACGTTTTCATTTTATTACCTGTTCTTACTTGAGTTCTAACTTATTTTTATTACCGCTTCTAACTTTTTATAACTGTACCCCAAGTGTGGTTAAATTGTTCCATAAACTCAGAAGTTATGTGACTACACCATCTTGGCAGAAATGCCAGGTCAGAAATGTCAACTGAATCCTTTTCTCAAAGTATGGATTAGGACCACAATCACATATGTCACAACCACCCCAAGTGCAGTGGGGCTCTATCGCCTCCCTATAATAATGCTTACCGCATTGTTTCCTGCCACAGACAGTGGGTTCTATGATTCTCTATCAATCTGCATTTGTTTAGATATGTCAACTTTAACCTAGCAGCATTTGTGCCATGAAATAATAGATATTCAAGCAGACAATTTTTAATACTGAGGCCACCCTGTCTAAATCTCAATATCCTACCCTGAATATTGTTGTATGATATATAAATATTTTTCATTTTCACCATCTGGCTAATTGTATGTCTCTTACACCTGGTAATGTACCGTACCCTTCTGCAATTTAAAACTGAACCACTACTCATCCCTCTGCTGCAATTCAGACATTGTTCTAAAACATGAAATACTAAATCTTGCACAGATAAGTGGACCATTCTGCCACTTCCACGTCATCACATTTTTCAGCAGCACAATGACCGTGGCATCCACACATATGAATGAAGTGAATACTTTAATTAATAAAGTGACTCACCAAATGGTTGGTGGTTCAGATCCCTCAACTTCCAGGTAGTCATACTTCTCCTCTGTCTGGAAGTCTGTAAAGATGACAGAGATGGTGTCTCCAGGTTCGGCCAATAGGATCCAAGTACAGTCGGCCTGGTTACCATAGTTGCCGGGGTAACCGGGACTGGTCACCACCCCACTGCCGCCCCTCACAGTGCCCCCACATGTGTCCTCAGCTGTCAATCAAATCAGAGTGACAAATAGAAAACCTGGGTTAGGGAGAGGAGGAGGGACCGAGGGGCGGACTTTTTTAAAATTAAATTTAAATTATTTTTTGGATTAATTATTTAGATTTTCAGCTATATGAGGAGGGCCGGGTCAATTAACAAATGTATCAGTTTATTGACCAAATCAGAAATTATGATTTAATTCCCAATAGACCTAACATTATTTCTCAACTACTCAAGTAGATTAAAGGTCAGCCAGCCCAACTCCCCACCTCTCTCCCTCTGTGAGGTGATTTTTTTAAATTACCTTAATGATAAGGGACAGGTAAACTCTTTGATCTCAACTCCTAATGTTATTATGTGGCTTGCATGTTAGAAATGGATGACTTTGTCATGACACATAATCTGTCAAGTCATATGAGCAAACCATATTGTTACATTGCACTTCAGATATGAAGTAGATATGAAACATAGCATATGCATGGTAATATACAGCCCTTTGTTTATGGACTATTGGTTCTCTGCCAAGAATTAGGAGAATTACGCTCTTTTTTTTTTGCCAGTTAGAATCAGGGGTGTGGTTTATGGGTTAGGCTGCAGTTCCTGTCACACTCAGAGCTGCTGTCCTCTCCTCCAATAACAAGGTAAGCTTTCCTTTCCAATCACAGTGCTCCGCTCTCGTCTCCTCCAATCGCCACCAAGGAACTTCAGATTCATATGTTTCCCAATTGGCTGGTTTAGTGTCAGTCTATTAATTAATCATCAATTAGTTTCAAAACATATAGACCAGATGTGATGATAGATTTGCCAAATTTTCTCTAATTGTTGATCACATCTGATTGGAAGTATTAATCATAATTGATAGTAGTACTGATTACTGTATAACAGATAAAGACACATGGATTGCGCTGTGCACACGGCATAAATTATACACATATAATTTATACATACACTCGTGGAGAAAAAACATGTTACATTGGACCTTGGTGTATCACTGGGACTTTGATTGTATGGCAAGTTATCCAAGAGGGCTATGCTCAAGTCACTTCTATAATACTGTGTAGAAAGGTGAATGTTTTCATAACCAATCTAGAGAAATCATTTAGAAAACAGATTCCTGTCTTAATTTTGAAATATATTTATGAAAAGCAAATTGAGCACAGCCAAGGATCCACTGCCCCAGTGACAAAAGATACAATGTTGAACCTTTTTTCTGAGAGCGTACAAGTCCAACTGTAAACATGGTATAAATTATATCTGTATAATTTATAGTTATACATAAAAGAGGCAATACTGTATGTACACACTCTTACAGCAGACATGTGTTTTCCTACTCACCAGTGAGTGCAATTTGGGATGACACGTGATTTATTTTACTCTACAACCCCTCACCTGATGATATCATCAGTATTTAGAGAAGACAGAGAAACACCAGATGTGTGTTGTCCTTAAACTGCACTCACTGATAAGCTGAAAAAGACATCCTTTATAAGAGTGTAGACAGGCTCTGTCAGGTATACATGCACATCCTCTGGGCTCATCCAGGCAGTGCAGCCTTAAGAGATGCATGTACAGATGACAGCGATAAGGTAGGGACCAAGCCATACTCCACCCACAGGAGGGGTAAAGAGAATAACTGTGGTCCAAGACTCACGTCAATCAACACGACAACCAATAGAAATGAATAGAAACATTAGGAAAAGATATTAGAAATCGGACGGAAGAGAGTGCACTGAGTAGACAGGAAATACACACAGAGGATAACACGGGAACATAAATAGATAGGAACAAACAAAGGCAAACAGAAATAGTGTGAAACAAAAAATATAGAAAGTGGACTGAAATAGGCAAACAGTTGGTACAAACGGCATCGGAGAGGAAACGAGAAACAGGATGAAACAAAATAAGTGGTTTGAATTGAATAGAAACAATAGATTCAATAGACCAGAGTGTGAAGTTAGGAACAATACACACGTTTTTATTATGTTTGTCTTATTAGGAATGGTGGTGAAGCTACTGACAAAAAGTGCATTGTCCCAAACTACAGGTGCTGATGTATTGAAAATGAAAAACAGAAGAGCATTATTTTTTCATTAATAATTAATTCATTTAAACAGGTTCATATAGGCAACAAAATCAGTCAGACAGACAGACAGACAGACAGACAGACAGGCAGGCAGTGCAGGCACTGACAGTCATTCCACAGCTAGACAGTTGAGGAGATTTGTGTAAATGACCCAACACCCCAAACAAGACCTACTGAGACCCCATCACATTTGCAGCAGAGAAATGATACAGTAGTCTGTATGTGTGTGTGTGTGTGTGTGTGTGTGTGTGCACTGTGGGAGAGTGCTGCTTGCAGGATGACAGCTGTCACAGGTTTATCATGACAACAGGACGTCCGCAAGCACAGGTGGACACACGCGCGAGCACACACGCACGCACACACGCACGCACACACACACACCCACACACACACACCCACCCCTCTTCCAGCCCTCCAGCTTAGTGATGTGCCAGTGACACTTGACAGACAGGTGGAATAGCCTCAAGGTGCACTGATGTGTGGCTCTTATTAAAAAAGAGAAAATAAACTTGTAAAATAAAAAATAAAAAACAAGTGAGCAGGGCTCTTATGTGCAGTGGACCTTTGGTGAATTTGACATTATGATTTTGAAGCATTAAGGGCCTCCAGCCGTGACATGTTCTGGCTTGTTGTCACTCAAAATCTATTACTGTGACCTACAGAACAGATATATATCTATATATATATATATCTTTATCATTAGTTTTTAAATTAGTGGACTTGAATACCAAAGTCCATGTAAGGACTCCGTGTGATCATTTTGGATGACACATATTGCAATTAGCATCCTCAATAATTCTGTTTTGTCGCTCTGTAACGACAGGGCTGTGCAGCGACCGCTTCAGAGCAGCTGCCCTAATAAAAAGTGACATTTGTTGCGTGTTCACAGGGGAAGGGTGTGAAGTCCAAAAACCTATAGGCACCACTGATTGCACCTGCTAATTTTGAATACCACTCGCACCTTCGTCATCAATCATGATTGGTCATCTGTGTGACAGTATGAAATATTAGTGTGTCTGCCTTCTTTTTCTGGTAACCATTAAAACAAAGGCAGAATCACCATTGTTGAGCTATTTCATACTGTTTTTTTTCTGTAATGATTCAAACATACTGTAGCTCGCTTGCTTGCAAGGATAGTGTATTGAATAAATGACCTTCCAGTTGAAGAATGGAATTTCATTACCTACAAGTCTGAACAGCTTATTGCAGAAATCTTAAAATCCAATAAGCATTTAAAAGAATCTGTGGATGACAACTTAAGAGCACTGAGGTCACTGCAGCCACATCCAAAGCATGAATAGGATTTGCTTGAAAATAAGACACAGAATGAATATGATTGATTATAAAATCATTACAAGATGACTGATTAGGGCTAACCCAAATTATCCCAGTTTGAGGAGCAAATTAAAACTTTAAAATATTGTTTTTTGCTATTCTTGGTTAGAAAGTCCATATATACATCTGCCGATGCATACCTCCATCCATTGTACATAGATTTACATGTAGCTAATAATATCTAACAGCAGCTACATTAGACAAGACGCTCATAGCGGTCTGCACCTCACATTGGGTTTGTTCTCAAAGTTAGACATTGATATTGAGACCTTAATTCAAATCATTCCCTGTAATGTGAGACATTTGCTACTACTGTAAATCCCACTATAAATCAACACCCGACACTAAGGTGACAAATACCATGTAACTTTTTTCCCCACTGTATGAGTAGCTCTGTAGAAAAAGGCAAAAATGCCAAGAACAGAGGCTTAATTTCTCAGTTTCATTATAATCTTTGGTAAGTAGTGTTTTTCTTCTAAAAGATGCATAACACCTCCAAATACTGCTTTGTCTGAGATCTTACGTGCAAAACATTTAGAAAACAAGTTAAGATAAATGAGCATAAGGGGGAAAAAAATCTTCTTTCAGATCATTCTGCTATTTCATGATGAGGGCCAACTCGAGTTAATCTATAGGTAAGTGAGTGCTTTCTTATCTGGCTGCACTGTTCTACTGTGTTCTGTTCTCTGCTTTTATTTCAGATGGCAACCTGGGGAGGCTGAACTCATGCACATGCCCCAGTGCATTGACCCACAGGAGGAGGGAAAGTGTGTGTGGAGGAAGGCACTAAAAGTGTTAGTTTGAGTGTGACTTTGTATGTGTGTGAGAGGAAGAAAAAGAGAGAGGTAGTGTTGGCCATGTTTCCTTCATTTCTTATCACATCAGTGAGCTAGTGTAGCCCTTTTTTGCCTTTCCATCTCTCTCTCTCATTGTTTTAGCACCACTTCTCTTTTCTTCCTTACTGATTTGCTACACCCTCCTCTTCCCATTTCTGCATCAAGTTAATTTTTTTTTTTTTATCGAAACTGCACATCTCCTGCTCTCCTCTTGTCTCATTCCTTTCTCCTCCTCAATCCCTCTGTTATCTCCAGTTCTCTCTCCCTTATTCATCCTTGCCTATAACCATCCCACTCTTCTTCCTCATCAACCCCCTCCCCTTCCTGACTCTCCCCATCTTACTCTCCCTTACTCCTTCTCTTTCATGGCCTGGGGTGCTTTAATCACTCGTTCTTAGCCTCCTTATCCTGCCTCCCTCTCTCCCATCCGTTCATCCCCTCTCCCCCACTGTGCTGTCATCAATATCGCAGTCATCTGAGGATTCCTTCTTTATCCTTCTCTGTCTCGCTGTGTCTTTCTTTAAGATCTTACTCTCTCTGCATTTCTCTCTCTCTTTCTGTTGATTGATTTTCTGTTTAATGGCTTTTCTGGCCTCATCTCTTTCTCTCCTCTATTTTCTTCCCCCTCTTCTTTACCTTCTGTCCCATAACTCCATTCCTTTCCTGCATCACTTTGATAGGCAGATCACTATCACTATCAGATTTGTACACACACACACACACACACACACACACACACACACACACACTTCAATCACAGAAGACCCAGTGTGCTGTCAGCCTCTAAGGATTATGGGCCATCTACATCATCCTCCCCTCTCCTCTGTCTTCGGGCTGTATCCATCCATCCCTTCTGCTCTCTTATCTACATCCACCCACCCATCCATCAACCTCTTGCCCCCCATATGTTGTAAAGCTGAATATATATAGCTACCCCTCTTTCTCCCTCATCACTCCCTGCATACCTGTAATACCTCAGTTTACATGCCATGAATGACTGAACAGACAGGGGGAATACTGTTAAACATGTGCACAAAAATTACCCTGCATTTATTTTCAATAAATTTCCTCCTGGTCTGAGGAGTTACTGGACACGCATCAAGCTTCCTCTGCAGCTGCACTTTGTGCCATGCTGCCCAAATGCACAAAGGATGCAATTTCACTTGTGGTCTCAATGTCACTTTCACCATCCAGTCATGCCAGGATGCATTAAATAGCAGTTATGGTTGCATAAAAAAAAAGGATCTTATGGACAGATCCATCGGATCCACAAAACTAGTAATGGAATTGGTGGCACTGTGAACAGAATCCAACTTAGCTTTTGGATGCAGTCCAGCAACAACTTGCATACAAGCTATGCAAAGAAAAGGGCAGGGTGGAAAAACAGAGAAATGTGATTAATCTGACTAAACTGTCGTTTCAGATAGACACATATAAGTGTTTTCTGATCTGCTGGCCCTATCGGCAAGACAACATAATTTGTCAGTGCTTTCCAAAATCTCGGTTTTAAAAATAAACAAGTTAAGGGTTAGGTTTAGGAACAAAAACAACTTAGCTAGGGAAAGGGAAAGATATGGTTTGGGTTAAAATACTTACATGGTTAAGTTTTGGTCATGCTCAAAAGAAACCAACAAAGACCGCCTTTAGGAAACAGGGGGCCCTATCGTACACCCAGCTCAAAGTGGCGCCCAGCACAAGTGTCATTGCTTTTTCTGAGTTTCTGAGTGACGCAGTTGTCATTTTCATGCCCATATCCCACATTGTGTCAGTGGCAAATGTACTTGCGGCCATGGGTGTGCTGGTCTTAAAACAAGGTTCATTGTTGGAACATTGCTATCTTAAGGCAGCAGAAAGCGACTGCACCAGTGCCTAACAAATATCTGGTCTAAAGTCAATGGTGCAGTATTTTTTAAAGGGTGTATAATTATATTATATAATATATATTATAAAGTGATGAGCCTGCACAGGCGGGTTCTAGTGATGCGCGGACATATTGGCGGATAAACTGCGAAGTGGGTGGGCCTAGTCATAAAAATTAGCATTCTGATTAAAAGCAGATGGGTGAAATAGGGTAAAGTGTCTCCTCACTGAGAGAGACGCTGTGTGCATTTACGCACAAGGCACAGCAGCATAACTTCATTGATTATTTAAATCTCCCGACACTCTGACACGATTGGTCAGGATGCACTGACAGCAGCCTCTCTAACAATTAAAGTAAATCATTAAAGGGGCTATATGTAAGTTTTTCAATGAAATTACTTATTGATAAATCAAATTTACATTGCCTTATGGTCAGTGGGCTCAAAACTCACTTATAAATGAAGCACACACCTGTTTTCTCAATTGCTTGCATCAGCCACTATTCTGCTTTTAATGTGAGGTCTCCGGGTCGGATTCAATTCTGTGCGCGCTCTCGAGCCTCTATCGTACTACAGCGACAACACGGCAGCTAACGACAGGCAGTCTACTAACACCATAAAACAACCGACTCACAGCAAAACACAGAGTCCACGTAAGGATACACAACAACAATAAAGGTTTATGTGCTAAAGCCCATCAGACCAAACAGGTTCACATGATGTCGAGTAAGAACAAAGTGAACATTAGTAAAACTGGAGAAACACAGAGAAAGTCATGTTAGCTCGCAGGCTAACGCCGAGCAGTTGCTAATGTTATCTGGTGCAAAGTTGTATCTCTTTCCACATTACTTCACCAACTAACGCGACCCATGTTACTATTCTGTGTACCACTGTTGATTTAGCCTGCAAGAAAGGATGTAACGGCAAAAAGCAAATGTGGAACGATTTGTTTACTAACGTTAGCCTGTAGTGATGCAGCCAGCTAATGCTAAGTTACAGTAGCTCGGACCTGCCGCTGTTTGCTTCCTAACTTTAGATCGTGGTTTTACCAATACTCATATACACAGCTTCTCCACCTCTCAGTCGCTGTAGCTAACGTGACCCACATAATATAAACACTGCAACAAAACTGTCACAACAACACACATGAAGAGCCATCCACTATCACTATTTACTTACTGTAAAGTTACTTACTGCAGTCTAACTGTTATAAAGTGTGACACAGTCTCGTTATAATATTCAGTCCAGCTCACTAACCGTTTCATTATCATCTAATACATGTAGCTGTGCTGACATTGTGTAGCTTCAGGTGACAGATTCACAGATAGTAAAGATAGTTACTGAACAGCAGCAGGCGAGCTAACGATGTAGCACGTCGGCTAAATGCCGTAAATGTAACGTTATCATGTAACGAGCATGGAATAGTTCAACCTACAGTTGATAAAACTTTTACTGTAATATTGCAGTGGGAGTATACCTGAGTTTCCAGCTCTGTCTGTTCTCCCTGTCAGATAGCCGCTGTCACTCTGTCTTTTTTCGGGAGTATTGTGCCGATATGCAGCTGGCTGCGCTTAATGAAAGGTAGGGCGCCGGCGTTGATCTGCCTCTGAGACGGGAACGTTGAAGTAACAGAGCCTGACCATGTCTGGAGAAAAGCCACAGCCTGCATGCTGGTGTTCCTGCGTTTATTGTGGTATTTCACTATGAAACTGTTTGTGTTTCGGATTATGCTTGCTCATGAGTTCAAGCAAGCACGCGTATGAACACGCCTGGTTGCAGTCTTAGAACCACACCGCTAGTGGCCGCTGAACACTACGTAATGCCCCTTTAAAGAAAACCTTCATACATCAATACAACACACAGCTGACATTTCTGTCAAACTTGATCTCTCTCTCTCTCTCTGCTGAAAGTCTGTATCACACTTTTTTCTTTTTTTAATGGCTTTCATAATGTGTAATTAATCCACCATTTAATAGTAATGTGCCAGGTGCAGGCGTCACCTGGCTTTTAAAGGAATTGGAAGATGACATTCTGATTAGCTTAACTCCAAAACACACCCATGGTTAGTCAAGATACTATATACACAACACCTTTGCGTCTTGCGCCTTACTGTGCAAACAGATAAATTAGCAAAAGTGGAGTTGGACACGCCCGAAATGGACTTAATAGACCATGTACTATAGATAGTTTATATAGGGCCAAGGAAGTCAACAGCGGCCGCTCATGTCATGGTCCAGGGTTTTGTTGACCTAATCAACAAACCTGACCTCCCTCAGCAGACTTTGTGACAACGTCTCAATATTTCCTCCTTCATTCTCGATGGACAGGAGTCATAATTACTATGGCTGCAAGAGGACTTTTTCACATAAGTGTAAAAATGTAGTTTTTGGGTATTTGCTGAAACAGCTGATGCTGCGGGGGTTTTGTTGTTTGGGAGGACAGTCTCTATTGGAGGTATGCATGCAACACATGAACTCATCTTCAACATATGTTTTGTTTGTGCCATGAAGTCTATATTGACTACTACTAATTAGTCTGCCTATTCACTCACTTCACTCTATATGTTTTTATTTCTTTTCCTCATACAGGAAGTAGTGCCACCATTTGTCCTTGATAATACTTCAGTCCTGCACTGTGTGCAACATGATATTGGACTGTTCTTCAAAGGTAGCCTACAGTTCAATAAAGTGCAAATGACACTGAAAACTACCTCAAGAACTTTGAGAGAAGATGTCTGACTTAATCTAGTTGTTCAGGAAATTATTTTTGAGTTAATGTATTAGTGTGTATAGAAAATTATGCATCACGAGAACAGTGTTTGCACCATCTGGTCTTGTAAAACAGCCTGATATTCCTTGGCTGCTTCTTTGAGCCAAATGTAAACCCATCTGGAAGCAGAATAAATTATGATATATGACATAACTTTTTCACATGAACAGATTTTAATCTCTTCACACATAGAATGTCCCTTTGTGTCTTTGCAGCCCTATCATAAATACCAACTTTGTGAAGGTCAGGGTCATTTTTTTAAATTTTATTTGGAGTTACTTTTAAAGGTGTGGTTTTGTGGAGTTAACATTTTTCCTGTCTTCATCTATAAATTGGATTCTCTTGATCGCTGTTGGCAAACTTCTCGATCTTGTGATCACTGTCTGGTGATGTAGGAGGCCCCCACAGGTATTCAGGTTTCAGCTGTTTTGTGTCTGAGCTTTGTAGCTCTGCTGCTACATTTTGCTAATGAATGTCAGACCACATTTAAAGCAGACAAATACCCACATTCAACTTTGTATGACTCATCTGTGTAGCTGCCCTTGCAAACTGTGATTGAGCAGCTTCAAATTCAGTCCTTTTTATGTGATGTTCCCATTATTCTTTCTTTCCCTCGCATATTGCTATCATATATTTCTATCACACTTTTAAACCTTGTTAGAAACATATTGGTTGCTGTCCTCTGCTTGCCAGCATTGCATTTTAGATGAACAGTCACAGCGTTTAGGGCACACACACACACACACACACACACACACACACACACAACTAGTAACCGTGCTGACCTTCAACTCATCCCACCATCTGTCCACAAATCAAAGAACAGATGCTGTCTGCCAGTCAACTAACAGCTCAACATTTAGACCAATTAGGGCAGAAGGGTGATTTAATGGTAGATCACCAGAAGGAGACATAAAGAGACAAGGCATTGATTGATAGACAGATTATTATTCTTACAGTAGCCTTATGACCCTGTCTAACTGAATCATATTTAGATTGCTGGTAACATATATAGTGAGATACAACTTGATTTGCATTATTCTCATTACTGCTATTTTTCTCTTCCCATTATTCATGACATCTGACCCAACTTAACTTGAAAGGAGAGTGACAATATCAGATTGCAGAATAGCTTTCTTTTAAGTACATAGGCTACTGGCGTAATGTTAAGGTGTTACTCAGTTTATCATCCTGGAGAAGTTCTGTTCGCTTGCCTTGTCAGATGACAGGATCGACTATATAACAGTGTCCCTGGAGTGGATAGGTATTCAGTTTTTTGCTCAGGGGCACTTCAGGTCCTGGTACAGGTCCTGTGCCTGTAGAGTGGTCACCCCATCCACTGAACCACCCTCTTGCATAGCAGAAAGAAAGTAAGAATTGCTGTAAAATGTGCAGTTAGATGAAGGTCGCAAAAGGAGGTAAAAAAAGGAGGTGAATGGAAAAGAAAGACTCTTGTTGTCTGTCTCCAGAGCAGTATTGAGATGGATGAGTCTACTGTCCCTGTTTTCTCATTTGGTCATTAAACACAGTTTCTAAATGATCAACTCTAATGACAAACTCCTAAAGTTGTGATTTATAAGTATTGCCTCTAATTAATTCACCCTCCCTTTCTCCATCTCTTTTATTTTCTGAGTGGGTGTGTCAGACTGTGTGTCTGTTAATGTGTTTGCCTGACAGTGAGTGCGTGTGTCTGTTCACCTGTGTCTGTCCCTGGTTGTGTGTGTGTGTTTGCCTATTTGAGCATGTGCATTTCATTAGTGTGTGTGGGAGAGACAGAGTGAGAGAGAGACCCTGGGTGTCGGTGAGTGTTAAATGTCATCACTGACATCTTAAACAAATAGCTGCATGCAGAGAGTTTAACGCATCACAGCCTCGGCGAAATACATTCCACTCTTGTCTCTCTTCTCTACAGCCAGATTCACTTCACCTCTCCTGCCCTTCTGTCCTCCTCGATCCTTCCCTCTCCTGTGTGGCCTGCGAAGGCATATGTTAAACAGAGTAAAACACACTTAAGCTAATTTTAATGCTCATAGCGTGTCTAAATTTTGGATACTTCCATTAGTACAGTTCCATCCAGTGCACTGCATTCACTATGTACTTACGTGCTTAGTGTGTGTATATTGTCAGGGCAGTGTTATCTCAAACCAAACACTGACCTTGTGCACAAACCGAAAATGACGACTGCAAAATGTATTAAATTTTTTATCGCCTTCATTCGGCCACGATTGTCACCAGCCAAAATATCTGCCGGCTCGTTTTTTCACTTGACTTTTATTATTATTATTATTATTTAATTAATTTTATTAAAAATGAAAAAAAATTTAATACAGTTTAATCAACACCTCTCTAAACCAAACCTGATTTCAACCAAACCTGACAGTCAGAGACACATCAAGGACATCTAATCCTCCCCAACACATAATGGTCCAGAATCTAAGATAGTTGACAACATACATGAACTTTTGAGCAAGACAGCAATACTTAACTTTAAGTCACATAAGGTGGAGTTTGGGGTGGCGGTTATGTGCCAATAAAAACATCAATGCACCAGCAAGAGGCAGAGAAAAGGATTTCTAGGTTTCAGAGTATTAAAAAAATTGTCTTTGCAAATGTTTTATGAGGGAGGAAATGCAATCAACATGTATGTTAGGCCTCAAGGATATCCACAAAGCTATAGTGAGAAACACTGAACGCAAACTTAACTGTGTTTCTTTGAAAAAAAAAATCCACAGCGAGCCTTTTACTAAACAATGTGTGTGTATTATAAAGTATGTAAGTTAACTGTTGTATTAGAGACGACACGTACAAGAAGAGTGACATAAAATGATAAAATGAAATAAAGATGACACACTTTGGAAAGTGATGCGTCTTTCTAAAAAGAGAATTATTAGATTACTGTCACCAAGTATAGTCGCAGTAATAAGGTACTGTCACAAAGAATTTAATAGCTAAATGTCATGTCACTACTCTCAAAAATGCTTATGAGACAAAGCTTAAAATCACCACTTCCAAATAGTTTCCAACAGGCCAACTACAGTCTACAGACTTGAGAAGGCAACTGCAATATGTCCTGACACAGATCAGCAAGTCAGATCAGTATGCTAGTCTATATCTGCCTGACATTTAGCCCTACATAATACATTTATAGACAGAAAAATGCTAATCAATCAGTAAGAAAAATAAGCAAGCTGAACACATGTACACACCACCACCAAACCACATCACTCCTTCTCAATGTCTATAGATGACCTTATTTTTTGCTTTCCATAATCAATACTTGGATATGTAAATGCACATCAATACTGGAAGTAATAAGTTATGCCGGAAGAAACCAACAGCAAAGTAAGTGTCTACATTTACAGCTAGTCTTGCTTTCAATGATTCAGAATTGTGCATGAAAAATCCATTTAGGGAGAGATTTCAAAATCAACTGCAGTCAAACTGATATTCATGAAACTTGATACTTGACACACTTGACACAAGACAGGACACACAATTGGGTGTAAAATGTAAAGCTTTGGAGTATTACTTATTTAACTGCATTTTTCTATTGAACTCTTGCCCACACATGCCAGAAATTGATGAGGAACAATGCTAAACTTCACTTGGCTTTATGTATTTTCTTAAAAATGTCATCAACGTCAAACAAAATTAGATACAGCCAAGAGTCATGGGTGTTATGGTACATTTGATGATGAGTTTTGAACCTGTGGGCTGGGTTATTTAATACAGCAATTACCATGTCATCAGCACTGACATAATATTTATTTTGCCTGCAGACTATTTATATCCAGGAATGTGTATCTGAGAAAATGTCTCCATGACCACTATATTATGGACATATCTGCATAAGAGGGACATGCATATGAAATATTTCAGAGATGTTAAATCGTGTTCATAATGTTCAAAAAACGTCCATGCAAGAAAGAGAAATTGCTGTGTGGTACATAAAACAGAACAGGAGAAACAGGATGAGAAGGTAAAAAAAAAACACTGATCAGGAGAGATAAAGAGAGACTAAGATAGAAAGGAAAGACAAGGAGCAGAGAGAGGAGGGGGAAAGTGCAGCATCTATGATGACTTTGAGTCTCATTCAATTAGGGTTTGTTTGGTGAAAATAGAAAGAAACAGAATAAGAGCGACAGCAATACAAAGACATCTGTGATGTACCTGTGATGACTATGTCTCTGCTTTTATATGTATTTATGTTTTTTGTTGCTTTTTAAAGCAGTATTATAAACCTCCTTTTGAAGAGCTTCGTGAATAAATTTGATCTAACCTGCATTGTGAAAAAGAGAGAGGGAATAATAGACCTTCACACACATAAAACAGTTTCTTGTTTTTTTCTGATGTCCACTTTGTAATTTTCATCCATCCATTGTCAACCGCTTATCCTGCGTACAGGGTCGCGGGGGGCTGGATGACATCAGGCGAAAGGCGGGGTACACCCTGGACAGGTCACCAGTGCATCGCAGGCCCACACATAGACAAACAACCACTCACGCTCACACAAGGTGTGGGTCACCAGTCAACCTAGGCCGCATGTCTTCAGACGGTGGGAGGAAGCCAGAGCACCCTGAGAGAACCCATGCAGAAAGCCAGAGCACCCTGAGAGAACCCATGCAGACACAGGGAGAACATGCAAACTCCACAGAGCAACCGGGGTTTGAACCCACAACCTTCTTGCTGTGAGCGACAGTGCTAACCACTGTACTACTGTGCCATCCACTTAGTAATTTTAATATTCAAAATAATGATACACTTTGCTTCTCAGTACTCGTTCTACAGTATATACAAACTACTTTTGCAATGATGATAAAGTAATTTTGAAAATGAGAGGTACACAAAGATTTTTAGTGAATGGCTACATAGATGAAGTTAGATAGGAACAATGTTCCCATCTATCCCCATCACTCAACACTGTTAACAGCAGCAACTATAGACGGTTTTGAGGACAGAACCATCTGTACAGACGCATTAAGTTACAATTTGAGATGTGGTATCTATCTTCCAGCTGTCATAAAATTCAGATGACTACTGATAAAGACGTGACACAGAGAGAGAGAAAGAGAGATAGACTGAGAGAGAGGGAGGGTGAGAAAGAGATGTTAGCTGAGGGAAAGACAGATGACAGACCAAACCGAGATGATGACAGATGATTTAATGAAGAACTGGCTGGCTAGAAGGAAAGAAAACCAATTAGAAGACACAACAGAAGCACAGGGAGAGGGGGAAAGAGAATGAAAGAAAGAAATGGGAGGGAAGATGGATGAATATTGGATTGAGATGGATCAAGACTACGATTGAGAGGATTAGCGAGAACAATAGTGAGATAAGGAACAACCAAGAAATATGAATACAAACAAAGAGCAGCACCAAAGACAGAGATACAGAGATGCAGATATACAAGTATAATGCAGAGAGAGACAGGACAGGGGAAAGAAAGTTTGACGGATCAAATGATTCAAAGACAATACTTTCAGATAATGTCACACAGCAAAATAAGTGTCAAAATCTGAGTGTTATAATGTGCATTTATGTGTTTGAAAGAAAAGTGGGGAAGGATCTCACAAAGATTGAAAGATGAGGAAATGTCTTTTGAGGATAGAGAAGAGTTAAAGGAAGTCCTCCAAACTGAGGACATTTTGCCACTGCTTACTTAGCTAAGAAGCTAGTTTTCTGTAAGGTATTGGGTTTGGGAATATTGATATATTTTTTAATATTTGTTATAGTGAACCGACACCGCTAAATCCAAACTCCATGTTACACAAACGGAAAGGAGAATGCATAATGGAAAACCCACGGATTATGCGTATGATGTTGTAGGTCTGTCTGCCTGTGCATGTGTCTGTGCCTCTGTGCATCTGGCTGATACCCAAACAGTGTCTGAGTATTTTGAACTCCTCTTCAATTGTGGTTTTGTCTCATTCTGTCTCTGTTGAATGTTTAATGGAGGGAGAGAGAACAAAGCACTGGAAACTTTATTTTTACTGCTGTCTGATGCACCTTGTTGTCCCATTTTCCATCGTTTTTCAAGGTTTTGTTTTTCCTCCCACTCGCCACCTTCTCAATTTCTGACCATGAATTCAGCTCTAATTCAATGTGGTTACTCACATGAATGTAGCATGCACAGTACTGCCACAAGTAAAGTTGTATGCCTATGTCTTTCTGCTTTACATCCTCTTCTGTTTCTCTTTTTTCACTAGAAAATGTTCGCCCCACCAATCACTCCACCCTCTTCCAGTAAAGGTCCATTTCAAGTAGTTTAAAATACTCAGGGATCAATGCAGGAACTGACTAATATCTAGGTGTGTGCGTAAGTATGTGTATCCGTGCATGTCTGTCGGTGGGTAGCATGCATTTGTGAGTGTCTGTGAGTTATGTGTGTTTGAATTATTTATGAGGTTAAAGTGCTCCTCTGGGATGCAATGCAACACGCTTCTAATATCTTATTCACAACATGTCTATCTATGTTTAAAACATGCCTGAGGAGATTTAAGCTTTCAAATCCTAAAACCAGACATTGTGCAACTCATTTCAATAATAGTTAATACCCACAACCATCCTTGAACAATCTTCACAGTCCATTATCGTCACATAATGTTGTATAGCTTAGTGAACAGTGTGGAGCTATGTCATATGTCATACCCTGGCATGTACATGTGGTAAACAGTGAATGTAAATGTGGTTACTGTCTGTTTAATGTTCTGTAAGACTGTATGACAACAACTAAGAACTGTCACATGTTCTTAATGTGTGAAAATGTTGTATAATGTAACCTTGCAGTAAGGTTAGCATAAGTGGGGACGACACTCCCAAATGAGCCAAAGGAATAAATGTAGTCAGTATAACCTGTATGGACAGCGCACTGCTACAGACGTGTCAGCATATGGTTTTAGTTATATCTTTTATCCTGGTCCAGTATTAACTGTTAACGATCCCATCACTTAAAGTGCACCACACGCATAAGCACAATTCACCAGTTAATAAGTGTGCACGTGACGTAAATGTAAATGTATGCGCCACCTATGACACCCTTTGTAATATAGACAGATTGGCATCCACATCCACGGTTTGTGTCTGTCCATATTGGAGTCTATGCAGACATTTAGGCCACTGATTGTTAACATGGGTGTCAGTGTCGAGATAAATCTGAAAGCTCATTACATGGTTGATGGATTTTATTTAATTATGTTTAATTTTGGAATATTTTCCTTGAATCTTTCAAAAAGCTGGATTGTTTTACCTTTATAGGCCTAGAATATTCCTTAATTTTCTGAAAAGTGAAAATGATGCAGGGTCACAAGGGGTCACAAATAAATAAGTTTTTAGTCATTCAGTGACTCAGCCAGAGTGCTCAACCATTCTTCACGCTTGTGTAAATGTTTCCTTATTGTTTGATTTAGCCTGATCGCATGCACTGACACAAGAATATTGTATTTGTGTGCATGCAAGTATTGCTTTGATACTATGTACTTTTCATTAACATGGACTATCAGGTGCATCTGTGTGTATTTGTATGCACTAAACAGCAGCATTTTTGTGGCTGTGAGTGTAATTGTGATTATGTATAATAGTGTCTTTGTTCTGCACAGATAGCTGTATTTGTATGTCAAATAATGTGTGTATGACAAAGGGTGTGTATCTCTGAGTCATGCATAGGTGAACAGCCTGATTGCCTGCTACATTGTGAACGAGCAGGTCATGCATGTTGACTACTGATACAACCACCAGCACCCAGTGGAGAATGTATGTGTGTGTATGTGTGTGTGTGTGTGCGCGCGTGTGTGTATGTTTGCGTACATCAGAGTGTCATACGGCTATAACAGTGAGATTAAGTACAGGTGCATTTCTCTGTAAAAAAGAGCATGTGTGTCCACACATATATACTGTATGTCTATTTTTATACTGAGTGCATATCTGTGCATGTGTGTTTCTTTTAAACTGCATGTATGGTTGTCCTGAAGCAACACTAAACAAGCAAACCATGCAGTTGTAGTAGCACCTCCTCAGGGAGTATATCTGGGTAAGTCTACTGTATGGCTATTATACATGAATGGAGAAATGGAGAAGTCACATTGCCATTATTGTGGACAATATTGCGATTCGATTATAATGGATCAAAGGGTAAATATTTATAACAATAACTAGTAAAACGAATGTAAAACAGAACAAGGGGAGCGTGTTGCTCTACGAAGGAGGCAACTAGAAGTATGTAATGCAGAGGGGGTGTTGTTGTCTTAAAAGTTACTCGCGCACTGCTCATATATAATTTTTCTCATTGCACGTAGGCTTATCTGTTTTCAGGGGCACATGCGAGAGCCCGGTGTGGGCGGAGATAATGAGCAGACTGCAGCACACACAGAGAAGAGAGCGTCACACACACCTTTTATGTTTTGTTACATCGCACACTTTGCGGTTATGTAATCGCACATGATGACATCGCGATTGCGATTGTGATTAGATTAATCATGCAGCCCTCTTGGTGCATGAAAATAAAAACAAATGACTAAATCCATGTCAGTATGGTGTAGAATTTCATCTATTTTCATTCAGTAGTGGAACCACAGCAAGAATACTATCTCCACTATTTTAGACTTTGTAACATGTCAAAGTTGTTGGAGTTGTAATACGGACCATCTTAGCAATGCTGGGATATAACCACAACATCATCTACATAAAAATAACAGAAATATAAATGTACTTTTGTAGCAAATATAAATAAACCATACATTTGAAAGCTTAAGTTGTAGATTTTGTATGTATGATACTGTAGAATTCAGAATTACAACCTGTATAGTAACCAAAACTGAGGCAAACTTGGAACCAGAACTAAAATCCCCCTTAAATAATTCAAAAGCAGAAAAAGAAAAACTTTTTTGTTTGTTAGTAAGTCATAAAAAGTGTAGCCCAGAGAACGGCTTGTAACTTTTTTTAGAAACTACATTACAACACAGCTCATGCCTCTAAACCCACTGGGGGTAGGATCTTTTCCTATGATTTCATTGTAAAAAGTAGAACTTCAGGATAACTCTGCAGATGAAGGTGTTAAAAATTCAGCACTACAGGTGGAGGATAGTTAAAATTCTATAATTCCACAGTTCCAACTCTTTCATCTTTATCAGAGGACGTGCGCTGATTTGAACACTTACCTGCCTGTCTCTCTGACTGTCTGCCCGTCTGTCATCTCTCTATCCGCATGTAGGCCTCATCTTAGCCAACTATTACTATGTACCAATTTAATGTGTGATCTTCAGGTAACGCATAATACTTAGAGCATATATGTAACAACAACTATAAGTAGCAAACTTAGGCAGCAAAGTTGTTAGCTGGTCTTTTCCGTGTCTCCTTTTCTCTATCATTTTATCAGCTACAGAATGTCTTTATGCTAAAACTAAATTATGCATGCAGATAGAAGGCCTAAACAGCGGTCTCCGTGGTAACCCAAAGCACATCCATCATCATCACCATGACAACCAGGGATAGAGTTGTCAATCAGCACTGTCCCGAGGGAACCTGGGATAAGCCTACACACCAAAATACAGATGAACACACCTGCATCACGCACATGCACACACAAGTGTGCCCAAAAATGCACACACACACACACACACACACACACATAAACACACACATATAAACACACACACACACACACACACACAGAAACTATGTTGTCTAGGTTATTTACCACAACCACACTCAATCAGTTCTGAGATTACACACAACTTTCTGCACACACACACACACACACACACACACACACACACACACACATTAAAGCTGGGCATGGCCAGATCCATCATAAACTGTCATAAAACAGGTTGGCGCACAAGGGCCCTTTACCACCTTTACCACCAGGGGCCCCCGAAGCAGATGGCATAAAAAAACATAGCCAGTGTCTTTAGGGTTAACTATAGGGACTTACTCGTAACCTGAATAGCAACTACATAATTTAAAACCTGATGTTTTTATCTTTCCCTTAAGCTTATTTTGGCTCAAATCCTCAAGTAACAGCAGAGTGCTTAGCGTCCATATTGTTTATTAATTCAGATTTAGTTATTATCTCACTGGCACCTGTTCTGTGGCCCAAAAGAATAAAATGACAGCATTACAACTCCTAGTAGGATGACTGAACTCCGCTCTGAGCCTTGCTGTGATGTTGTTTTGTGATGCACTCTTAATAAAATGTCTACAAAAGCAAAAGTTTTGCCCCGAATCTCCACAACTTACTTCCTCTCACTCCCTCTTTCCCTCTTGAGTGGAAGAGTAATAAAGTTTTCCCCTTTCTCCGCTTCCTCTCTGTTTCTCACAGACGTGTCCTGGCCCTAACCTTTCCCCCCCCCCCGCCTCTCTTCCGCTCACACTATCTCTCTGTATCTCCCTCTTCCTTTCTCGACATCCCCCCTTCTCTCTCAGATTAAACTGTCCCCCTTGAAATCCCCTGTTACATACCACCTAAGGCTCTGAGTGTGTGTGTGTGTGTGTGTGTGTGTGTGTGTGTGTATAAGCCAGACACGCTAGCTGAGCATTAACCTGTCAAAGTATGGAGAGACGGGGGGGAAAAAAGAGAAACAGAGGGAGGGACGGGGAGGGAGAGAGACAGAGACAGAAAGGAAGGAAGATGGACTCGGGTCAGCAGATCCAGAACTCTACATGGTGCTAGGTAGTGGAGGTGGTTCTGTTCCCATGGTAACATTTTTTCTAATGAATGGAACACACATACAGTCTGCGTATTCATAGTTTTCACGTGATGTCACATTCCAAGGAAAACGTTCCCTTGGAGGGCAAAAAAGACGTTATTTTCCGCTGCCTGACAACCAGGAAGCAAGTGATACACTCGCGTTGCCAAAATGCTGGATGGATTTTGTGCTTTCGGATACACTAATTGAGGAGGAGACAAGCCTGGGCTGTGTTAGGTGAGGGATTCCCCACAAGCTAAACATAAACAGGGACCTGGCGGTTTTTAATGGTAGAAATGCGGCATAGGATGCTGTAACGTTATATGGATCGGATATGCCCAAGACTTGCAGTTTGTGTTCATATCTTTCTTTTTCTTAAGTTGAAAGGTGATCCAAATAAAATTTGACCGCTTTTGTGCCGTCTCTACGGGGAAGTCGTGGTGTGAGCCGCTATGTTGCTCTATTGTTTTGTACTCCAGGTCACCGCGCATGTCATGTGACTGAAAACTATGAATAGTAAATGAATACACCACAATTGAAATGTGTCTGCAAATAAACACACATGCAAAATGTAAGGTATATCTAGCTTTCACAAGAACAAGAACTAACAACATGTGTGTGTTCATCAACACTTTTATACCAGCTGACAGAAAAATGTCATGTTCTAACAGGTAACATACGTGTTATTTGTTCACTTCTAAAAACACGGCTGACATCTATATATGCATGATATTAAACAATAAATTTCTTTCAAGGGCCCAGGAGTCCCTTAAACTAAAGTAGCCTAATAGCCGCACCTTTGATGTTAACACTGTTAAAACTTCTCCCTGACTGAAAACTTAATTATACTTCCTTCAGTTAACATGATTATTCAATAATATGGAATACTACTACTACTACTCATGCTATAAATATACTACTACTATTAATAATTATATTTTCAAAATATGTCATTTTTCATTAAATGAAAAAATCTGTTCTATAAATCTTCAAACAACTGAACGGCTTTAACAAATATCTGTGACAATGCAATTACAGAATATGTCTGTATATACAGCAGCCTCTTTGTGTTATTATGGCAGCCATGACTATTGTCCTATTGTCCGTGTGAAAAGACTGTTTCGGCTGTCACAGCAGCCATGTGTATCTTATAGATGTGACTAAGCAGCCATGACTAATCTTCAATCTTTAATTCCCCCCAACCAACAATGAAGTACATATACACAGGTTACACATAAACATAGTACATACTCATCTAAATATTTAAAACTCCCACACACTGTGTACACATTTGCTTAAATATGGAAATACCTTAACCGGGACACTTGTGTGTGACTGCTAACCAATAACATTTCTTCATCACTGAAAGAGTACAATTTTCTTCCTCAGTCACACAAACAGCTGGCTTAAAATACAAATCCACATTGCAGAGCCTCATACAATAGCGAGGAAGAGCAACAAGGCATGTGTTAGGATTATGCATGTGTGCAACATTGAAATAACAATTGCCATGTGTTTTGACCATTATAGCTGCAACAGTGCAGCTGCAGCAGAAGAGCAAATTAAGGACGTGGACCACACACTCCAGTGGTCAAGTGCAACATGAGAGGCTTATTGAATAAAATGAGATGTACTGTATGAAATTAACTGTTAGAGTGCAGGCACTGCATGCAGCTGTGTAAAATCACCTGCATGGTAACAAAGCAAATGTTGGTGCCATCACAGAGGCGACTAATAGAAAATGCAGAGAGCCAGACAGTGCTGAGGTCTCTGTGTGGTGAGTGCTGCCTTAATAGACCAGTAGAGTCTCAAAAAGGGCAGCTTCTCAAACCAAGGGGCGCCAGGGTGGGCCTTCTTGCTTTTTTGTTACATCCCGCTGAGAGGAGGCTGCTTGATAGAGAGCAGGTGACAGCTAATGATCCTGTCTAATCAGACATGTCTTTCACAAAATCACTTAGAAAGCTGCGTCCCAGCAGATACCACAGGTGGGGGATTGACGATGCTGCTGGTCAGTTATCAACATCAATATCGAATGCAAAAGTTGCAAAATGGTGACCAAGTATGACAAAAATAAAGTAGGCTAACAGACGCACTACAATTTGACTTTATTTCATCAACAGACATTTATTTATGAATACTAAAAGTAGTCCCACCAGGTTGCCGGAAGCTACATAGCGAATGATGGTTACTAAGCAACATACATCAAAGGCTAGAATTATTAGAACTATTTATTTATATCGTTTGCACGCTGCCGTTTGTTGTGCAGCCACTAAAAACTGTCCAGCGTCATGAGATTGACTTTGGTAACCTGAACTTATAGGCCTATGATAATATGCTTGCCACTGTGTGCCGGCGGCCAGCAGTGCGTAAAATAATAGCACTTTAATATTATACCTACCAGAAAGGGCGGAATTGGGTCTCTCTTTGAGCAATAGTCTTTTGAGCAGGCTATTGAAACTTAAACTTTGTTGCAATATCGCAGACATCTGGTGCAAGTTGTGGACTGCTGTGTGTGTGCGTTTTCCTGTGTGTGAGAGAGGGAAAGGTTGAATCATGTAATAAGCAATGATTTGTCTCTCTCTCTCTCTCTCTCTCTCTCTCATTATTTATTTATTTATCTCCGCCGGTGAAGTGAGGTGCAGATCTGTATCAGATCTCATTTTAATACCAGGTGTAAATGGGGCGTGAGACCCCCACAAAGCTCAGATTATAACTCGAACCCTGTTCTTCGCGGAGTGATACGGATCTGTGCCAAGGAATTTGACGTCTTACCCGTTGTATACGCTCATTATATCATTACTTTGAACCAGTCAGATTGCTTGATTTGACCTACCCGTTTTATAAAATAAGTCAATTATGATTGGGTGTTTCTTAGACAGAGCTGCATAAAGGGTAAGTAGCAGGGAGTTGATACAGCAAGAGACGTAGACAGGGTTGGAAAGAGGAGAAACCTGCTGTCCTTTAAATCCATGGCACTGTTGGCCACAGGCCTTCACACACACACGCGCGCACACACACACACACACACACACACACACACACACACAATGTGAACATCCTGAATCGTTTAGTGGCTAAATGAGCCCCTGCTGACTACAGCACGGCAACTATGCTGTGTATTTCATTTCGTGTGTCTGTGTGTCTGTGTGTGTTAGAGCGTGAAAGAATCGCTGTGAACCTTTGTGTGTGCCTGTCTTGTATCCTGGCGGTGTATGCACGCATATGAGAGTGTCTAGATGCTTGTGGTGTATTGTGTGTGTGTGTTGGTTGCAGTGTCAGCAGACTAATAAAGGAAAGAAGCCATCATGGTAAACACATTTTTAAACCAATCGCCTTGCAGTTTGCTAAAGTACACCTGACACCTTCTGCTGGTTGACAGAAACCTCACTCTGTCGCCACAATCCATACTGTGAACAAACCATGGATTGGAAATAAAACAACCATGAACATTCAACTAAATAAAAATGTCTTTAATTTTTACAGTACGCAGTGGATGACTGATTTATAAATATTTCAGACAGAGATAAACACATATTTTTGTAGTGACAGATTGTAATGAATTAAATTAATTTCCAAAAAAAGAGACAAAACTTTAGTAAGTACTGAAGACATTGGAGGGGTCGTAAAGCAGCTGCAGAGGTGTCTTCAAGTGCTGATAAATGCTAATAGCTAACTTGTTTTTCGGTAAAACGTTGTGTCTAAATACAAATTTGTACTCTTTTTGTCATTGGATCATTTTGAAAAAATTCATAGAGAGAGAAAAATCTCCACTACAATTTCAATAAAGCATAGCAAGCACAAGAGGTACACTGAGAATAGTTACTCAGAGACCAAAATACAGCTATATTCATTTTTGACAAATTTCAAAAAGGAGTTGGTTCAAATCTGTGGTTGTAAATGAACGTAGCCATACTGCTCATCCTTTACTCATTTTCCAACACATATCAACTGTATGTGTTAATCTCTGTAGCAACATCTGAAACAGTACATTGTGGTATTACTGTAATGCATTAGCTTGTAGCTGTTAATATGCTAAAGCAATAAAACAAAATTGTAAATGGAAGAAAGTATTACATCTAGGTAAATTATTATTGTTGTGGCACTGTTTATGAGGAGAAAGTGCATACATGATCATGCCCATAATGTTTCTTCAGTGTGACAATCCAAAAATAATAGCATGCAATTTCATATCACCCACTGAAACTAATTTCCAGACAATAGCATGAGTTTCTTTAGGGTGAACTTGAATGCTTTTACAACTACAAAACAGGTGTATTACTGCTGAACCTGTCTGCACGGTTAAATAAATAACCATAAATCCACTGATTACACAGCCAAGTGCTGATGCTGTTTACGTCGTTTGCAGCACTGATGCTTACAAGCACTACTAGCACTTGCATCTTGATAAATTATTGAATAGGTTGTATTAATAAATTAATCCTGTCCTATTGGAATCTTTTTAGAGCTAAAGGCTGTGTTGAAGCTGCAGATCTTCATGTTCTTTGTCAGACTGCCAATAAGGTAAGTTAGTGCCGTTAACATTAGATTTTTGTTTTGCCTGAAATTGTACAATGAAGTTTACCAAGGAAGGATGATTAATAAAAACAAAGAGCTATGCAATGAACATTAAAACATTTGAGAAAAAAGTGGAGAAAAAGTTGTCTGTAATGTTGCACCCTTTGATTGAATATACACAAAGGAAAAGTGGCTGTGGGCAGACTTTAAATTGGCATTTAAATAGCAATGACACCATGAGCTGTGATGCAATGCTATTCTGTTAACCTGTTGAGAAGCATTTTAGACTATTACAGCCACAGCCTTGGGGTCATGGAAGCTACTTTGCATTTAAAGAATTATGTAGAGTTTTACTACAAATATAAACATGCACAGCACTAGAGGCTACAGAGAGAGGGGTTTCACAAGATAACACATCTGTGTGTGCCAGATAGCATGGATAAGAGAGAGACATGAAACAGAAAGAGAGGAAGAGGAAAGAATGTAGTCGATAAGTCTTATTGTGAAAATGTTAGCAGTGCAGAGTGCTTGTAGATGAGCTACGACAGCAACCTCATATGTCATTGTTAACCAAAGTTTAGACAGCACCCATCATCAGCATCATTGTAATGAGGCGAGAGGAGAGGAGAGACACAGGATGTGCAGAGTAGGGACGAAGAGAGGACAAGAAAGGGGAGAGAGAAGTGGAAGGGAGGAGAGGAGAGGACAGGAGAGAAGAGAGGAAGCAAGAATTGAGCAGGTCTGCAGAGAAGAGATAAGAGTACTTCAAGTGTCACTACAAGACTGGTACATTGATCTGAGAGAGAGAGGGCAAGACAGAGAGGTGTGGAAAGAGAGAGTTTCATTACTATGAACAGTGTTTTGAATATAATTTCAAATGCTGCAGTGTTTATGTTATAAATAAATGACTAAAATATCTCCTACATAAAAAAAACCCAAAACATTTGTTAAGCTGGCAAGAGCCGTCATATTTCTTCATATTTTAGAGCTCCAATGTCTAGCCCCACAATAAGTCAAGAGTCATGAGAAGTAGTGCTTCCTAAAGTTCAGTCAGTTTTTGTCACAATTATTTGGTTCTCAGATATCAAAACACAAGGGTGTGTTACAAAATTAAGTCCCAAAACTGACAGAGAGGGATTAGCAGTATGGAAAGAATGGATCTCCACCTGTGTGTGTGTGTGTGTGTGTGTGTGTGTGTGTGTGTGTTTGTGTGGTGAGAGGTAGGGCAGTGTATTAAATTATTAAATGTGTCAAATTTTTTGCACTGTTGGGAACATATGGTCCTGGATTATCTTACTCTCTACCTGGGCATGTATGGCATACAGTGTGTGTGTAAGCGTGTGCGTGTGCACGTGCGTGTATTTCTCCAGCTGCTTGGATCAGCAGAGCTTTACATCCACAGGGAACCATTAGCAAGATAATAATGAGAGGAGAAGCTGGAAGAGGTGTGTGTGCGTGTGTTATGTGTGTGAAAGAAAGGGCCAGAGTGAGGGAGAAGGAGGAAGAGAAAACAAACTTGCTCCAGTCATAGACACAAACATCATGAGCACAGCCTTTTTCTGGTTTGTTTTATCCTAAGAGTCATTAGAGTGGTTGTTGTCATGGGGGAAAATAAATTCAGAACCAGGGCGTCTGCATAAATCTGCATTTTAAAGTTAAAGCACATATGTCTACTGTACTTTTCTGTGACATCTGAAACTGTCTTTAGTTGTATATTTGCATTAAAATGAGTTTCATCATTTTCTTATTTGATTACTCCAATTCTGTCAAAATCGCTTATTTATTAAAGGAACTATGCATGGTTATATTACTTTTTTTTTTCTTTTGGTCTTTAGATGTGTTTTACCCAAGCAAGGTAGTCATTAGTTTCAGTTTTCAATACTTTACATGAAATTTTGCCTAAAACTTGTTTAATTGGTAATCCATCACAGCGAACATCACGCTTGGTTTTTTATTTGTCAAATTTATGCTATTGCTGTGCCTTACTTAAAGTGCAAACTGACGATCTTACGGTTTTGTTGATGAGAAAATCCAATGTCTTAGACCTGACAGTCAAACATCATTGCAGTCAGTAGGGAGTAGAAAAGGTCTTCCTTGGGGTGTAAAATGTATAGTTTTCACATGACGTCAAGTCCCAAGGGGAACGCCTCCTTAGAGGAATGCACCACACTGGTGTACTTTTCAAAGTGCTTTATTATAGTCTGTAGGACTGATATGTGACCACAACTTGTTTATTGTCACAGAAAGGCATTACTTTGGTATTGTTAAATGACATTTAGCTCACAACCATGTAATTGGTCCAAAGCTATTTGTGGCTCATTATGTTTTGTAAAACATATTAGCACAACATATTCTTTTAAAATATGCTTATAAATGGACATGGATTGAATTATTTAGCTGAATTCACATGAATGAGGAGCAGATGCTTTCCAGATAGCACCACTGTACTGGTTATAACTGGTTTCTGTTAAAATTCCCAACAATGATGCATATCAGCTTGCTACCAGTTTGACAAACAGACGTAAAATTGATCTTTACAACAGAGGCATACAGACACTTGCTTTTCCAACTGCAACTATTGATCCTGATTCTAATTGGACAAGGCCACTTACACACCTATGGAAAATTTAACCTGTTGGAGAGGGGAGATTTCTGCTGCTGATAGAAAGACGTGCATTTGATCATTTCAGGAGTCTTCAAACTAATTGATTCTCCTCATAATAGTTCATTTACAAAAATTCACAAATTCATACACAAGCACTAGATGCACACAGCCACAGAGACACACATACAGCCAGTCTGTCTGAGCATCTGCGCTACACGTTTAAATCAATATGACAGCGCAGTTTGAATCACCTGCACTGCATGGGGGAGTGTGCATGCGTCTGAGTGTGTGTGTATTTCAAGTTGGAGGAAACTACCTGTGTAAACACTGTAATCTGTCAAAGCTCAGCGGAACTAGTTCATAGTACTTGGCACGCGCACACGTAGACACAAATATGCAGTATGCTAAATTGGCATTGTTGTCCCTCACTCCCTCTCTCTTTGTACGGGTATCTGATGCATGACATAACATTACACGGACTAAAACTGAAGAAATGCAAAAGAAAGAAAAGAGAAAATGCCAAACTGTCCACAACCCCTTAAATATTGTGGTATTGAGTGTTTACTGGGACAGAATATCTCTCAAACTAAATAAAATCTCAATACAAGGTAAAACGTGCTTGTTTCTGAAGCTTTTAAACACACTTTCTACAGCAGATGTAGTTACTAAGTGTATATATTATCTCTGTACTTTTATAAAATTAGTAGATGCCTAACCACAGTAAAATCATATTGACAATATTAAAAGTAAATGTCTTAGCTGTACATAGTTTACGTTATTAACCGTAATCATTTTATCCACTGTACCGCTTGGCAACAAGAGCTAATTTCCTTGGTAAAAGCATTGCTCAGAATTTGCGTCAGCCCCCATTCCATTGCTACCTGGCAAGTAACATGAAGAAAAGCAAAATGAGAAGAGAGGACAGCTCAAGTGAAGAGGTGAAAGAAGCAGAGAAAGAGAAAGAAAGAATAAAAAAAGATGCTACCTGGAAACTAACACTGTCATGACGATAACAACACCGCTGTACCATGACGAGCCCACCATTTCACCAAGCAACAATTCTAGTCAGCCTTGGGCAAACAGCACACACTCATATATACACAAAGTCACAAACACAGACAGTCACGCGCGCTGTCACAAGCAGTCACTCACACTATCTGCCACACATGGACACACACACACACACACACACACACACACACACACACACACCAGATGTAAAGTGAATTGTGAAAGTCGTAGAAAGTTTATGTGGAAGTCAAACAACCAACTTCAGCAGAGTTTAAAGTACTGACTCTGGCGGAATGTTATTGAAAAAGGAGAAACCATCCTCAATAAGCTTATGCTGAGGAAATAGTATATACAGTTTGATCTAATATCAACTGCTTAACACCTGGTTTAGGTTTTTTTTTTAATGTCTTTTCAAGTGAAAGGGGCATGTACCATGTGATGCAGCACTTTGACTTAAATATCTGATACATAGAAACACCCTCAGCTGGACATTCTAAAATGTTGTGGATTTCTAGGGTTGTGAAAGACATTTTGCTGCAAACTCAGATTCAAAGCAAACACCTGTTCAAGGCCATGCAGTCAGAAACATCCTTATATAACCAGAGAGTCGACATACAACACATCATTGGTTCAGTATGAAAGTGTTGTCTCACAAATAATTCAGGTTTTATTGGACAATAAAAGGCCATTACTCAGCGAGCTGTCTTCATCTGGCATCAATAAATAATGTCTGAAATACATTTCTGTTTTTATATGATAAAAATTTAAATAAACATCACTGTATTCTTGCAGTTCAATGTATATTTTAAATATTCCATTCAACATTGAATATGCTGTGATCCTGTTTAACTCTCAGAACTATTTAAACACCTTACCTCATCTGTGAACTGTGCATCTGTATGTAATGGACATGTACATGGACAGTACACAACACAAGAATTTCAAAGGGAGGAATACACCACACACACCTTAAGAAAACCTGCACACTCTCATTCGCTCTCAGACACATGTAAAAATGATGACCTGTGCTATCATATCTTGACAAACCTTTTAGTCCTGGTATTCATTTTACTGTTTGAGTCAGTAAAAACTTTTTAGGTTTTATGAATTAGCTTTCTCCTTTAGTTTACCGTAACACCAGCCTCTTTCTCTGGGTCGCTCTTTCTCTTTCGCTAATCTGAGGCCTACGTAGGTCATTAAGTCCTGCTAAGCAAAACTCACCTGTGTCTCATCATTAGCTCATCATACTGTAAACCACAGTAAAAATGTCATATTTAGCATTACTAGTAAATGATGATGAAATAATACTGAAAAATAATTGAATGGATTAAATTACCAATGCCTCTGGGAAAAGCAATTACCCGTAAAAAGGCCACCTTCCTAATAATGCCAATTTAAAAGAGCTGAAAAGTTCCACAGGTCTGGCTCCTGAAAATGTGGGAATTAATGTCTCAGCAAAGAACAAAAAGATTTCTACATACCACATCTGTTTTTCTTCTAATTTGTGCTCTGTGACCTGAATATGATGTGTATACAGTAAAATAAATTTCTGTTCTGGTGCTAAATGACTCATTAACCATTACAAATGTTATTGTTGTTACTTTAGACATGTTACTTTCCATGTATGTGGCAAAAAAGCAGTATTTTGACAACTGTTTGACAGCTGTTTACTTGGTCATTATTTCATCCTTTTTTATGATCTACACCTACATACAGACATTCAAACACAAATATGCATATATGTGTGCTTCTCCATCGCAACAGAAATCATTTGGCTTTCTAATAAGTATATAGACTGTATCCATAATAACTGTTATAAGATTCTTACGAAATTTTTTCTTTCTTCCTTTCTCTCTTTCTATATTTATTTTGCCCTTTGTGAAGCTTGAATGAACAGATACAAATAAATGAGCATAAAATGATTTTTATTTCTTTTTTACTGTCAGACTTCTGCGTTTTAAGTGTGTCTGGAAATGTCAGACTATACATGGCTTAATACTGTATGAATCCTGCTGAAAACAGACAACACATTGACATTCTTCTTATTAGTGATGCGTAGCTCACAAGGGAGCTTTTATAATAAACTTACTTATATGGCAGTTACTTTTGAGACAATGCTGGTTAAGTACTAAGTAAATATCAGGCCACATAGGCAACGTATTTTTTTAAACAAGTTTTCAGATTTCCCCAGTAGTAAAGCCCCATAAGCTACATCCTCCCAAGTAATTCACAGAGCTATAACTAAAGAGGCTTTGATGCTGTATGTGAGGAGAATTTTAGCCTCGCTTTATTCCTGCAAATATGACGACTTGAGTGATTTCGAGCCTGTTTTATTCAGCACAAACAGCCAATGCAGCAAAAGTATACACATTAGCCTGTAGCTAGCTGACAACGCATACCCAACTCTGTGTGTGTGCATGTGTGTGTGTGTGACAGTATAGAGTCAGACTGAAATTTACTAGAAACTCAAGCAGTTTATCTATTTTTTTCTGTTGATTCTGTTGTATTTCCTCTAGCAGTGTTGTAGTACTCGAGACTGGTCTTGGTCTCAAGACCACTTTTTGATGGTCTTGGTCTCGTCTTAGAATCAACCGCATTTGTACTTGGTCTTGTCTCGGACAATGAGGACTCGTGATTTTATTTCAAGACCAGTCAAGACCATAACTTTGGCATTATCAATAAATTGCTTTTGCATCGTCTGATTTAATTGTTAACATCTATTGCTTTAAATGGGACCAGTAACCTTAATTAAAAATGTATTGTTACCGTTAAAGACTGTCACCCCTCCCGGTGAAGGCGATGCATATGTTGATTTCAGCTCTAAGTGTTTGTACTTGTGTGTTTTAATGGGAATGTGGATCTTTCAGATCAATTTGAGAAGTAACTATGATCTCGTTCCACATTTTACTGTGTGTCATGTATTGTGGGGAACTGGTCTTGGTCTTGACTCGGTCTTGCCCTCCCTCGGTCTTGGTCTTGACTTGGTCTCAGCCCCTAAAAGTCTTGGTCTTGTCTTGGCCTGGATAATCTCTGGTTTTTAATGAATGAAACTTTTTTAGCGCCTGTGTGTGAAGGGGTTGTAACCTTATATGAAAACAATCTTGCCGGATTTTTCTGTTACCTATTCCTATGGGAAGACTCTGATGTTCTGGGAAATCCATTGACTATGACTGCAAGCGTGCACCTGAGCCTCTTGTCTTCTGATTCTGAGCCATACACACAGCAACAACACCACAGCTAGCGAGAAGGTATCAGCAAAAAAAAACCCACAACAACATTACCTCACCAGCTAACGTGACCCATATTACTATCCTGTGTACCACCGGAATTATGTCAAAGTGTTGATTTTAGCTTGCAGATAATGATGTAATGGTACAAAGCAAATGTGGAGTGATTTGTTTATACTAGCCTATAGTGATGCAAGGTCGGGGTAGCCAGCTAATGTAACATAAGCACGGACCTGTCAGTGTTTTCTTCGTAACGTTCAGTTTAGATTTATTGTCATTTTACCGATACTCGGGTAGACAGCTTCTCCACCTGCACAGGACAACAACACAGTAGAAGATCCATTTACTACAGTAACGTTTCTACTTCTAGCAGTCTAACTGTTCTAAAGTGTGGCAACAATCTCATTTATAATATTCAGTTGAGCTCACTAACCACTTTCGTTATCATCCAATACATTTAGCTGTGCTCCCATTGCTGAGCCTCTGGTGAAAAAAAATGGTGAATGCTTATATATCAGCAAAATGAAGTCAATGTAACTTTATCATGCAACAAGCATGGATTAGTTCAACATTGTGCCTCATAAAGATATTACTGTAACATTGCAGTGGGAGTTTCCAGGCTGTTGAGTGAAGCTGTATGTCAGTGTTTTGGTCTCTTTGAGTCTGATTCTACTCGCTCGGGAATTTGAGCATGCGTTCAAGCACACACCAGGTTGCAATCTAAAAACTGCACAGCTAGTGGCCGCTGAAAACTACATACAAACATACATTTAAATTAAGGCAATTTCTACACACAGATGCACTGTTGCCTCAGTCCATGTCAATTTGCGTTCACTCATATTGTTCCATTGACCTGTACTATACACATGACATGCCAAGTCTAGAATTAGCTTCATGTAAGGGCACGGGCTGAAAATAATTCTGCCACAGCTTGGCCTTTGTTTGGGACAAAGTATGACTGCAGTATTATTACTCATAATAGGAAAAACAGTGTTGCCTGATCAGACTGCAGCAGAATTAGTACAATGAGCTTAACCAATCATGCACACACCACTGTGAACACACAAAAACATGCACCCAAGCAGCAGCAGCCCCAATCTCGTTATGCTGACTACACACAAGCACACACTTACAAACAGCCACACACACACACACACACACACACACACACACACACACACACACTCATTTCATTTCCTTTTCTCAGCCAGTCTAATTTTGAGTTTTGTCAGAGCACATTATTACTTTTTCAATTCCCACAATAACCCCCTACTTCCTCTCGTTCTAGCTCTTCTCCGTCTCTCTACCCCACACTTTTGTTCTCTCGTGTTGCCTCTTTTTCACCTCTCTCTCTTTCTCTCCTCCAAATGGTCTTTAACTTGAAGATATTTTACCAAAATCAATTTGTGTTTATAATATGCTCAATCATTCACAGTGTATTAGTGCACCTGCACAGGTCCAATCACAGTCTCTCCTAAATTCCCGCATCTCTCTCTTCCTTGCAGATTATGCACACTACATTCACTGATGCTCTGTCTCAGTTTATCTCTGTCTTGCTCCGTTTCCCTCAGACCTCCCCGCCCCACATACTTTTGCACACTTCCACACATACACATTCACACATGAATATTCATAAGCATATTCTGTATCTGTGAGATCGTGATGAAATTTTCTCAGGGCTAACTATGCTCATACGTTTGTATTTGTGTGAATATGGATGCCTTGAAAGCTGAAGGGTGTTTCTGTCCTGTAAATAATTCTGCACCAACTTAGAAGAAGCACACACACTGACACTTACATAAACGCACCAACACACAGATGCCCTCAGAGGTCTACACGGAATCTCTCCAGAACACTATACTATATACCATATGTGCCTTTTCTAGTGCATTAATGTGGCACAGTATCTCTTCCAATTATATTTTACTCATACTACTATACAACACGGTTTGGGTACAATAATGTTGTGCTGAAATAGCACCCTTCCAATACCAGCCCAATTTCAAATTGTGTTTGTAAGACTGGTTTGATAGTTATACATGTCATATCAAGTGAAGAATTTGAATCAGGTTTGCCATCACAGAAAAATACTTACATCTACTGAGAAAACATTCAGTGTACAATAATAAAGCAAGACAAACTGTTTAATACAAAGCACACTATATTACTTTGCAAATTCAAATGGTTCCACCCATACAAACTGCATCCCAAATTATTGTCTCTCTCTAAACCACTAGAATTGTTATCAGGGGACTTGCTTGGCATTATACGATCCTAGTGATCTTCATAGTGTCTTTTTTATGCCCGTTAGGAAACAATCTAATTTGCAATGTGATTGCTCAGTGGCGATAAAGATATTCCAACACAGAAAATAAAAACTCTAAATATATAAAGTGAACGGTAAAAGCAACACCTGTTCAACATAACGTGGTCCAGTAGCATTCAATAAATACTATGAAATATATGTTATGTTTTTAAACTGTATCAAAGGGGTGTTAACTTATCTCTATGGTATTATATCAAACTGTAGTTTTATTGTTATATTGGGTTGCCTTTTATTGTAAGTCCACCTGAAATGCAGGGAAATATAAAGCCATAACACTGATATTTACATCTAAGGGTAAGTTAAACGTTCCAGTCCCATTGAACCATCTGTGGGACAGAAACCAAATAAAGGCAACATTTAGTTTTTACAAAATTGAAGGGGAAGTGTATTGAACCATTATGTTTTTGGTGTGAAGCTCCACTAACTGCAGTGTGCACCTATATTCATTGCTCAATGTCCAAACAAAATGTGGTCTATAGATTTTACTTATAAAGGTGAGAGATGAATGTGAATATAGAGTTGAAAGTAGCAGCATTTCATTCATTTTTGAGTGAGTATATTCTATTCTTAGGTGCTTATGTAAACATTTAAATATTACACACACACACACACACACACACACACACATAAACACACAGATATAGAGAGAGAGAGGGAGAGGGAGAGGGACAGAGACATTTCTGGTGATATTTCTAAAAGTACTGCATTTCAAGTCATTTGATTGCATTGCTGAATAATTGATAGAAAGCTATTACAGCTGGTATGAATGCCTCTAGGTGTCACCACACATACACCAAAGCAGAAACACTCAAGTATACACCTATGTGTATGTACGTGACTGTTTTGTGCAGGTATATGTTTTTCGCATGATAGTGTTCATGGAGGAAAGTGTGAATTGTGTGTGTATGTGTGTGTTTCTGAATTGGTGTGAACGCATTAGTAGCTCAGCTCCTCATAGCCTTACTGACAGAGTGACAGAGACATTGCTAATCCAGCACAGACAAGATGCCATTTTCCCCTCTTCCCTCGCTCTTCCCCCTCCCCTTCTAACTTCCCCAGACCCAAATTACAGTTCACTGCACAGAGAGATTTCTTGTGCAGCAATTCGACACATTGTTGCATTTGCAGAATGGTTTTGGTTGGCACTGTTGTGCACAAAAAGGCAGGGCTAATTGGGAAAAATGCCCAAGTATTATACACACTTCAAGGGTGAATTTCAAAATAAGTGCCCACAGATTCACAGTGGAGTGAATTTACATATCCATTTTGGATATATGTTATCTCTTATGATGTTGGAAATCCAAACTTTATTTATTTGGCAGTGTGTGTTGACAACAAAATGATGTCTCCTGTACACTGGAAAATCTATTGGACTTGTAAGTGAAGAAATTTCCGTAGTCACCAGAGATGCATTTAGTTCTTCTGAGTGGGGAAATCCTTTGCAATTAACAACAGAGGTGTGACTATGTGAAACCACAGAGGTTAAGATGATCAAACACCAGCCCTGTCCTTATGATAATAACTCTTTTCCATGTTATGACAGTACTGCATATGGCAACGATGTGAATTAAGTTTATTGAGATTGCTCCTTATGTCATTGTGAATGGCTTTCTTAATAACGGACTTCCCCGATACAGGGGACGTAATCGATTTTTGCTGTTCTAGCTGTTTTCCATCCAAAAACAGCGGCCCTTTGTGTCAACAGAGACCGTCTGGCGGGCTGCCATCTTGGTGAGGTTGGCTTCGTTGGTAAGTTTCGTTTCTGTCATCAGATTGAAGTAGAGAAGAAGAGTTTGCTTTGGCGGAGGCGGTCTTTATCGGCCTCTGCTGGCGACCTGTTTGAGCTACACAGACACGCAGGATATCAATTGATTCGTCTCTTCAATACGAAGAATACTTGCAGCCCTGTAGGATGTTCTGTTCTCAAGCTGTCGCCTGTAAAGCATGGGAGTGCTTTTGGTCATATATATAGACTGTTTTTATCAATATTTCAATGTTTTGGAAGCTTTATGTTATTTGGAACGTGGTTGTATGGAGAGAAATAATGTTTTGAAGATAACTCCCAATAAAAGTGAACATATAAACAGTAAATATGGCCAAAAACATGGACAATCGCCTGAAAGATTGTATAATAACTGTTGTATATCAATTTCTTTTCATCAAATTTACAGTTACAGTTGTATTCTAGGTGTACTATAAGATATTCAGGTGCATTATAATCTACCTTATGATGGGTTTTTTTAGCAGGTGAGGATGAAAATATAATTTTTTCTGTATTTCATCTCCATGTAGTCTGTAATGATAAAATAAATATCTTAATGTACAATGGATTTATATTCCTTAGCTTCTGACCTTTCAAAGTAGACCAGAATTATGCATCTAGGCCTAATGGTTGAGGAAATATTACTGATTGGCGTTTTTCCTGGAAATAGGTGCCAGGGTGTATCTTTATCCTCAATAACAAGCAAATAATCATCCTTGGAGATGTTCTTTAACACAGATAGTGGTAGTATGATGAACCAGGTGTGCCAGTTTTGAAAAAGATTGAGATATTGTCGTTGCCATCAAATCTTGATTGTGTCAGTTAGGATAACCACAGGTATCTGTTGCTCTGATTTTGTTCGGGACAAAGTATGACTGCAGTCTTTCAAAGTCCAGATTCCAGATTTGGATTTGGATGGATGGTATAAATAAAAAGATAGAAGGCCTATGTGGGTAAGTTTTGATATTGGATATACCACTTGATATTGTACAAGAATGAGCTGAGCCCTGTCTATAGAAAACATCGACTACTATGTAATGTTCAACTAAGATCTAGTAAGGAGTAACTGGCCTTGCGTTTGGCTCTTCTGGATGACTGAATCAGTGTTGCTGATCAGGTCCAAAAAAATTAAAAATGGATAATGTAATCATTATCTATGTGTATAAGGTATAGGCTCAGATAATCAATTTAACAAGATGCTATTTATATATATATATATATATATATATATAAAAGATGCTGTTCCTGCTGTAAAAACTTATTTTTAAAGAAATTGTGCTTGTGAACAGTACACGGACACATAGTCATAAGTCAGTTTGCATCCACCTACACTATAATGGGGGATGTATATAGGCACAAACCCAAAAAAGTGAAACACAGATTATTCCTTAGCATACATACTGTAGTGTGGCATAGCATACAACCCTTTGTACACAGACCATCGACACCTACCCCAGAATCCGAAAATAGACAATAGCATACAGTACACTGCGCATATTTGCCTCTCTCCCACACACACCTTTGATTATAGAGTAAAGCATAAAAAGACATACGCACACACTCTTTAAGCACACATTATACACACAAGCATTCTTGGATTGCCTGCCTCTTGCGCTTTCACACACACACACACACACACACACAAATGCAAACCCAATCTGTCTGTCGTTCTGTCTCTCTCACGGACACACATAACATATAAATTATATGAAGAGTTTTTCTTCCAAAATTCAATTTTTGCATTATATAGAGATCAATATTTCGATTATATAGAAGAGCCAAGCGTTAATGAACAGTACTGTAATTTCAGTTTTCATCATTTGTTTTAATTTTGAGACATAGGATGGATTTTCACTTTAGAATAAAACTCTTCATACAGTCGTGCACATTCACATACAGGCTTAGTTGTCCATACCTCGACAGATCGGAGCAGGGAAGTCCCAAACGGCTGTGTTTCCAGCATTGGTAATGCAGGTGAGTGTGGCATGGCCGTCTAAGACATAACCAGGAACACAGCTGTACCGCACACGGTCTCCCACAGCAAAACGGCCGCCACCACTTAGCACTGCTTTGGGTGGGATACCAGGGTTTCCACATGATGTACTATGAAGTTCTGCAGAGGAAGAAAGAAAAAGAGAAAGGGAGAAGGATTAAGGCTTTTTCAATTTCTTCGAATTAATTGTACTAAAATGTTTAACTATGCATTTCTCCTAACTCAACTGCCACTCAACCAAATAATATACCCCTCTCTTGCTCAGTGATGTGTCCAATCCAGAGACTGCTCTGGAGCCCTTAACAGACCCAGTGCGCACACACTGAGTCTACCTTTAAAAACACAGTTTCATAAGAAAGACACTTGCATTGGGATGATACAGTTTAAATACACCTTGGCAAGCATGAAGGCTATAGTAAAAGGATATTCCACTGCACTCCTAGTCAAAGCAGACTAAACTCAGCTGCTGAGACAGGGAGGGAGACAATATCAAAGTGTTTTATAGTTACTCACATTATTCCCTCTAGATACATTTACACTTCTGTGCCTAAGATATATGCACAAGTGTGCATAGAAACATCTACACACACAAACACACACAGGAGAGAGTAGGAGAAAGACAGGGAGAGAAGGGGTATTACAAACCATAAACCAGGAAGTAGATGGGAGAACAGGGACCAACTCCAGTCTTATTGTTTGAAGTTGATTGATACAACCATGAAACTGTTCAGACATATAGGGGTTTAGGGAGGGGGAGAGGTAGACAGACAGATTGGGTGAGGGGGAGGCAAGAGCAGAGACAGACAGAAAGAGGGGGAGGTGGGGAAAAAAAACGAGAGACAGAGGATGCCAAACGTGATAAATAGAGCTATGAAACTACTCAGACAGAGGAGGGAGAGGGGGAAGAATGGAGAATGTTAAAAGGGAAGGGGAAAGGAGGGAAAGGAAGAAATCAACAGCGCTAGTGTAAAAGATTACGCTCAGTATGCTCCCAAATGGGGGGCGGAGACAGAGCTGCACTTTTTCTTAAAATGTCACCAGTAACTCTGAAAACCTTATAGTGCTTCACTCCTCAAACTTCAGAAATATGTGCAATAATCTTTGAATGAAAAGCTAGAGTACAGCTGCAGGGGAATCATTTCCATACTAACGGCAGAAACATTGCCAGAGTAGAGAAGAGTTGATGTCATTAAATTAACTGACTGAGTAATTCCTATATTAGTTGGCTGATTGATTAATTTATACAATGCCTTTTTTGTCATACCTTTTCAATTACACCCTCCTCCCTCTCTGCACCCTCTGTGTCTATGTACATCCCTTGTAGCCACAATGCTGGTGACTACTCTCTAAGGATTATGTGGACATCTTGCATTGCTCACATTCTAACACAATCTTTCAGGTTCCTTTCAATGAAAATTGCCACCTTTTTATTATTAGCATCCATCTTGAATGTGATGGGGTCTACGAGACCAAAGCTTGTGGATCATTTAAAAATAGATATAACTAGAACAAAAATAACTTAATAACAGAAATATCTTTGTCTCTAAATGAGTTTCCATTTCAGAAAAGCAAAAACACCCAAGCATGCCCCCATGTTCTGTAATTAGTAGATATAAAGTTTCTGTTTAAGGTTTTCTTTAGAGGTTATATTTTATCCTGGTGGTCAGAGAGCATGGACAGCATAGACAACCAACCGCCTTATCTTCACACAGACACAAAGTTACAGAGAAACACACACTCAGAAGACACACGTGCGCGCGCGCGCGCACACACACACACGCACACACACTCACTCTCAGGGTCATCCATCACTGTGGCGACCCCCTGTGCTGTATTGTGATTGGATGTCAGGTTGGCCTAGTGTTGCAACCTGTTGGCCTATCGATTTTGCCAGTCAGTGTGGCCCCACTCAGTGTCAGGATGTTTGTTGTTCAGTGTCCTATCAGACACACATTTACTCTCACCAAAACACACACACACACACACACACAGACAGGCATACACATACAGTACATTGCCGGTTTGTTGGTAGCTCAGGGTGCTATCGGAAACACACACACTCAAGCTTTCTCTTCTTGGACACTTGGTTTTTAATCGGTGCCTGCATCAAATTTCCATTCTACCTATCTTTTTCATAAAGTGTTTCCTGTTTCCTCTCGTTTTCTAAATCTGTCTCATCTTCTTTTTATCTTTCATTCCTATGTCCCCTGTTTTTTTAAAAAACTCTCTCCTCCCCTTCCCAATGTCTCTTCCTGTCACATTCCACCCATCCCCTCCCCTACTGTTCCCCTGCTCCCTCCTCCTCAACTAAAAACTTTGATGACATGCCAGCTCCTTGCCTCTGCCTCTCTCTCTCTCCTGTTCTAACCATACCATTATATCACCCCTTCTGTCCATCCCTTCATTCCTTCTTTCTTTCTCTCCCTGGTTTATTGTGAACATCACATAGTTTCATTACACTAGTTTATTCAGTAGCCAGCAGCTATACCACTCTCCTTTTCATGGTTTATTGCTGCCTGCCCTCTCTTATTTATTCTCTCTTACCCTCACTTCTTCCTCCTCTCTATTCTCTTTTTTTTTATCTATCTATCTCTGCCTCTCTTTCCCTATCTCTGTCTCTCCCCAGTTTACCATAACCATGATTTCAGTCTCAGCTGCTTCATTACAAGCTGCTGCTTTTATAGGCCATCTGTAGAACTATCTGCATTTGTCTCTCACACACACACACACACACACACACATACACATATAGGGACACACCAAGGCCTGCATGTAGAGCAGACACCAGCGTAAAGCTGCTCTTTCTACCACACATGCATGTAACCATTTACCCGTCTTTTATTTCTCTCTAGATAAGCAATTACAGCTGAGTCCAGGTACAGGGAGCACGAGATGGAAGGACTGAGTAGTGGGTAAAAAGCATGAGAAAAGTGCTAGGGGAAAAAAAACAGAGAATGCTGCCATGCTTTCATAGTTTTTAGTGAGACAGATGACACTGCAGACTAGGGAATTGGATAGGGGGAGTGAAGGACAGCAAAGACAGAGAGAGAGGCAGAGAGGGAGAGAAAAGGGAAAAGAGAGGAAGAGCTGGAGAGGGATGATTCAATGTGTTTGGAGGTTTTACACCTCTGTCAGCAGTAACTTCTATAAAAGATGAACAAAGTTTTACACCGGAACATAATAGATGCCGAAACGCTTGAAAATAAACCATAGAATCTGTTACAAGAAGCCATGTACATGGATTTCCATTAACTACATCTGAAAAATGAGTTTCAGAATTTTTTTTCATGACATTTCCCATAATAGACGTAAGGTTTATAAGGACTGTAACAGAACAGACGAATGAGTCCTGAGGTCTGTAACAAACAGATATGTGTTCTGGGGCACTCTATCTATAAAAGAAAAAATTCACTGGCTGTCAACTTCAAAGCCAGTTGCCTGTCAACTTGATTTATTCAACACTTTTTATGGACTTGTAAAGAACTTGTGTCATAAAACATTTTTGTCTGTTAATTAAATGTTAAAGCATATATAAAATAATTTTTGGTTTCAGGTGGCCTCTCCCCCTCTGATAATGCCTCAAGCAAAAACACAGCTTCAGTTTAGCTTTAGACATTAGTCTGTTTATAATACCATTAACAGATCCCATCATTACCATGTATCAACGTGTATACTTAACTGTGAGTTTACGGTTATTCAGCTTCGCAAAAAAAAACTATATCTTTTATACTCCACTGTTATTGGGAGGGCATTATAAAAACACAAGTGAAATGCTTTAAAGAACAGGTCCACTGCACCTGTGGTTTCTACGACGCAGTAGATTGTTTATTCCTGCATACAGTTTTACTCAGTATAGCATTGTTTCAATCAATGTTAAATTAACTTTTTCAGCACAGCAAGCAGGAATATTTACATGTGACTAGAATCCTCACTACTTTTCAGCCTTTTTACATTTTACGCATTTTAGGAACTTTCGGCTTACTGTGAACAAGAAAAGTTCAGCTGAGGTTTAAGGGCATATAATGCAGTTTTGGGAACACCGGAGTGTTATGGTTGAAAAAAAAAAAAAAAGCTATAATACATCCATATATTTGTAATATTGACAGTGGAAATGTTTTTTTCCCTCAAACAATCCCTCCATTGTTCAAAAGTTGCTGCAGAGCTGTCAAGCAACTGTCATTCATACTAGGATTCAGGCAACATGCTCAAATTCTAACTATGACAGCTTAACAATCACGAATAGGATAATATGGAATTATTCTACCTGGCTGTGTGCTTTTTAATATAAAAAGATTAATGATGAGATATCTGCCATTTGTATATTGTGACAATTTTCCCTCCCAAAGTTTTAACAGCATAAAATGTAAAAAGCCACTGAAAAGCCCATTATTAAGGATCATGCTGACAGGACGGAAGGAATGCAACGTTTCTGTTTTTCAATCTATTTTAAACTGCAACATGCCTCTTTCTAATAATAGTTTCAAGAGATAGAAAGGGTCTAACCAAAGTGGTCACTGAGAGTAGTTTTGGGGAGAGCGCACATTCCCTCCATTGTTGATGAAAACACTGGCTCTTCATGGCTTTGAAACAGACCAATACACAGCAAAATTGCAGGCAGGATATGCAATAATGCAAGCGGTACAACAAGCACCCACAGTTCTGGCCTTCTTTAACCGTCACCACCCACAGTCCAACAAAAGGAACAGCAGGGAATAAGACTGCGGACTCAATTTTAGACATCAAATTCGATTTGAGTCTTAAGTTGAATCCCTGTGGCGAAGTGAAGCAGAAGCACCAGCAACATAACTACTCATTTAACACAATTTTTTTCATTCATGGCGTGGTCTAAAGAAGCAACTTTAAATTAATAATAACTAAAGCATTGCTTACACAGGCCCAAAAAGATCTAAACGTTGAGGGTCGATTCAGCTCAAGGAGAATGGTCCACATGACAGAAGCACAACATTATCTGATTCTTAAAAAGTAAAAAAGAGGTCTCTTACTTGATCTAAAGAACATACTTAATCATGAATGACTGGTTTGACCTTTGTTAGAGGAATGTGCCAGAGAACTGGTGTAAGTAAAAGTTCTTCTCAATAATGGAAATGCCTAATTTAGACTCAAAGTGCCTAAAAACAGCACACCTATGCAGTATTTGTGTAAAGATAATGGCCATATTCCACCAAATTATAGATGGGAAAGCATTTAGGGTAGTTCATACTTCCATTTGTGGATCAATCATCCACTTGTATTTGTAATTACATGCCTGCTTAACAAGGAAAGTTCCAAAATGCTCCACCATAACTCTGTGTTTTGATAAAACTGATAACTTGATGTCGACACAATTAGTCTGCTTTAATCATGTTGCCAAAAACATTGGTTGCGTAATTGGCTCCTAAGGGACTGAGCCAGAACCATAAAGTGGTCATAATTTGGACAGGAGGTGTAGAAATAAAAGGTAAAATCCAAAAAGGTTGTTTTCTCCTGTTCCAATCTTGTTGACGCAGGAACTTAGTATGTCCTGTGTGTAGTCAGGCGAAAGTGAAAGGGTGCAGGGGTCAGGGTGGTGGATGTGTGAGTAGAGCGTGAGACTTTCAAGCCAGAGACCTGAGTTTGTGGTCCGTCTCACACCAATTAATGCTGGCTTTTCTAAATATGAAGGCTGTCTTTGCATGAACATAGCCTACCATTTCAGATGCCGAACTTACCTCAGCTAGTCTTAATCCATACTGTAGTAGTCATTAGCGGATAGGAATAGTAATGGAAATGTTTGCTATGTCAGGCAAAGACGTCATACATTATCAACATCCTGTCAGGGGTTAGGTTTGTTTTGTCTTTTGTGACCCTTTACACAGAGTCAAGGACAGGCATGAACTTCACTAATAAACTACAGACACATTACACTTGCACCTCCCCCTAGAAACTACTTTTGATTGGTAGCTGCTTAGTGATGGTGTAATTATAAGTGATTATCATTAATTATGAAAACATTAATGGAGGGAAAAAGGACTAAGTGGCAGCAGAAGGTGTGTGTATGAGAGTGTGTGTGTGTGTGTGTGTGTGTGTGTGTGTGTGTGTGTGTGTGTGTCAGAGAGAGACAGTGAGATTCTGAGGAAGAGTTAAAGCGGGAAATAGTGAGAGCTCCCAGATAGAGTAACGGCTGTTCAAAGCATTCGATCATCTGGCAGCCGTGAAGATCAGTTAATACACACACAACTACGTTGCTAATGATCGTAGCTTCTAGTGGAGATCAAACATTATGGACTCAGAGCAGCAGACCACTAATGTCTCTCTGGGTTTATTACACGCCACAACACAGACAATCAAACACACACACAAACACACACCACTCTCCCTGAAGGTAAAAGCTGCCATAGTGCCTTAATGGTGCCTTGATGTTCTGTTTGAACAATAATTATCTGTATTCAATACAGCCATGATGCAGCTTCGAGTCCACAATGGTGATCCTCTGACACAGAATCTTCAGAGACAGAACTGGTTTATTTGGCATCTCTGATTTGATCAGATGATTGTCTGACTTTGAAATACCCAGAAAATACTGGTGTTAAAAGTATAGTATGTATGTATGAGTAAATGTATTTGAATAATATTTGTTAAACCTTGTTTGTTTCAAACACTGCTGGTTAGCCTAAAATTGATCCCTGTCTATCTTTTTTTAGGATATTTGTCAACTCAATGTCAAATATAATATAAAATATAAAAATGCAAATGTGTTATTATTATTATTACTTATTACAACTACATCTAAGGATGCACTTTCCAATAAATGCAGTGAAGTTAAGAGTATCGCCCTCCTTCGAAATGTAGTTGAGTTAAGTACTAACCTTCATATGAAAGAAATATACAAATAGATTCAGCCGGGTGAGGGTGCAATTTAATGAAACTGGGTGACACAAGTAAATCATTTTGGAGGAAGACAATAACCCTGTCCAACACAATTACCTAATTTTCATGGATAGAATATCTACCTAGGAATGTTAGTTGAAAAGATGTACTTAGGTTTTTTCCAGCCTTGCAATTTCCCTGTATGTAATTGAATGAGCAGATAATGACGCCAGCCGGACTGCTCACAAAGAAACATGGGGATGTCAATTATAAACCCTTTACCTCCACTTCAGCGGTGTGTGTGCATGCCCTAGCGCCGGCATGTGTTTGTGTGTGTACCAGTCTGTGCATGTCATGGTGAGTGTTTATACAAGACAAGTGAGTGTCTGTTTTGTATGTGTTTGTGTGTCCATGTGGGCAGTGCTCCTTGATGTGCTGATCGATGTTTCTCTGAGGCCTGGTTCAATAAACCATTAGATTCACCCCTAAAGACATCCTGCCAACAGAACTTCATTAGACACACACACACACATACATATAAAGAAAAACAAAAATACCACATCTTTTATCGTTTGATCTGACCTGAGAGGGCAAACTCGTTGAACAAATCGGCTCCATCAGACTTGATCAAACAAAATGGTCCAGTGTTTACAGCCACTGAGAAACAGATTTTTATTACAGTAACTTACTGTAGACAATGGTCATATTAAAAGGGTTACATTGGGTATTTTAGCAATTACAGTGCTGGTTAACACATTTGGTTGCATTATCTATCTTTGTGTCCAGCACTGTATTTATTTACTTCACAACAGTTTAACAAAGTGTGTTTATTAGAAGTAGAGCTAATAGCAATGTTATCAATGCACAAAGGAAAGTTTATTTATATTCTCAAAAGCCAGTATACTATTGAGTTCTGACATGCCATTAGGCTTTATATCAAGTGGCTGCACTAATTTAAGTCAGGGTCCTGATTTTGTTTCCTCTCTCTTGAACTGACCCTTCTCTTCTCTGTCTCACACATCCATATCTCCCTCCATCCTTATCTCTTCTCACAGCCATCCCTCTCCTTACTATTAATTAAAACTGTGTGTGTGTGTGTGTGTGTGTGTGTGTGCGCTCAAACGCTTGTGTGTGCACATCAGGCTTCAGTATTAATTAAAGGTGTGAATGCTAATTGGTCAGATCAATAACGGGTCGTTAGGCCTCAGGGGCCAACAGCCAATAGGAAATCGTTATGTGTCTGACATCACTGTCACTCTGCTAAAGCTGCACTGCACTGTGACACATACACAGACACACACACACACCTGCACTTACACACAGAGATTTGTACTTACACTCAAGCTACTGTCATCAGGAAAGAGATCCACATCAAAGGTTGTGAGAGAGACAGAGAGAGGGGAGAGCTGAAGAGGTTACCAAGACACAATTTGTGCAATAGATAGAAACTTACTGTATGCTCCAAATGCTCCTAAGACTAAATCAATATCCATTAAGGAAAGAAAGAGAAAGAGAGAGAAAGCAAAGGAGAGAGAGTCAGAGAGAGAAAGAAAGAGAGTGAGAGAGAGGGAGGGAAAGTTGTCATTGAACAGTTCAGTTTTGTGCTGATCAATACCAGAGCACTTTTTCTCTACTCTTCTACATACACATATGTTCTGTTCAAATCTCCACATATGTCTGTTAATCCACCGCCTGTCTTTGGTCTAAGGTTACTAACTATAGGCCATTGTCAGTATGATATTCAGTCAGATATCTATGAACCAAACTCCAAACATGACCTCAGCTTTATTTATTTGTTACAGGAGAAAGAAAAAAGAAAAGGACAAAGAGTCAATGGCAGAAGAGAGGAGAAGAGGGTAGTACAAAAGGAATCTTACAAAATGGTGGTTTACTTGATGGAATAATGACATGTTGTTCCGAAGCTAGCAGACTCAGCTCTATTTGCCATTTCAAACCCATCCAAACACTGTCTCCTCTCCATCATAACCCAACTAACCTCCAGTGACACCCTTCCACCAACATAAATTGCTTTTGTATGAAGCTGTTCTCTACGAATAAACTTGAAGAACAATGCATTCTCTCTCAGGGCGCAAATACATTTAAAAAAAAAGCAAGGACGCACACAGTTCCTAACTTATACACTCTATGTTAGATAATGAGTGGTGGAGACAGTAGTGTAAAAGAGCTGTCATGTTTTTTGCCAGTTTGTTCATCCAATGCATTGATCTGTTGGCAATGACTTACTTGACTTAAGCCTGTTTGCTCCTCTAGGGAGCATAGGCCATTATCCTCCACGTGATTGGGTTTTCATTCATCAAAGTTTCTGTAACTCACACTTTTTCCCAGGATGGGGTAATTAACTCCTCGCCCATCCCCCAACCTAGAGGACTAGGGATAGCTTCGTTGACTTGCTTGTTTGGTTTGGTTAAACCTGCCAGGCATATAAAACCCCATTCAGCATTGCTCTCAGGGGCCCTGGAGTACGCAAGCCTCTTCACTACATCGAGGATTCATACTGGTAAGGCTGCCCTGATATAGAGATCCATGATCCCCAAACAATAATCCAATAATTCATTGATTTTAGTGACCCTTTGATCTTTCCACGACCAGTATGGACAGTAATGAGCACATTTCCATAAATATACTGATCACATTCACACTCCCCTTTAACATGGACTATTTGTCATTCTGGACCCTACATAAGCTTTCCTCTAACTTTCCACACAAGATGTTTCACCAAGAAACTAACCCTCTCTTTTTTATCTTAATGACCCCGAGGCCTTTCCTCCAGCTCTATCCTCCAGACAAACCTGACAGTTCGTAGCTCTACTACTGTTAATGCTGTTGATCGCTCCATCTGACAGTTAGTATTATGGGTGTAATGAACAGCGCTGTCTCAAGGGTTCACTAGCAGGGTTCCTACTGTTGTCACTTTCCTATATCTGTAATACTTTCAGACAGACCGCTGGCTTGTCCTTAAACGAAGTGACACCAAGTGAGCAGAAAGCAATGGAGGGCTATACAAGGTTAATGCTGTTAAGTGGTATGAAACATTAACTGGTAGTAACGCATGTACAGATTATTGCCTGTAGAGACAGTCATTATCAGTGTGCGTGGGTGTGTCTCCAGTGACTGACAATGTCAACCATAGTCTGGTGTATAGTGTGTATATTTAATGAAAGAGAGTTCGTCTTTGAGTGCGTGAGAGTAATCTCTCTGTGCTCACAACATCTGCATGTGTGTTGCTTGGTTGCACAGTCGAGGAGAGCTAGCTAGCTTTTGTGGGTGTTTGTGTGCCAGAATGTGTGTGATTTCTAATAGCTGTGGTTACTGTAGCGTGACTTATTAAATTTAACATTAAGAGACCCCCTGGGAAGCTGACTGACAGATACCGGCACACATACAAACACACAGATAGACACACAATCACATTTAAAGCTACCAAGCTCACCTTAACTGTTAAACTAACCAACCAACACAGAAGCGTAGTCATCCTACATATAAGGGAAGTGATTATAGTGGCTGGAAACCAAATAGAATATAAATTAAGGTTTAGAAATATTTCATTACCGCACTTTCCCATCGACAAAATGAAGCTTAAAGAACAAACTGAAACAAATAGGTCAATACCACATCAACAGGCACCGAACCACACGCAACTGGCTTGTTTTCTCTTTAATGCTCATCCCAATCATGAGTGCTAAGAAAAATTATCACCTCAATTAACAGGTTCTACCTTGCACAAAAAAGTCAGCACTGAGGTTCAACAAGGATAAGAATCCAACAACCATATTCCTTGCTGCTACAGCTGTTTTAGTTGATTGGTTTAAATACCTGGCATGGGCCCTGATCCAAAAGCTGATCAATGGAAGGTTTAACAATGCCTTTCAAAATCATTCTTGTTGAATTGACATCAAAATGTGCAGTATGGTTGCAGCTTTCACGCTGAAGTACACTAACATACATACATGGCCTCTGTCCTGTTTCAGTTCTTTAAACTCATTTCCATCCCGTCCCTTTTAATCTCTTCTTCTTTCATCTCTCTTCGTCCTCATCTCCTTCTCTGTCTCTCAGTCTTTGTACCTTTAGTGCAGTACAATCTAACATCAACCGCAACTTAACAAGTGTTCCCTTTGCACAAGACATATTTCACTCACAGCACATCATGGCATTGTATTTGTGAGTGTGTTGTTTGTTTATTCATGTGTATTTGGTCACTATGGAATAAATTTTTACAGAAGTTGTTCATCACAGGACAAAACTATATATATATAGTTTCCTCCTCCTATCACTTCCTGCAGGTGTTTCTGGCTCTGGAGCTGTGGAGTCTGGATCTGTGGTTGCGAGTCACCTGCTGCCCCAGTGTCCATGCACGACACCCTCTGCTACAACTATTGTTACTAGTCCTATTGTTATTATTGTTATTATAATCATTAACATTACGATTATTATCATTAACACTACTATAAATATCTGTACCATTTTTCATTTAGTCTATAGCAACATCACCTTTACTGTCTGTAACTATGTGTGTATACTGTGTGGGCTGTCTTCCATCCCTCTCTCTCTGTCTCTCTGCCCCCCCCCACCCCCCCCCACCCCCTCTCTCTCTCTGTTCATGCCCTCTCTCTCTGTTCCTCTCCCTCTCTCTCTCTCTCTCTCTCTCTCTCTCTCTCTCTCTCTCTCCTTCACCCCCAACCGGTCGAGGCAGATGGCCGCCCACCCTGAGCCATGGTTCTGCTCAAGGTTTCTGCCTCTTAAAAGGAAGTTTTTCCTTGCCTCTGTCGCCTAGTGCTTGCTCTTGGTGGGAATTGCTGTAAATAACATCACAGTATGGTCTAGACCTGCTCTTTTATGAAAAGCGCAGTGAGATAACTGTTTTTGTGATTTGGCACTATATAAATAAAATTGAAAATTGAAATTGAAAATATATATATATAATTGCAACTATGTGTTATGATGACAGATATAAGGACAAACTGTCTCCTATCTGCTGCAAAGGAAAGGAGTCATTTTAACAAGATTTACTTGCTTTGGCGCCGCAGCTCACTGAATGTGATCAAAATATATAAATATATTTTGTCCACTGCTTCTGTGGCTCAACACAAGGTGACAGATAGCTAAACAGATGACTCGGAAAAGGTTTAAATGATGAGTGAGACGTGGAAGTAAAGTTGAGGGCTATTTTCTTACAGTGTTTTTCAACAACTAAATCTAAGAGCAAACTATTAATGTAACTAAAAACAGTGTAGAAATGTACATGCTGGAATTAAACAGATGGCTGCACTACACATGGCCAAAAGATGATGTAATGATCTATAAATCTCACAAAATATGAATTTATATATCATATGCATCGATACTCATCTATAAAGTCAAAACACGCAATATAACTCACAATCAAAGCTTCTCCAGCATTCGATACAGGTGGATGTCAAATATAAAACAAAGATGTCCTGAATCACCTAAATTTTCCAAACTAATTGCAAAATGGCTGGTCTGAAATATGACCCTACCCATATGATCACAATTAACCAATACAGCAATGACATTCAGCTGACAGCAGTCTTAAAGTAACCACTAGGAGGTGCTAGTTGCCCTTAACTTAAATATTTTCCCAAAAAATTTCTATATGGGCTTTGCAGTTGTTTTATAATGAGTTTACTTATTTTCACATTGATATCATAATGAAAATGAACTGTGCACAAAATGACCTTACTAGTAATAAAACTTGAAAAATGTTAATATACTGTTGTACAGTGACATACATTAAAAGGCCATAAGGGGTGGACTGGTAATCTGACACACCGGGCAAATGCCCTGTGGGCTTACGCACCTTTGAGGGTGGTGTAATGTCAATTATTTATTTATTTAACTTTTTTTTTTTTATTTTAAATGGGCCAACGACCGGCCCACAAAGCACGAACATTTCGGAATCTGCTGGTGATCACTCACTGTCAGACTTGACATTGTTTTTGTAGCTAGCATAGTTTCCTAATGCAGTCTTAACGTTGGCTGACTGTCCTAATGGCGAGAGGTTATTTTGTCAGCATCGCTGTTAGAACAATGTGCTATGCTTAATATTTTTAAACTGTTGCAAGCTTGTCTTAAAATGGAGAAGGAGAAGCGTATAACATTTTTGGTGAACTTATACACTCTCAGTGAACTATAAAACAGGAACTGGTGCACAGACAGAGCTAGGAAATGTCCACGGGTGAGACATGGTATAATGCAGATAACAGTTCCTGTCTGTATCCAAGTGACACAAAGATTCAGCTACTTTATAATGTCATGGAAAACAATGGGTGTAACAAACTATTTAAAAGCAGACTGTCGAGCCTTTCTCGTCAGTCAATTCTGTACTCACTGTAGTACATGTATTGACACCTTGCTGCAAGTAAAACCTTCATTGAAAAAGACTCCAGTGACTCGGTCATTCTTTGAAAAGGATTTTTCTAACAATCGCGTAGGCGTAATCCCACGCTACTGTGAAAATGACTTGTAGGCTACTTGTAGTTGAGTTGTTTAGGCCACCTCTGATCACCATGGAGTCAGTAAATGAGTGCGAATGAGTACACTGATTCACTTGTACTAGTACACTTATCCATGGCACATACCACTCAGCTGGTTTGGGGGAATATTACAGTAGGTACACATGTTATGTGGAAGATGGTGTATTGGTGAGGGGTGTACGACCAATTTCTTGGGGGCAACGACAAATTCTCACAGTCGAAGCTTCGCAGCGAAACAAGGATCATGCCATTTTTGGCTATATTGGGGTGCTCAACGTCTGATTTTACATAGAACTACCAGTTTTCTCCCAATAAGTTAATATACAGCCTATTACAATATAATTTCAACATTGAATGCTGTAAATAAACATGTAAAAATAATAAAACTTTCAATAAATGTTTTTAAAGTGCGTAAATAAATCCAAAATTGTAACCCTAACCCTGGGTCGTCAGTGTGCTTGTGTAGGCATAGCGTGTATGTGTGTAGTGTGCAGAAGAGGAACACTTGCTGAAGAGACCGAGCCCTAGCTTCACTGGTGTTGTGCCATTTTGTCCGCACCTCGCGGGACTTTCAGATAATTTATCACCGTTCATGAACCACACAAAAAATATATTTTAACATTTTTTAATTGGAGGCTACTTGAGATAGACCCGCGAAGAACAGTGACATGCAGCACGGAATGCACGCAAAACTCTGCACAAGACCGGTGAATGACAGGCGAGAGAGAGAGAGAGCGAGAAAAGGGTCTTGTAAGTGAATAGAGACTGCAACTCTGCAGCGTCTCAAGATTAAAGCAGAGCTACCGTGTGTAACCCCCAACCCCGGCTCGCAATCGGCGCGCACAAAAACACGCATAATTCCACTATAGGCAGGACTTGACGATTCTGATTCGACTATGTAAATCCTTAGTCGGGACAGCCCTAGAAATCATAAGACAGGTTCTGATGTTGAATACTATGGGAAAGGCCTCATGTTATGATGTAATATGTAAGCAAGTACTGTTAAATGAGTGAAAATAGCTCTGTTAGCAACACATGTTTTTTTAATTTTAAGGTCAACGGGCTGGCTATTATACCATATGTTAACATATTTATTTTCTAAGGCTCAAACTGCTGAGTGTATCAAATGCTTTGCCATCAATTTTAGAGGGAAAAAAACTTAATCCAATGAATTAGTTGTCCTTGAACAAAGCTAGTAGTGCTGTTTTACTGCACTTTCCACTGTTATACTGCTATTCTCTAAATGTAGATACTAAATGTAGTGGGAAAGTGAAATAACAAAATCTGCTGATAGAAAGCAGAGTACAAGGGCTAAAAAATACAGCGCTGATAGTCATTTTAACCATTAATTAGACAATTAAATATTGAGAGAAAAACCCCATGGAATACCCTTAAATAATAAAAACTGCTGATGAGAAGCAGCTCAAGGAGGTTAGAGATTATTCTGCCGATGTTCCTTATCACATTTTATGGTATGGTGTTAAATTTGGTGAAAATCTTCTTTGATTGGCTGACAGTGTTGAGGGATTCGTTTTGTCGAGTGCTGTCTGACTCACAGCATCAGAAACTGCCATGTCAGCATGACCCTGCTCATTTTCTGGTTATGCTAATCAGGTGACATTCCTTCCTGCTTGGCAGGAGGAGCTGATTGGATGGGCCGAGGTGGTGACCCTGAAGGAAGGCCGTTTGATTGGTTGGCTGATATAAAGCTGAATAATGGACTGACATTGGCCAGGAGGCTGTATTATTATCAACACACACTCACATACACACAAACACGTGCACTACTGCAGCACATAAGCACGCTTCTAGACACACTGATATTAACTTTGTAGCAGGATAGCCTATATTTTAGTCAGGTGGGCAGCAGTTGTCTGACAGACCTGAATATCAGATCAATATATCATTTCATGTAATTTCTATCCTGTCCCAGCACAGAGGGGTTTAGTAGCTATTCGCTATAATTCCATCATAAAAGTATTTAACGTCATTCAGATATGAGGTCAATATATCATTTGCTGGACTTCTTTTAGTGTCAAACTCCAATCTTGCCAATCCAGGGAGTGAAAGACTTTATTCTACACTTTACTCTGATTAGATTATCCAGGTATCAGACTAATGACTATTTTTTGGACAATCTTTGATTTTAGACACCCATCCTTTCCAGGCACTAAAACATTTGGCAGCTTCTTAATATAAATCCATCATCAAATTAGTTAGCTTTATCCAGGTTTCACATTAATTTGTCATTTGCTGGACTTCTGTGATGTGAGCCACCTAGAGTATCCTGCCTAGCCAGATACTAAGACGTTTGGCAGCCATTTAATGTAATTACATTATCCAGACATCAAATTGATACATTGTGTGGACTGTCGTTGAGGACCTGACACTGAGAAAGCTTGGCAGCTTTTTTGTACTATACCATTATAAAATTATACACAATGACCCAGATAATGAGCTATTGCCACATGCTTTTGACAATGCCGGGTAACCGTGTGGAGTTTTTGTTGCTATAAGTATTAGAAGGTTGTTATAATGCTGGAGTAATTACTTTACTTGCTTTAGTGTCACTTACCTATCCTATAGACAATAAAACATCTGGCATGAAATCTGTCATTAACAAATAAATAATTCAGAGTAAGATTAGGCTAAATCCATGTATTTGATGTTCCCTATACTTGTGATAAAATTTGGAGTTGTTTTTGCGGGGCTTTGTTATTTTCATTAGATTGGGAGAAAACAACAACAATAATATAAAGTAAAATATTTAAGACTAAAAGGCCACAATGAGATAGATGAATGTGTCATGATCCTGTCAGCAGGCTTGTGGCTTGTTAGATAATTTGTGGCTTACTTTAGTCTCCAGTGGGTTGCAAATGTTGCATGATGCTATGACTACAGACAAGAACATCCACAATCTCTGATTTATAGGTATAGGAGGAACTGGTGGTTGCTGACTTTTGTATAATTCATGATTATTCATTGTGCTTTGATGCTTTTGGGACATGGTCCGTGTCCCGCCAATGGCAATAAAGCACACTCAAAAGTGGAAGATAGGTAGACGGAGACATGAATTCAAAAACACTCATATTTACCTTAAGAATTCTGTATCACACAATCTGCTCTTCACATCTGCTGTGTGTTTGTGTGTGTCTGTTTTGATTGATGTCCCTGTGTTGAAGCTGACCTTGCAGCAGTTGGAGCAGTGAGGAGCTGCATTCCCACTGTAGATAAGAAACACACACACATTCACTCACTCACTCACTCACTCACTCACTCACTCACATAGAGCACATTATATTGTTATAGAGAGTGCCTTTACTCTTCTTCTGTCCTTCACTATTCCTTATTGTCTTTTGCTGCATCAGTATACAGGTGCTTTTCTAGTTTTATCTTCTCTTCTTTTTTCTCTTAAACTGCTTTCATATAGAGATCCCGCAATAAACGCAGAAAAGGATATCGGCCAATATGCCACATTCGCCTTATTCATACTAAATAAAAGTTTGCAGCATAATCCCGCAACCATGTGTGCTTTCCGGAACCAGCGGCATGACAGAAAAAGACAGTTATGTGTAATGCAACACCGGCACGCCGGCTGTGGCTTTTCACAGACATCGTTCCTTATCTGTTACTACCAATGTTCCCAGCTCAGAGGCGGATCAAATCTGAACCTCATATCCGGCTCCGTACCTTTCATACTGCACAGTCAGCCGGCATATTGGCTCAATACTCCCGGAAAATAACGTAGTGGGAAAGCAGCTTTAAAGTTCTCTTCCCTTCCTTCTTTTAATTTCTCTTTCTCTTCTCCTGCTTTTTATTACTTCTTATATTCAGTGTGCTCCTATTCCATCTTAGTCCTTTCCTCCCTCACAAATCTCACATACTTCACATTTGCCTGCTATATACACATGGGGATACATAAGAAACAGGCATATACATTATGTACAGACACAGGCACACAGACACACACCTATATATACACGACTCTCCAAGACTGTAAAACCACTTCTCTCCAGGGAGAGGCAGAACTGACATTTGATCTTAGTTAAAATGTATGAAATGGGCCATAGTTGTGTATATGTGTAGGCACACACATATGTTTTTTGGGTGCTGGATGTATTGTGGGTGCTAAATATGTGTGTTGAGACGTCAATACAACCTGAGGGGGAAAAGGGGACAGAGAGAAGTATATACAGATACAGCGGAGGAGGAAAAAGAAACAGATAAAAACTGAATATATGTGAACTGAATATTTTACCTTGTTGTCTCTGCTAATATTGTGCTGTCATGTTATTTGTTGACTGCTGGTGTCTCATAAGAGCCGTTTTTCTTGCCTCTCCATTATGTAGCGCAGGCTCTGTTTGCATCTGCATATTTTCATGCTTTTATTCTTAACATTTGTGCTTTTAACTATTGCCTACCTGGGGACTACAGATTAAAATTACCTTTTTTGTCTAACTCTAGCAAATTTTCAGAAATGTTATTAATATGCACCCTCCCTGTCAAAATAAAAATAAAGTAAGTAACTAGAAGACTATTTCCTCCCCTGACCAATCAGTGTAATTCTAAATGGTTGAAGCACTACAGTAAGATCTGTAATTCCTTCTACATTCAATACATTCAGTGGTCTTGCAAAAATTGTGTGAATGAATTCATGTAAGATTAACAACAAAGATCAGACAATGTTACGTAAACCTGAAAACAAAAAAAACAAAACAGGTGTTGCCTGCTCTTTGCTGATGATACTGTCTTGTTATATGCCAGTCTTTTCATTCTTCCAGAGAAAGTTAAAATATATTTTTGGAAACAAAGTAAATAAAGATATGGTCTCGGTGTTTATTTTAAAATAAAGCGCTTTATATAAACTTAAAGTCTATTAATATTCATGCAAAAAGGAAGCATCATAATACAAGACTACGCAAATGGAAAGGATTATACTCCCATCCCAAACTGGGCCAGATAGACTTAAAACTTCCCCTCCTGCTATGTTCTTATAAAATCCCACAATGCAATGACAAAACAAACCCCAAAAAGGCAATGTTTTGTGCTTTTAAATCATCTGTACATCTAGAAATGTAGTCATTTATATATAACTATATATTATTACCTTCAAGATCCTTCACTATTAGGGTCACCTTCTCTTTTCCATGATTGCAATACTGACCTGGATTCAGTTGTTGAATTGAGGGAGGGAGAGAAAGACTTAATGATAGAAAGTGAGAAAGAAGACAGACAGACAGATGGAGGGATGATAAATAGAGGAGTGGATATCGTCAGTCCCCTCAGGCCTCTTTGATAATGATCAGAGGAGCCACAGTCAGAGCCTCAATCACATATGCACACACACACACACACACACGCACACACGCACACACACACACACACACACACACACACACACACAAATACCGATTCCACTGTGCGTGTGATGTATGCCCTCAGATGTAAGTAGAAACACACAAACACAAACTTGACTTTTACACTGAGATCATGTTCAAGTCGAAGAGGCTAGAGTCAAAATCAATCAATCAAGTGCTGATAAGAGATCAGAGACCCAGAGAAAAAAAATGCTGGAAAGCCCCTTTAATGGCTGCCTCTAAATATGGATGCAAACGCATTTTTGACTGAGCTTTAGCCCCATGACACGCTACTGTTCAGTTTTCACCGTAACTTTTCCAATCAGCTGCACAATCATTCAAATTTCACATTTCATAAAGTGCTTCCTCTGAGGAGTCGGTTTCAGTGGCCATGCATGCAGTAGTCTGATCAGACTCATTTATGTGAGGACTGAACGTTGCTGGCTTGTGTTTACTGCTGTGAGAGGCAAATAGTTATCGAGCCTGAAATATAATTGATGCAGGAGATGAAAAATTTAGGAAAGCTTTCTCAATGAAAGATGTTTATGCTCACTGAACTCTTCTGATGCTTCTGCGTCCAACTGGGTTTAATTTTGTCAACAGATCACCAGATTGGCCATTGACCACATGTTTTATGGAGCCAGAGGGGAGTGATGACCTTACAGGCAAATGGCCAAATTTGCCATAATTGTATACTGGTCCTTGTGTTTTGGTTTACTTTCCTAACTTTTCCTCCTTATTTTTTAGGCTGCTTGTCCAGAACATTAGCTCCAAGGCAATTTCATGTTACATAAATACAAAGTGGTGGCTACACTACAACATTAAACATACATTAAAAGCTAAACTACAATACATTAAAAGCTAAAAATGATCTAATAGCGCACACTGTGTCCCATCTTTGTGGCTTACAAATACAATACCATTCATTACTGCCATTACAGACATCTCTTGTAAATAAGCCATAATCGTGAGAAAGTCACTGCTCAAAACATTTTATCTTGGCCACCTACTATTTTTTAGGGTTTATTACCTGATCAGTTTCTTTCATTTGTAGGTACACAGTGTGAAGTCAATATAGTCTGGGGAAAATTACATGAGGAGAAGTTATTAAGTATAACATTTGTACATTCAATTAAAGTACTTCGAATACGTGTTGTTTGTTTCTGTGTTTATCTAGGTTTTGAGCTGACTGAATGAACTTTTTTGAAGTTTTGTTTACTCTTATCAAGTGCCTTCTCAAAAGAAACAAACAATCAGCTTTTCTGTATTGTGACTTTGAGAAAAACGTTTGTCTTGAATAGGTGATTCATCTTTTTTTGAAACTCTTTTCAAACAGACTGAACTGCTATTATCAAAAACAGCAGCACACTATTTAGAGTCCAAGCAGCGACTCCAAAATGATAGCCACACATTTAGTATTTACAAGAGGGTGAGTGAAATAGGCACATCAGTATACCGTGTCATTTTTACTTTGTGAAAAAAATCCAATCTAGACAATCTATGAAACTCAGTGCCTTGTTCTTTATAATTTTCTTCTTCAAGAATGGATTTCTTGAATATCACTACAACTGATAATGTGACTTGACCAGAGTAAAATAGACAATGTCAAAAAGCTCTCCTGTATTCCACAGGTACAGTAACCAAAAGGGTTAAGCAATTTATTATAGCTCATGTCATGTCTGTAGCTGGCATAACATTATGGAAAAACATAATTTTATTGATATAGTGAGCTGACCTTAGAGGGAAGTGAAGATTTCTACTAGGTCCCTCAAGAAGAGGCGGTAGTGGGGTGGATTCAGGAAATGAGTGTGTGACCAGAAGGTCACTCGATTAGCTGGAAACCTCTCCATGATATTATGTGGAACTGATGAATAAATGCCCAGATGGAGAACGGTCCATCGATGCTGCTGACATCTGGCCAGTGAGAGCTCCCAAAGTGTTTAACCTGCTGCCACCAACCTCTGTTTGTCAGCAAAGATACAATTTCAACTAAAAAAAAAAAAAAAAAAAGGTAAAAAGATGAAGGGTAAGGAGTGGACAGATCGAAAAATAAGGTCATCCCTCCTTTAATCTTATTACATTTAGACAAACTTTCTTCATCCCTGCTTCAGTAAGAATTTATATCTCAGGGTTCCTTCAGATTTCAGCTATACAGTTAAACAACCATCAAAAGGAATCCATGCCAATACTAAAAATAAAATTACTTTTATAAATTTGCATGTAATTTGTGTTTGGTAGACTATGTAGAAACCTATTATTCCTGCTATTACTTACTATAAAGAAACAACATTTTGAGTGTGTTTTGCACCTTTAACCATATTCTTCTTTTTCTCCCTCTTCTATATTTTATTATTCTTTGTTTATGCCTTCTCTTGAGGCGCTATGTAAACCCTCGCTGGTACTGTACGTGTAAAATGAAGGTAAAATAAGTTTTTTACTGTTATATCACAGAGAGAGAAATACAAGCAGTGGAGATACTGTAAGTGCAGAGGAGGGAAAACAGCAGAAGCGAATGGAGGTTGGGGATGAGGGGATTGAAGGGAAATCTCTGCTGACTTGTTAAGTCACATGACAGCATGTTCTAGGATAAAGAACATGTTCTCTGGTCCATGTTCTGAAGACAATTATTACATCTGGGAGCTGTGTGTCTGCATTTATACGGTATGCCTGTGTGTGTGTGTGTTTGTATGCATGTCCGTGTCTCTGAAACCATGGATGTGCCTAAATGTATTGTATGAATGTGGGTAATATCCATTTATGTTTGAGGTTAACTACTTATATAATACAAAGTAGATGCTTTAAATCCACCTTTCTCCAATTACCTGCAAATAATTAACTTCTGGCCTAAAATGAAAAACTGTGACCCTGTACACAGGATAAGCAGTTGACTATGAGTGAGTGAGTAAAATTAAAGAGAAAATTCATGTCTAACACTTAGAGTTTGTAACTTCCAATATTGCATGTATTCAACTTGTGTCATACAGTTCTTGTTCACATATTCAAACCAATAAAGAAGTAGAGTAAATTAAGTGTGGCATAGCAGATCACAGAATGGAACAGTCACTATTTTGTTACTATTTGGTTTATTATTTACTGTAGTTTTCCAAATTCAGTTAAGATAATAAACACAAATCAATAAAAATAAGGAGAGGATGAATAAGAACGACTAAAGAGAATGTAGAGTAGAAGGAGGCACAGGAGGAGTAAAAGGAAACAAGAATAAAAGAATAATTCTTCAACAACTATCGTGCTGAGAAAGAATGGTGTGTGTGTGTGTGTGTGTGTGTGTGTTTGTGTGTGTGTGTGTGTCTAAGAGCTGTGATAATCTATGATTCCGTCTCATCAGCACAATATCAAACTGCCTTCGACGTCATGCTAAATAATACATCACTCTCTTGTTCTGTTTCACACACACATGCACATACACACACTGTATGGTATGTGCCGGTGAATGAATTACTTATGACCTGACAGTCTTCAGAGAAAGGGGAGGGGATGTTCAAGGAGTCCAACAATCACATCAATGTGCAGCGCACCACACAGATGGGCTGAAAAGGTAGAGCCACACTACTGTACCTTTGCAAAATTCCTTTCTATGGCGCGATCAAGGAATTTAAATTTTCTGTTTTATAAGGTGTATATAATGCACATCTCTGTAGCACTGTTTCTATCTTAGATCCCACAGTACAGTATGTTTTTCCATCTATCCATCCATTCATCCTTTTTCCAAAGCATATCCAGCTACAAGGTGCAGCAGCAGCAGGCTAAGAAGGGCAGCTCCTCCTGGGCTCCCGAGGCAAGAATCCCGAGGCGTTCACAGGCCAGGTGGGATATGAAAGCCCCCCAGCAGCTTCTGGGTCTGCCCCAGGGTCACCTCCCAGTTTGACTCGACATCAAGATGTTCAGGAGGCTTCCACGTCAGAGGCCCAAATGATGTCAGCTCATTTCAATGTAAAGAAGCTCATTCCAAAAATTATAAACTGTGTGGTCACAAGCTCTTTCTTTCAGTTTCAACCCGGAGCTCATGACCAAACATGGGGGTTGGAGCGTACATCTATTGGTAAATCCAGAGTTTTGCCTTGGCTCCCTCTGAACAGCAGTCTGGTAAAAACAGCTGCATCACTTCTGACACTGCACTAATCCGCTTATTGTTCTCAAGCTCCAATTTACTACATGGTGTACAGGATAAATCTTTGTATAAAAATAAGTAGAACTTAAATTAGTCTTGATAAACTCTGGCTTTGCTAGATTAAAAACATAAGCACAATAAAATTGTGGGATCAAACTGACATCACAAATAGTATCTATCATGGTATCTAACTCTTTCACCCCATTTATACCTGATATTAATAAGTATTATGTTATCTCATTCTAGTTAACCTGATTGATTATTTTTTTATCCCACATACTAACAATCTAATGATGGAAGTGTTGTCTCAATTTAATTCTTGCATGCCTAAAATTATCAGTCCCAGAGGTCGATTAAATTTACTCCTCTGGTAAACATTTTCCATTTCATTTTTCATGTCAAAGATTTAAAAGTAAAAAGACTGAACTTGCATCTGTAATGTGTAGATATTTTGAGTGTGAAAGAGATAGAGAGAGAGAGAGAGAGAGACCTATGATTTAACAAGTGATTTCTAGAGTTCTTATTTCTGGTGGTTCAAAATGTTTGCAATTTCACTGAAAATAAGAGTTTTGCTTGTAAACAACAAACAACACTTCCACCAATAATGATAATGAGCAGGTATTTTTTACTCAGTTCTTTTCTAAAAATGCTTAAGCAATACCTGAGAAAATCTATAAATGGCTCCAGTAACAGATTAGGCAGAAGGATTACATGGACTGAGACTGACTTGCCAAAAAATTTCCAAACCCGGGTGGATCATTCCTTCTGAGAAAATCTCCTCCTGGCTGTATAAATGTAAAGCGTAGCTGTGAGCTGTGGGCAGTAAGAAATGTTGAATATAGAAATACAGACGGATCATCAGCATAATGTTGCATTTTAGTAAATACCAAGTGTGGTCTGCCTCTCTGTCTCACCAACTCCCCCTCTCTCTCTCTCTCACACACACACACAGAGTATGTTAAACAGATGAATGTATCAGCAGCAGGGGCTCTTCAGATAAGTCCCCTGGATGCTCTCACTGAGAGCAAACTCTTTCCGTGTCGCACACAAGCACACACACAATCACACAGAATGAACATGGGCCAAGTAGCAAGTAGAAACTTGTGCCAGGGAATAAATCTGGGACAACTGCTTGGACATACAAGTAGCACAAACACACAGGCATGCACACACACAAACTCAGACACAGCATGTGTGCAGACTTAAACCAAGGCAGTGATATTGTTATTATGCATTACTCTCTCAACAGTACCACTTTCATAATAATTCTGTGATCTTTTGTTTTATAGGGGGTAATATTCATATTTCCGCTGCTGAAAGAATTATGAGATACTGATGTAAATACAACAAGATTTTTAATATGCTAGCGGTGAGCTAGCGGTGATTCTGTTGTAACCTTAGCCAGTGCTAATCAGTCTTTTCTATAGAATAATCTGCAGGTTTACATTCATCACTCTACGATCTGAGGAACTAAACAGTGAGACTAGCTGTTGTATTACAATTTCTTTCGAGGGAACATTCCCCACTGTGAATATAGGCCTCAGTGCTGCTTTAAGTATGTGTGCATTTTATTAAAAAACATTTTCCACTCTCTATTATGGTTTTAGTTTCTTGAAAAAACAGTCACCAGTGCTACCTTGGTTACAGTACATTTGGTAATAAGTCATAATCCACAGTCAGTATTAATACACAGGACTACTAAATTGGCTACATCTCATACACCTTAACTGTGTATCTCTGAAACCATAATATATACATTGCAACTGAGAGTTCTGATGTGTAACGATAAGTGTATGATTACAATGTTGATATCACACCGCATTTTCTCAAACCTAAAACTTAATGTGTATTATACACTACCTAAATGAATTTCTTTTGTGTGTCTTTTGAAATGACATATGGGGTCATACATGTACTGTACTTGTGGGTCAGACAGTGATATTAACTTGTCAGATCTGCTCAGTAGAAAGAACTACATAATTGTGTACTAATTTGTTTTGTTGGTTTGCTCAGTGTCTTGTGTCTGCTGCTGGTAGACAGTTTTATGCTCTTCTGTGTTATGCTCCGGAACTAACCGCCTCGTTGAGGACATCAAAGTTTTTCCTAATCTAAATCTAATCTGAAATCTTTAATGCACACAGGACATGGTGCCGATACATAGCGTGATCTAATTTTAACCATCACTTATCGTATCTCTTCTTTCATCTGTGAAAATGGTACCATGCCGTTTACTCAGGCCCTAAAGGAAGAGGGCAAAGGGGGACGCTTTAACTACCCCTGGAAGGGGCCAAGTTCCCTCTAGAAGTAATCCCCTTATTTTTCTTTGTTAAAATGTTCAAAAACAAGCAAAGCAAGGTTAATTCATTGTAAATATAATTGTTTTGTGTCATGCTAAAATTACTTCAGTTATGTTTACTAAAACTACAATGTGTCAGAGAGAGAAAGTTTGTCTGTTTTAGCTTTGCTTAAATAAAATGAGCATATAGGTAAGGTGTTTAGTGTCCAATCATTTGCCTTGAGGGTCAAAATGGATCGATTTGTAAAATCTTGTGTTCTATAATATAAAAATTACCACAATATGAGCCTTCAGTATGCTGTCATTTTGTGCCAAGCTCTGCCCATACTTTCCTCTCCCTATGGATTTGCTAAGTTTGATAGCCTCCTGTGTTGAAAAGGAATTAACTTGTCACCCATTAGGTTTTCTTTCCTGTACTGGATAGGAGGCAAAAGCATTTTCAGAACATGGCATTGACCTATACTGTCACCGGGTGCGATAGAGATGTCATCCATCTTTTTATATATAGTCTATGGCCTGCACCAACATAAAAAAGATAACAATTTACTTTAAGTCCCCTTATCTAGCATTTATAAGCAGTATATAAACATTTAATAAATTGCTTATAACACACTAATGTATTTGCAAGCAGATATAGGTGTTTATTTATGTATTTGTCAACAACTATAATTCCTCCTGTGGGAACCCATTCCTAGATGTTGGTGTATAAACAATAATGCATGACAAAACAATAAAACATGGTTGTGATAATATAAAAAATATCAAATTTCATTGGAGAATTTATAATTGTTAAAAAATACTATACATTTATGAACACATAAACATCTTATTAATATCTGCTTCTAACTAAATTAGAGTGGTAGAACACATTTATTAAATGTTTATATACTACTTAAATATCAACACAAGTTGCTTACGGTAAACAACAAATGTGCTCAGATACCTCTACATTCAAAAACAAAAGGGGTGAGTGTTGAATGCCCTTCTTTGTTTCTTACATGACTCACACCCACAATCCTATCTGAGTTATGGATTTTTTATCTGACATTAAGTAAGTAGGAGTGCTTGTTATTCACACTGTTCATTCTTCTGAACTACAGAGGTGAACACTGAAGCACACCCTCAACATTCTCACATACCAACCCACACACTTTCTGACCTTCATAGTTGAGTTTGAAGCCGTGTGCAGAGACAGCAAAGTCACTGGTCAACCTCAAAGAGAAGACATTTCCTGTGCTGGTGACAGGGGGAGGAACCTGGAACCCTGTTAGCCTGTAAAAACACATCAGAAAACATATTGACATTATCTACAAATTACCAGACACAGTAAATATTCAAGAAAAACAATACTTAATACTTAATAACTAATAATCTTTTGTTGGCAACACAAAAGGCCTTACAGCTTGTTAACCTATAGCGACAAAGAGATTAGCATATTAATGTGTGTTGAACGGAGAAATCCATCAATTACACACAAAAAAAAGTGCATATTGCGCTTAGAAGCGTGCAGAAGGTATTTGTAACAGGCATGACTTCACTGTGTTCATGTATTTGAACCCTTTTGATAACTGGTCAAGAAACTCTGCTAGACCTTTTTAGTTTCTGTTGCCAACTTGGAATTAAGTAACACTCGAAAACAAACACAAAAAACATGAACTTTAATTACATCTTCTGTTTAGTGAAGTTTAGTACAAAAAGTGCATCTTTACTGTCTGCTCAGGAAAAGCCTCAAGCTTCAAAATTGCTGTATGCCACGTGAGACAAACATAATAACTTCCTGTAATTTATATTACTATTTATACTTTTCCAGTTTGATTACACTCCTGTCTCTGATGTTTGCTCTTAACAGAACCACTGCCTGGCATAAAGCCTCTGAGGCAGAACACAAACAACTCATCTTTTGAAAATATAAATAAGGGCTGCAATAAAACCCACTACTTGATAAAGGCTTTTAAATAAATCAAGCCACAAGTTCAAAGTGTACCAACAAAAAAGTGAGCCTTGGTCAGCTAACCAATAATACGGAAATGGCTTTGTGTACAGATAGAACAATAAAACAGGAGTCAAGTAGGGAGGCAAGGCAGCTTTTAATCTGTATTCCACATGTTTGAGTGTGTCCTTCAAAATAAGCTTACACACAACTGCCCAGGTGTGCCTTCAGCTTTTAGATTCCTTGAATTAAATGAGGAAGATGAGAGGAGGAGGAGGAATGGAAGGCCAAGTTTCTTTTTTTCAGGCATGGAAAAGAGCCAAACCTTCTTGCTGCCGCTGCGCCACATTTCTTTTTCTTGTCCTGCAGCTACCATTCTTCCTTTTATTTCGCCTCCCCCCATCCTTCTATTTCCTCCCTTCCTCTTTCATCTCTCCTCCTCCTTCTCTTCCTCTTCTCCCCAGTACACTCATATCATCCTTTCCTCTAGCGTTAAGTCTTCCAACTTCTTCTTTTTCTTCCCTCTTTACTTCCCTTACACACTTCCTCCCTGCTTTCTCTGTCTTCCTCTCTGCCCATCTCTCTGTGGCATTTATCCACCCAAATCTTCTTCCGCTCTCCTTAGTTCTTCCCATCTCTCCACCTTTCCCTTTCCTCAGCAAATCTTTTTTTACGTCCCCATCACCCTTCCTTTTGTCTCACATCCTTTCCTTTTCACCTCTGTCCCCTAATTCCCACTCTCCATCCTTCATCTCTTAGCCCTTTCTTTTTTAACCTACATTCCCTTTTATCACTCTTCTTACCCCTCCTTTCTGCTCCACCCCAGCCCAGCGTGCAATTTGTGATACTTTTCAACACAGGTAAACATAAATCTCTTGTATTTTTCAGTATTACACGTGTCATCTATTTTTCTGTAACCAATTAAAAAGCTTTTCATTTGTTGTTCCTCAAATCTGTGTGTACCTTATTTTTGTGTTTTTGTCTTCCCCACTCAAAATGCTTCCTGCCTTACCTTTCACTATACAAAGACAACACTTGAGGACCGTCAGAAAATACTTGACGTAGGAGCCAAATTCAATGTGGTCCAAGCTATATTTGTACCTATGAGTTGTTAAAAGTAATCTCTTACTGTCTGATGTGATTGTGGCAAGATACTTTTTGTCTGTCTGTGACCTCTACCTGTCACAAACAAGGAAACCTTCGTATTGACATTTTTGCCTAACGTGTATCTCTAGTTATGATGAAGTGCTTTTAGACATACAAATAATGCGGAATAACGCCTGCCCCATCCTTGCACTCCCTTCTCAATCTGTCCTCTCATCTTTCTGTCTCCGCATTTTAATTTATCAAGCTTTCTATTAGCAAAAAACATGCAGTTTCTTTAAGAATCTGCCCTCTCTCAGCCCTCTATCTACTTTTCCTCCAAAACCCTGCTTCATATTCTTCTTCTCCTCCCTACCTTGCTTTTATCCTCCATTATGGACCTACTTTATCACCTATCTTTTCATCCTCCTCTCCATTTCTTTCACCCTCTCACCTCCTATTTTTCCTATTGTATTCATTGTCTGCCCTCTCCTTGCCTCTCTTCTCATCTTTCTATTTCTACTTTTCTACTCTGTCATTTGCCATCTTCCATTCCTCTTGCCATTTTTCTTCAGTTGAAGTCTTGAATTGGTTTCCCTCCTGTACATGCACTTTTTGCTAATCATTCTGTCCGTCCACATTTTGGCTCATCAAAACAGTGCTTCACCGTCTAGTATGCCTCCATTTCTCCTGTCAATTTGCCTACCCTTGTTTTCAGATCCCCCGTGTCTTTTAGTTGGCCCTTCTTAGCATCTTGATTCTCATTTCTCAACGAACTTACTCCCTGTCCTTTTCATTCTCTCTCATCTAGTCTGACACCACTCAAAGCACAAATGGTGGCAACTCTCTTAAAACCCCCAAACTATCTCTTTAATCTCTCCCTCTGTTCCTAATCTATATCTTATCTGTATTTCTCTGTTTCTGCTGCCTTCCTATTTTTGGTCATTCTCTCCTCTCATCTCTCCTCTTTTCTTCCTCTCCCTCTTTATCATTTTAAAAATGCTTTCCGTTAAATTTTTTCACTGCCCTTCTTGACCTTTCTCCTTCCCATTTTTCCAATGTTTCCCGACATACAGTAAGCACGTCACAATATAATAACCATGTAATGAAACACAGGGAATCCTCATGCTTGACCTCAACAGGAAATTATTTCTGTGTGTTCTCATGCAGACTTTTCAGCTGTGCTTCTGTAACAATTTGATACTGAACTAAATGTGTACCAATATATACCATGTCTGCAATCTGGCAATCCTGAAAGCAGAGAAAAATGGAAATCGCTTAAATCACATAAAGGAATACGGTGTAGCTATAGTAATGGCAATATCAGTGCAGAAACATCCCCTCATTGTTGTGACATACAAACAAATTAAAAACTGGCACACAGCCTACAGTCGAAATATGTTATTTCTGTAGTTGTACCAAAAACAGCTTTTTAAAAAGACAAACAACAAAAAAAAACAACCCACTTTTGTCGGATGCAGTAATGTGTTGGAAATCGTAGTGGCGTGAACTGTGATGGTCCATCAAATAGTGTCACACCGATAGGCAAATATGTTTAAGTTGATTTTAGCATTTAAATCACTGTAGTAAACAACTCTAGGACTCGGAAAAAATAAAAATAAACCCTTTTTGTGAAGTAACTGTACAGCAGTTGCAGCATAAATTGCACAGATATCACTGAATTCTACTCTAAGTATATATGGTGACATATTGATTCTAAAATACGAATTCAAGTGAATTCAAGACATATTCTGACCCAGGCAATATACTGGTTATACTGTTTTATTCATTAATCTCCATTTATACTTGTCATTTCAAATGTCTCAATTGCAGAAAAAATACAAATGCGATTTAATACACTTTTGTGTACAGTATACTTAATCACATATATGCTTCTCCGTTAACCAGATCACAAATCCCACATACTGTACATGGGTCAGGGTCTGCCTCGCGTACTCGCAGACACGGAAAGTATGATCCTTGCTCAACTCATGCCACTCCCTCATCCATACAGATAACTGCTCTCTCACCTGCCACATCATTCAGTGGTTAGAAGTATACAACACCACGTTGTGCCTTCTATATGATCATGTGTTGAAATTGCTTCCTGTTGCTTTAATGTCACTACAGGAAATACCGTGTTGCTTCAGCGGCCATTGCCACAGAGTTTAGCAATGACGGAAGTCTGCTTCATTGCATTTTGTGTTGTTCGAAAAGGCATTTACCAATAAAAATAAATAAAATGAAAGATCCTTTTGAAACAGTGAAGGCATTCTTGGTTTTGTAAGGAGCTTATTGATAATGACAAAGCCAGCATAAAAAAAGCTAATATTTTGTTATGTAAATAACCATTCCATTTCTCTTCTGCTTCCTCTCCAGTATCGTATTTTCAATGCTTCACTCCTGCAAAAACAAACTTTCAACACACACACACACACACACACACACACTCTGCTCTATTTCCTTTGTAACGTTTTATGTGTTTTGAGATTTATGAGGTAAAACCAAAATTCTTTTACAGAAAGTGAAAGAAAGATGAAAGTGAGGGTTTCTGACATTCAAGGTCTATTTTTGTGGGATAGTGTGTGTGTGTGTGTGCGTGTGTGTGTGTGTGTGTGTGTGTGTGTGTGTGTGTGTGTGTGTGTGATGTATATAGTGAAATCAAATTCGCGAGTGAATGAAGAACTAGCTAATAGAGAGTGCTTCCCCTGCTCTCTCACGCACACACATACACAAACATAAGGAGCGACACACAGGATCACACACACAAACACAGATAGACACACCATTGTCTTTATTTTCTCCCCCAAAAAAATTAAAAATCAACCATGCAGTCTGGCTAATACGATTGTCACACCCTCTCTCTCTCTTTCTCTTTCCTTTCTTTATATCTGATGGTCTCTTTATTGCCAACAGGGAAAAGAGATTTTTCATTATTATAACTACCATGAAAGAAGGAGAGACAGGGCTGAAGAGATAAACTGTACAAATAAAATAATATAAGGAAGGTTGGACAGAATCAGACAAGCAGTACACAGTAATGTTTTTGTGTTGTGTTGAAAAAACAATTCCCAGGTCAAATAATATCTGATGTGAACTGCATCTGCATTTAATCACATCAGTGAGTCACCTGATTAGGACCTACGTATGTGCTTTCACATATGATGTGGGATAGATTTTGATGGGAGCGCCTGCCTGGATGTGACATTAACCAGCTCCATGTGATGTTATGTTTATGTAGATTACATTTCACTTCATTTACAGCAACTATTGTCTGTGATAATCACACTGTCTTACTGATCAGCTTTGAACATATTGAAATAGATTTAAATTTACTTTAGATAATGTTTTCTTTTCAGAAGAAGCATACCATATAAACTCACCTAGAGGATTATTAGGAACACCATACTAATACTGTGTTTGACCTCCTTTCGCCTTCAGAACTGCCTTAATTCTACGTGGCATTGATTCAACAAGGTGCTGAAAGCATTCTTTAGAAATGTTGGCCCATATTGATAGGATAGCATCTTGCAGTTGATGGAGATTTGTGGGATGCACATCCAGGGCACAAAGCTCCCGTTCCACCACATCCCAAAGATGCTCTATTGGGTTGAGATCTGGTGACTGTGGGGGCCATTTTAGTACAGTGAACTCATTGTCACGTTCAAGAAACCAATTTGAAAGCTTTGTGACATGGTGCATTATCTTGCTGGAAGTAGCCATCAGAGGATGGGTACATGGTGGCCATAAAGGGATGGACATGGTCAGAAACAATGCTCAGGTAGGCCGTGGCATTTAAACGATGCCCAATTGGCACTAAGGGGCCTAAAGTGTGCCAAGAAAACAACAGGACTGCCGCATACTGGATGTTTTTCCCTTTTCACACCATTCTTTGTAAACCCTAGAAATGGTTGTGCATGAAAATCCCAGTAACTGAGCAGATTGTGAAATACTC
>NC_060158.1:13981805-14018209 GCF_021292245.1 Micropterus dolomieu | reverse complement strand
ATACTGTGTTTGACCCCCTTTCGCCTTCAGAACTGCCTTAATTCTACGTGGCATTGATTCAACAAGGTGCTGAAAGCATTCTTTAGAAATGTTGGCCCATATTGATAGGATAGCATCTTGCAGTTGATGGAGATTTGTGGGATGCACATCCAGGGCACAAAGCTCCCGTTCCACCACATCCCAAAGATGCTCTATTGGGTTGAGATCTGGTGACTGTGGGGGCCATTTTAGTACAGTGAACTCATTGTCATGTTCAAGAAACCAATTTGAAATGATTCGAGCTTTGTGACATGGTGCATTATCCTGCTGGAAGTAGCCACCAGAGGATGGGTACATGGTGGCCATAAAGGGATGGACATGGTCAGAAACAATGCTCAGGTAGGCCGTGGCATTTAAACGATGCCCAATTGGCACTAAGGGGCCTAAAGTGTGCCAAGAAAACATCCCCCACACCATTACACCACCACCACCAGCCTGCAAGGCATGATGGATCCATGTTCTCATTCTGTTTACGCCAAATTCTGACTCTACCATCTGAATGTCTCAACAGAAATCGATGGGGTCTTCTGCTGTTGTAGCCCATCCGCCTCAAGGTTGTGCGTGTTGTGGCTTCACAAATGCTTTGCTGCATACCTCGGTTGCAACGAGTGGTTATTTCAGTCAAAGTTGCTCTTCTATCAGCTTGAATCAGTCGGCCCATTCTCCTCTGACCTCTAGCATCAACAAGGCATTTTCGCCCACAGGACTGCCTCATACTGGATGTTTTTCCCTTTTCACACCGTTCTTTGTAAACCCTAGAAATGGTTGTGCGTGAAAATCCCAGTAACTGAGCAGATTGTGAAATACTCAGACCGGCCCGTCTGGCACCAACAACCATGCCACGGTCAAAATTGCTTAAATCACCTTTCTTTCCCATTCTGACATTCAGTTTGGAGTTCAGGAGATTGTCTTGACCAGGACCACACCCCTAAATGCATTGAAGCAACTGCTATGCGATTGGTTGATTAGATAATTGCATTAATGAGAAATTGAACAGGTGTTCCTAATAATCCTTTAGGTGAGTGTATAAAGTTAATATGAAATGTTCTCAGTGAGTCAGTGCGTTCCAAAATTAGTCCTTTTGGCACAAAATTCCTTCCATGTGTTTCCTGGACAGTAACCGAAGGAATTAACTAATTAAATAGAATGACTTTAGTGGATACCTACTTAATTTGTCTAGCCCAGCTGGTTGAAGCCTTAGATTATCTTCTGATAAACTTTTTAAATGTAATTTTGCACAGAGAAGGACTGGATTTTGTCTCTCATTACTTACACTGGAAACGTGTTAGGAAGGATCTCAACGTCCAATATGAACATGACCGCTAGCAGAGGTTTTTACATGTACATGTAAACTGTATGATGAGGAAAAAGCGAAGTTTAGAAAAAAGTACATGATTGACAATGATTTGGTGTGGCATAATTTAGTTTCTTCTCGTTTCCTACGCTAGTAGTAATCTTACAAGGCAACAACATAATTGCACTTTCACAGCTAGTAGGCAGTCAAGGCGCTAATGTAGTGAAGATATTGTTGAAAGTACAACCCCATTTGACATTAACGTTTAAAGTTTGAAGAAAAACTCTGAGTTGAATATAAATTGACTTATTGCTGTGGAATGCAAACCATGACATTGGTTTTCTTTCTTCATATTTTATTTCCATATTTTTTTCTTCATAGAACTGGATAAATGGCACAAAAGTGCAAATCCCAGCATAATGAACAACTCTCACATAAAATAAATACAGCACCTTTTTCAGCATCACTAAAATATTCTCAATATCCAGAAGTAATAAATACTGAACTTAACAAGATTTTCAGTCTTCATTTACAAAACACAAAAGACAACACATAATAGATTTCTGAGTCATATTGAACTTTTTTTGGAATGGTTTTCCTTGATCTTTTGTTCCACAAATTCCAAACTTGCACGTACAAACATCTACAGTTTCTACACACAGTACATTGATTTTTTGAATTGAACTCACATTTAGAGTACATTTTATCATTTAATAAACAGCTCAGAGTCAAACCAAAGAAAACGCTAACATAAATTCCTTCAGTCCAAACCACAGCGAAGGATTCTTGCAATAAGTTCTTTGCAGATAAAGGAGTTGTTTTCTGGCATGGGTCAGTCCTTTCTGCAGGACTCATTCAGGACTGATCCGTGTGCTCTTAAGAGTTGAGAAGACAGACACCATGCCATAAAAAGTCCTCCATCCTTTCATCAGACTGCTATCATTTAGAAAAGTCTTCAGGCTGGTGCTTGACCATATATATCACTGCCGTCATCAAAGATAAAACTTAAACCAGTGATCCTTTTGATAGTGTGTGTGTGTGTGTGTGTGTGTGTGTGTGTGTGTGTGTGTGTGTGTGTGTGTGTGTGTGTGTGTGTGTGTGTGTGTGTGTGTGTGTGTGTGTGTGTATGAAAATACTACACATAGTAACATTGAATAGTAAACTTTTACATTTTGGACAGGAGCTTCATTTTGACAGAGGGAGCTCTTTTGATGAGTTGATAAATCGTGGTCCTTTTGGATTTCACACTGACTTCATGTTTCCTCAGAATTGGGGGAAGCCTCCACTTTATTGCTCACACTTCTCCCTTTCAAACAAACTCATTTGGACAAACGTGTTTTTGTCAAATTGTACTTTTTGTGCATAGTTTATGCACTTTTTCCATCTCCCTTTGCTTAAGCGTATTGCCCTTTTCCGTATTTTGTACCTCTGTGACAAGATAAATTGCACAATAACAAGCATCCTCCTCAGACTATTCAGAAATTCAGGCATATATATGAAAAAGAGTTACCTGGGTACCTAGGTAAACAGGGAGCACAGTCACCACTAACTTACTTTCAGAACACATACTCAAGTTTCACCAAATTTAACCCCACTTTGATTAAGAACAATCACTGCAAGCAACAAATCTATGTGATCATACAACAATGAAAACACTAGTTCTTGCTTTAGACAAAAACAGCGGGCATACAGGACGTCCAAGAAGTCAGACAATACGATACAAACATGCGTCACGATTGGTTGGATACAGAAGGATTAAGGGGTGAAGTCGTCTTTGTGAATTTAGGATGAGATCCATTTCTGTATTGCTAAACAGAGATCTCTGGCTATCTTTGATGGCATTTGTTTTTAACACTGAACTGTATCAGCAAAAGAGCACCCGAGTCTATTATGAAGAACAAAACATTAAATTCTACACTGCATATATTCAATGAGGTTGTTTTTTTCTTCTTCTCATAGTGTAAATATATTTCCGTGGTCCCCAACTGAGCTGTATTCATCGCAGGGATGAAAACGCAACAACAGAAAAAAGTAGAAAAATATGTGACAGACGATTTAGAGTCAGCGCGCGCACACACACGCATACATCCATACATTCATCTGCACATGAACGAAGCATCCAAACCGTCTCTCCAACATGAACAAGACGGGTCACATTTGTTCATATACACACAAGACTTTGTACACAAACACCAAAAGAGATATGTGATCCTCAGAATGTATTCTAGATTTGACAGCATTAAAGTAATAGTTTGACATTTTGGCAAAGTACTGGCTTTCTTGTTAAAAGTTAAATGAGAAGATTGATACCACTCTCATGCCTGTATGCTAAATAGGAAGCTACAGTTAGCAGGCGGTTAGCTTAGCTTAGCATAGAGTTTGGAAACGAGGAAACGGCTAGCCTGAACCAGTCCAAAGGTTACAAAAACCCGTCTACTAAAGCTCTTTTCAGACAGATGGTTGTGGCTCATAATTTTCAGTGAGAGGTGAGCGGGCGGGTAGGTAGGCACGGCCAATCCCATACGAGAACCAAAATGTAAAAACAAGAAGTTGTGATTTTAAGGGCGTGTTATTGGGAGTATTTATTAAAATATTGTTACCTTTGAACAGAGCCAAGCTAGCAATTTCCCTCAGTTTCCTGTCTTTATGCTAAGCTAAGCTAATTGCCTCCTGGCTTCAACTCCATACTTAAAGCACAGAAATGCAATCGTCTCATCTGACTCTGGGCAATAAAGTGAGTAAGCATACTTCAGGTAATGCTTACTCAAGCAAATGTTGAATTATTCATTTAAAGTCTCTCTCTCTCACTCACACACATAAACAAGAAGTCACACGAACTCCCATAATATCCGCAATACTTCTTAAGTGTGTGTTTTTGAGTTACAGTCTAGTCCGGGGGAGAGGCTAAGCTAACACACAGATAATGCCAAAGCCTCTAACATCCTGAACACACTCACACACACACACACACACACACACACACACACACACACGACGCATTTAAGTCAAACAATATACTGGGCAGCAGCACCAACACACTCACTGATTGTCAGCACACATTGATGTACACCTTTGGAGAAATGATACCAAAGTAGTGATATGTATAAAGCATGGTACTCAATTAGTTTTCCTTTAAAACATTTGTTTCCAATTTAGATGAAAGTCACAGTAGGTAAATTTGTTTCTGTACTTATGTCATCCCTACATGCGGTTAAACAGTATCATACAGGAATACATGAGTGATAACTTTTCACTTTTTCTGCCAGAATTGGATGCAGTAAAGGAATGACAGGAACATGAACCCTTAAACTGAAATTAGATTGAAAGTGTTTTTCAATCTGTTTTCCCTTTGTGCCGCATTGCCTGATCAATAGGACATTCTTTTTTTTTTTTTAACATATTCTTCTTCTTTTGGTTTAATTTGTGCTTATGAATGTAATGAAGTCATATTATGACTTTTAAGAGGTATAACACAATTTTAAGAAAGGATACTGTGCTGATTGTATGTTTTGAGCCCAATCAGAAAAAGACAAAACAACCAAATGACGTTGACAAAAAATGTTAAGTTGAGGTCAGCTTAATATTTTCTAGAGCTTTCATTCAATGAAAACTATGAACACTAAACACACAAAAAGCTAGTAAGTGGACTTAGACCTTTTTTTTTGTCAAACTACTGTTTCCGAGGTCAAGAATGAACTTTCACACTCAATTAAATGACTTGTTTTGTGACTTGTTTTCATATTAAGGCTAATTAATGCAGCTATGCATATGGGACTTCTTGGGTGTACAGTCATTTGGCAGAGTGGTGCTGAAACATTATACAAGCAGTAAAAGTGGTCTAAACGTTTCACCACACCTGAGCTACTATAATATTTCTTAAAATGTGCGGCCGCTGTTCTGTACATTCTGCTGATGGACCAGTAAAGTAGGGTCTACATGGCTGCATTGATTTGCATGAAATGATGGCATTTAAAGGAATAAATCAGACACTTTTTCTCGTCTCACACAATCTCAAACACACTTGCACGACTAATTTACACTATAGTATCTGCTCTCACATTTAAGACTGGACCAAAACCCATCCTGCAGACGTTCCTGTGTTGCAGACATCAACATCATCACACTGCCACAGTTGTAAGGTTCAACAACAGGGAGGGAAAACACATTAGTTTAACACTGAACACAGAGGAGCTGGATCAAGCTATTCCCATTTACAACAGAGAATCCAGTGAAATGCATCTTCAGCTGTGTTTTGAGGCTATGAATCAAGGAATAGATTTATGCAGCGACATGGAAAAAATATTTTCTCTGTATCTGAATAAATCAAACTTCACTGGAATGTTTTAATATTATTTGGTAGAAAATAAGCTCTCAGCATGTCTGGCTTCAGTAGTAGGCAGTGGTCATGGTTATTTTTGGAGAAAATATATTCACCCCGGAAAACTTTTCTCACACACAGGCATCAGTCTGTATGGAAATGTGAAGTGAATTGTACCAGTAATGTCACAGCAAATGAAAAAGCAGCACTGAAAGCCCACTGAGTCACTGAGGCAGAGGACAAGACGAGGAAGAAAAACACTGCATACATAGACTACATCTTTTCCCATTCCCCCATAAATGGCTTTTTTTTTCAGTCTCATCTCATTGTGTGACATTCCTGTCTTCTCAATTGTGTTTTGATATTGTAGATCTGTGGGCCGGTGAGAGAAAACTCCCAGAAATTAACATTTTATCCTTCCTGCACACAACAATTTATATTGCGTCACCCTGTGGAAAAGATCTGATGAACATGTCATCATTCAGATGTAGTTATCACGACACATATCTATTTCTATATCTGTTTGGTGTTCTTTTAATCACTATGGCTCTGTATAGACTTTGAATGATGCAATCCACATTTCAAAGGATTCTGGGCTTACAATGGGGATGGCAGTCTGTTCTGTTGGTGTGTGACGGGCAGCGCTGAAGCTCTCAGGGATGTTCGGGCTCTCAAACACACACTCCAGCTGTGCTCTGCTGCCCACTGCCGGTCGTTTGTTTTACTGCAACACTTGGCCTCGTGTTTCAGGCAACTTTGTTGCAAGGAAGCTCCCTGCAGCGAGTGCACCAGCAGCAAATATGATGGGTACGGCCTTGGTGATGCCAACAAATGACTGGAAGATGCTGATGCCCAGGACGGCCGCCAGCTTACAGAGGGCATTCAGGAAGCCGAACGCTGTGGTCCTGAACACAAGAGGGACAAACTCAACCACAGTGAGGAGTTTCAGCAACTGAGACAAAGAGGATTTTTAACACTAATCACTAATTACTTTCTTTAAACTGATCTGCATTTAATGTGCCAAATTATTGTATTTGGACATGCTTAGTTTTCTTTTACTACACCTTCTTATTTGTAGAACCATTGACATAACTTATGAGCACATAATTCTTACATTTTATATACTTATAATGGCTTCTCGTGGTAGTTGTTGTTTATTGTGTCATGTACATACAAGTGCCCACACCACATGGACTTACAATGGACAATACCTTCAAATAATACATACCATTGCAAACAAAGGGCTTTGTTTCCTCTCAAAGACTACAAATAAAATCTGACAAAAATAAGGTTTCCATACTAAAACACAACTCAACTTTCTATAATAATCCAACCAGAAGAAGTCATCAAAATATATTTTCCTTAAAACAATGAAATAGACCTTCAGCAACAAGTAAATCCTAAAACAAACAAAGTCTTTCTTTGAACACAACTGTGCACACGGAGAGCTTTGATTTATAAACTTTTCACATAAAAGGTTCAGGTTCTTTATTTGTACTCCTAGGTAGATTTATTGTTGTTTAATACAGTCATTTGCTTTTGTGCTGAGGGTCAGATAAGAAGATCTGTGTGATGGAACTGCATGTTTTCGAGTGGCCTTTTATTGTGGCCAGCCTAAGGCACACCTGTGCAACACCCATGCTGTCTGATCAGCATCTTGATGCCACCTGTGAGGTGGATGGATTATCTCTGCAAAGGAGAAGTGCTCACTAACACAGATTTTGACAGATTTGTGAACAATATTTGAGAGAAATAGGCCTTTTGTGTACATAGAGAAAGTCTTAGATCTTTGAGTTCAGCTCATGATGAATGGGGGCAAAAACAAAATGGTTGCATATATAATTTTGTTCAGTGTATATATAGATTTTTTTATAAGAGGAAACAGGTGTGCTTCTATAAATATATGAAAAGTTATTAAAAAAACAGGTCACTAGTTGGTACATCTGACATTACCTTTTATCTGAGGGGTAAAGCTCCACTGTTATCACATCCAGGGCGTTCCACGAGGCGATGCTGATGCCACCAAACAAGCACAATAGTGCGATCATTCCTGACTCGCTGTTGCCGAACATCAGGAAGAAACAGCTGACACAAGATATGACACTGGATCCCGCTGTTTGGAGAGAGGTGAGAGTTACATGACGTTAAAGAGCCTCTCTGGCCATAGGTGAATAATGTGCATTGATTAGATTTACCCACCCAGCATCCTTAAACGGCCAATTTTGTCCATTAATAGAGCCGACACAATGTTGCCAGGCAACACTGCCAACGTGCCGAGGAAGTTGACAAAGTATATCATGTAGGCATTGTTGAAGTCGTCGCTGAAGTCCAGAATGCAGCCCTCCTTGTTGTGGAGAAACGTGCTGTTGATCAGTTTACAGTTGACAAACCTGTATTTGAACAAATCTGATTTCATCAGAAATCAGAAAAATAAGTGTTATTGCTATGTAACATTAAGAAATTCATGAAAACTTGAGGAATTTATTGACATAAATGTAAGGGTGTCATTTCCACTGGGGAGGGGGATAAAATGTCTGCTTCATTTTTTTTAAAAAAGTTTAATTTTCAAATCTTTGTGATCTGCCACAATCTAGATGACAGAATAGAGAAGTTGTTGAAAAAGTGTCAACATGTTGGTACACTCATCTAAATCACCTTCTGGTGTTACTGTTATTGTTGGGGCTGGGCAATAAAATAATAATGATAATTATCGTGATATCATTTTCCTCAATGTTCAATAAATGTTTAATTTACTTCATTTGAATCACAAATGAATAAGCACTTAATTATTTTTATAAAGATATTTATTTTGTTGAGGAAAGGAACTGAAAATAGATTTTACTTAATTTTATTCATGCATATTTGTTGAAAAAAGATTTTATCATAATTGTTTTGAATGTTTTTCCTCAGATTTGTTAAGGGATCCACTGTTTGGCATCAAATGTTTATGTTCTGACCATAAAGAATAGTTTAAAACCACAAGTAACTCTCTTGTTTCTTCAACTTTCACTCTGGAGCAACAATCAGCCTTTAAACCTTAAAGAAATTTGATATTTATTGGGATAATTATCGATATCAAATGTAATGAAATTTTTTATCGTGACTTTTGGCCACTATTGGCCGTATCGCCCAGCCATATGTGCAAATTATAGTTTCACACTTATCTGGAGGGGGGTTGAAATAATGATTTGGCATTTATTGTGATAATTATCAATCAAAACATTTTATTGCAATAACATTTTTGGCCATATTGCACAGCTCTACGTTCTCTCCAAGAAACCTTTTATTTGCTGTGGGTTTCACCTCTCATGCCACACAGACTTATTTACAGAAGGTTGTTCGGGCTGAATGCAGCCTGAAGGGAGGATGGGAGACACACGTCAGATCAGAAAAATTTACTTTCAGTAATTAACTAATGTAATCTATGTTTTAATTTGCTTCTCCTAAAAGATGCTGTAAGTTAAAATCGATCAAACATACGGCAGTAAAGGGGCAGCAGTGGCCTAAATGCCACTTAGCGAATGTGATCAAGACATTTCTGCGAAAGAGAGATTTGATCTCAGTGAAACTCCTCTGAATATATGTAAATTTTTTTAAAGGGTTATTAGAGCCTTAAAGATACAATGATTTAGATAGCATTTATAATTGTTTGCTTATCCTGTCATTATTATGGAAAACATAATATGCAGTTAATTTGTATTTTTTGTTTAAAGATTTTTAAGGACTCCATTGTCTTCTGAAACCAAACCTACATAACCCTAATCCATGAATTATTCGTTTCTCTAAAACATTGAAAGAGGGGATTGAATGATCTCTCGGCAACAGAAACCAGGACATTTGTCACCGTACAATCAATCCGCTGTCACCGGCTGCTTTTAATATAAATTCCTTTCAGGCAGAAACTAAACATAAAAACAGCATCCACCAGTATCAACGTTTTAAAATAAATAACAAAAATATAGAAAAAGTCAGAGGAGGTCACATTGTCTTTCAATACCGGGTGTCCTTGGGGTATAGTCCTCAAAAGTTATTTGATTCTCTGTTTATACTTCGCTGCCTGCGGCCGCACAAACTACTTGGTCAGATTTTCTGATGACACTGCTGAAAGTGCTTCCATACCAATAACAACTAGCAGTTTTATTAAAGGGACTCAGGCATAAAAGTGCTGAACGATCATAAAATTTTAGATGCACAATTGACATAAACATAAAAGAATGTATCGCTGGCTTCAGGGATGAGAAGACACTGCTGCTGTGGAAGTGAAGTCTTATGTTAGCAGAGAAACAGCTTTTCCCAGGCAGATGCTGACATGTTGATTGATGAAAGCACAAGCAGAAATCAAAACCATACAACAAAACCCACCATGGACTGCAGATGCCACATAAACAAAAGGGAGATTTCAGTTATTCCATCTTTTTTGTTCCTTTTTTGCGCATGGTAACACGCTTATATACAAAGCATTCACAAATAAATAAGCTATTGATACTATAAAATAAGCTGACATTCAAGAAGCAAAACATCTAAAAAAAACAACAACAGCAAATGTACAAAACACAGGCATGTTGCAAAACTGCAAGAAATACCTCTTTGTTCAATGGCAGCCAAGTGCTGTAATATGAGTTTAGCAGTGAGTTTTTTCATGTTTGTGTGGTCTGACGGTGAACGCAGCTTCTGTCTTTCCATCGAGTCTACGAGGAGCTTTGGTTCTGACGATCCAGTTTAACACACTCTTACATCTGTTTTTCCTTAATCATGAAGCTTTCACAGCTAATCCCATCAAGCCACTGTCAAAGAGTTCGGTCTGGAATTGTTTACGCTGCTACAGCAACAGCTCTGCCGCAGTGTAACCCGTGAATACCAGCAACAGAATGTTTCTATGGTTGCAGTCCTGCTGAACCACTGTATTGTGTCTTCTCTCTATTTTTACTTTAGGTTGCAAAAAAACCGATTGTAAATGCATGTTTAATCTCAAACAATTCTTGTTTTTGCTGAGCAGCTGTGTGAACAAAGTACAGTGATCATTACATTGCAGTGTGTCTTAGTTTAATACCACACAGCAGCATTAACCAATATTTCTGTACTAACAGTGGATCAAAATCAAATGACTATATGTAATGTGAAAGAAGATGCTGACATTTAATTATCACCAGACTTTGCTGTTACCTTCAGCTCTGCAGAGCATTTTATTGTCCGTTAACTCATTGCTTTGGTTTGAAAGAACACAACTTTACTGTTTTAGCTATCTGTTCTCATAAGCATGGTTTCCAGGCAGCTGTTTTCAGCAAAAAGCTCTGATTAACCCACTGTGCGATACCTGTTCAACACCTACAGGCAGAGAGACAATTAGCAACTAGTTTGTAAACATAGTGGAGCACTTAGCAGTTTCCACAGGAGGTGACCAGAACAGAGCTAAAAGCAGAGTGAATATTAGACTAACATTTGCTGTGTGGCCAGAAACACGACTCCAAATAAATGTTGCTCATTGTCTGCTAGATGTGTAAATAGGTAACTGTTTGCTAACACGTTCACCAACAACATTTTACGGTGATAATAAGTCACTCTCGTGTCTGCAGCTTGTTTTTCTTCCCCTAAGTGGCTAAAAGAAGCATTTTTGCAGGTTTAAATTGAATATCTTTGACTTTTTGGACAAAACAAGTGATTTGAAAACTTCACTTTGAGCTTTCAGTGCTTGTGGTGCTGCATAGTGCTTCCCTTTTTTGACATTTTATAGACTATATGATGACAAAATAAATTAGATGAATCAGTAATCAAACAAATCATTAGCTGAAGCTGCAATTAAAACTCCCTGATCCTGACCATCTACACCGATTAATTTTCTGTCCATGTTTACCTGTGTTATAGAACAAACTTGCAATAAAGGTGCAGTTTCTGAAGAAGGTGTGTGTGGAGGTGATGTCCTCAAAGTAGCACTCCTCGAACACAGAGTCTTCAAACACCATGGACTTCATCTTCAGGTTGAGGAACCTGGTGAGCAGGTCACAGGTTCTCAGTTTTGTATTGTACTGTTTCAGAATTTATTAGCATTCACATGTAAATCTGATTATCCCAACTTTTGAGTGTCCAGGAACAAAAACTGCTGCTGACAAACCACTTACTTGTCATTGAAGTAGTGTCCTTCGCGATGCACTTGGTTTTCCAGGGTAAAGTTAAAAGTGATGTGGTCCACGCGTTCCTTGGTGAAGGTCTTTGTGCGTGATTCATATTCCTGCTTCTGGATGTACTTGATCATGTCTGGGAACCACACCGTCAGACCGTAGTAGCTGCAAAAGTTCAGGGACAAATGAAATAATCCTCAAAGGTGAATGTGATTCACCATATAGCAAAGGTTCTATGAGTCTTTAGTTTACCTGAAAGACATGGTAAACCAAACAGCCATGAGCATGAAAGTCGTCCGTTTATATTCTGGGCTGAAGCAGGCAAGAATGTTATTCCGGATCTGCAACATGTGAACAAGAAAGCACACAGCTTTTTTTAAAGAAAGCTTGGGATACTAGATTTATACTCCTCATAAGATTCTTCTCAGTTAAATTGTCTGATTCACTTATGTTTTGACACACATTGCACACGCCGTTAACTTTAAGCTGATGTTGTTGTGATGTTTTACTTTACATTTCTGAGCAGTAACACGCAACTCGTAGAGCTCAAATGAACTTTATTAATAGGAGATAAAACTTCAATTTCAACTTCAAGAGTGGAAACTGTTCAGTAGGCATTAAGCAGGTGGTGCAGTGGCAGATTTAGAAGAAACTGGAGGGTGTAGGCGTGTAGCAGAGCGTAGGCTGAATGCAAATTAAAAATCAGGCACAAAAGCCGGTAAAGTTTCTGCCTGGAGTGGTGGTGCTGCAACAATGTGCAACACAAGGACAAAACATGTTTAAACACAAGAAAGTCAAATACAAACATACAATCTACACAAAAAAATTTTAACAACTAGAAGAAATGCAAATTAGTTGTTTGTTTCACCAAATTCAATTTTAGGAGACAAAAAGCGAGAGATGAATATGGGTGGGAAAAAAGCTGTAATCATTTGTTGATTTTCCTTTTAATTCACTCATAAAATCAGACGTAGTTTAAGAATACAAAATAATTCATAAGTAAAAACAAAAGAAGGCATTTTAAACCTTCTTAGCAGCTCTTGGACTCGCTGCCACCTACATACTGTTTGTTTCCACGGATGCAAGCTCCAGAGAGGCCTTTTACGGCTATGCCCCAAGCTGTAAAAGGATTCAACCTCACACTCTGGTACAATAACTGTAAAACAATGAAGCAGTGATCTCATATATGATCTCAGGGGTGTTTTATTACATGCTTTTAAAAATGCAGTTACAGTTTTGGTTCAGCACTGCCTGCACAACAACAAATCTCCTCTCTAGTTGTTCCTACAAAACCCCTGATTAAAAAATTGACACACCTGAATGTTTTTTCCCGCTTAACTTCACTCACCTGTTGGGAGAGGCTCATAATCTTCAGCCTGTAGCGCTTCCAGACTGGAGTATCGGTGCCAGTTTCCACCAACTCATCCATCTGTTTCACCGTCTTAATTGTGGTGACCTTGGATAAAAGAGGCACAGATGTCATGGAATGACTTATGATGGTAACCACCATGTTTTCGAACTACTACAAGTGGCATTTCTGATAAGGCTTCCTGAAACTTCTCCCCATTGCTCCACCATAGAGGAATGTCAGGCAGATAACGCAGTGAGAGGTAAAGGATGAAGCAAATCAACAATGTGAAATATCAATGGTACTTTCCCCCTAAAATCTGAATGCTTTACCTCTATTTAAAGCCACAACTTGTTTGACATTTATTGTTAGTCTCAATCTCTGTGACATGGAAAAGTCGCATTATTACATCAGTGAGCTGATCCACCGTCTGTTTTCACAACTTGTTTGGCTAAAATATAGCTTTTTAAAAAATGCTAAGTGTTATGTACCTTCAATATTTTAATTGTTTTATGCAGAAATGTAAATAATATAATGTGGAGGCAGATGGTGTACGGACCTTATCTGTAAGAAGGGTGATTAAAGTAAAAGGGACACCTGACTATTTTTTTAGATAGTGAAAATCTAATTTGTCATGTTTTCATTGCATCAAACGACAATTAATTTCTTTTTATGTACCTAGTAGAATACAATGGATGTTGTACCAGTGACCTTTGTTGCGAGTCATTCTCGACCCTCCTTACCTGTCATCTCTGCTGTCGTGATCTAATAAAGGCATAGAATGCCCACAGACTTCATTTAAAAAAAACTACATATGAATTGCCTATTGTGAAGATGTTCATTGACTTTAATGGAAGTATTGGTTGTGAGCTGATCAAAACAATGTGATTTAATCTAACAGCGTTTTCTCAGAGATACTCACAGAAAACACCTTCTCTGGGTGTCCCTTTGCACGCATGTTGGTGTCGTGAACTTGCTTCAGAATCATCCAGCCTTCGTCATGTTTGCCATTCTGGTATGGAAAAAAGTAAACGTCAAACTGTGTACAACCCTTCTATTGTCGTCTTTATTTATTTGCATTAATTTAAACATTCAGGAGAAGAAATTATGTAAGATCAAGTCATCTTATATATGAGAAAATCCAGCTAATACTGTATGACAGAGACTAAGTGTCAACAAGCACATCTGCTAACCTCTAAGTAGAAGCGTGGGCTCTCTGGCATGGCACTGAGGGCAGAGATGGCTGCAACAGAAGGTAATGCACACACTAACACAAACACACGCCAGCTATGGAACTGATACGCCGAGCCCATCTGGAAACTCCATCCTGGGAAGACAAAGAAAACAACCCAACTCAAAGAAATGACCTCACACATTTCACTTTAACTTTGCCCTACAAACGTGTGTCAAGTCAAGTGCAGATATGGTCAGACAATAAATCTTTAAAAAGGACAGTATGGAATTAGTATTACAAATTAGTATTTAATTTGATGTGACACAGTATGAACCATGTTCTTGTTTTTTCTCTGTCTCAGGAAGTCACAGTTCAGCCACAGTGCAATATGACTCTGGAAATATGCTTGCTAGCATACAAGCTTAAACCTGCATGGTTTTACCAGCCAGCTCCCCCTGCTGCCATAAATGAAGCTTAACATTATGTTAACACTGCAAAAATATCTACATTTAAAAGAATAGTTTTGTAAAATGTGCTTTTTTTTGCTTTCTGGCAGAGAGTTAGATGAGAAGATTGATACCGCTTACATGTCTGTCCATTAAATATAAAGCTGCAGTCACCAGTCGGTTAGCTTATCTTAGCATAAAGACTTCACTTGAAACAACTATGCTAGTGCTGAACAAAGGTAATAAAATCTGCCTACAAGCACCTGTAAAATTCACTTATATCTTGTTGTAGCACATTTAAAAAGTGTAAAAACCACAATTCATCATTTTTGCAGTGAGTCTGAAATATTTCTTGGCTGGGTGCAGTACCTGGCAACTGCTCAGAGCCAAAGAATAGTTCAAACAAATGAGTTATATACTGAGCTTTACTCCTTTAGACAGAATCAGGCTAGTTTATTCCCCCTGTTTCTAGAATTTATGCTAAGCTAAATGGATATAGCTTTATATCTAATAGACAAACAGACATGAGTGGTGTCGTTTTGGATCATCAGCTAGCTTGGACAGTGCAAAGGTAAATAACCATAACCTTAAAAACTGAGGGATAGTTTTCTGTACTCACCATAATGCGGGATTATAGCCCAGGCCATGGCAGATGCGTATATTCCCCCAATCATCCAGAACATGCAGAGCCAACTGAGGTGCTCACCACGCTTTTCTTGGGACAGAAATTCAGAATAGTAGGAAAACACGATGGGAATTGAGCCACCAATCCTGCAAAGATAAGAGACCAGCTGAGCCCAGAGTTGAACTGTCCTTGTGTTTAAGAGCCGAGATCTAGAGATACCACAGAGTTTAGGTTGTAACATTTTTACAAAGAAATAAGAGGTAAGTTTATTATTTGCATCCTAAATATCCTGAAACACCATATGCATGCTCTTTATAACATGCTGATACACTTGGTTACTTTAAATAACTGTATTATGGATATGACAGACACGGTATAGTACTGCGAGTGAGCAAATTTCTTCAAACTCCTGAATACAAAACTAGAGCAAATGAGCTGTTTACAAGTGGAGGCACCACACATTGATTCTCCAGCCTTTAATTTACTGCACTGGTTGTTTTGTTTGGTCACTAAAGCTTTAACATTGTTTGCTTGCATTACTCCATCACCATGCTGCAACACTAACTAACAGAAGCTCTGAGGGAAAGTAATTGATTTGACTATAAATGGATTCCAGCGTCTCAATTTGCCACTTCACTAAACCAGAGAAACTGCTGTTTTTAATGAAGTAATAACTCTAAGTGTTCAGAAACTTTACTATATGCTGGAATTAGTCTTCCACTGTTAAACTCAATGATGTATAGCAGTTCAGATAGATTACAAGATTACACATTTTGAAGGTTGAAGTCATATAAATAAATGTCTGTATCTATTGCCGAATGAGGTAACAAAATGTTGATTACACCTATGGCTCACTAATGACAGTATTACCATATTTATACATTTGCAGTATTACGCCCTGGATGTTCTACTGCTGCAACTTCACAATAAAAGCATTTAACTGGCGAAACACGAGTTGACTTTTATTATGAAATAGTCACAGAAAATGCAACATGTGTTTGTTAGTGAGCTTGACACTAACTGTTAAATTTCATCCAAAATGCGTCTACATAACAAGGCAAACTGTCATTTTCTGAATTTTTTGTCATGAAATAAAGGAGTAATGGAACAAGAAGGAGCAGCTACAGTGAGCTGTTAGATGGAGAGTTGTAGGTACTCATTTTCATATCGTAGCTTGTCACTACTTATGTGTGTTGATTGATAATAAGCTTTTAAACAGCAAAAAGAGCATACAATTTTAAATGTATATATTAGTGAAATGAATAATATATTTAAATACTATTATTTAAAATGTAAATATATTTAAATAATTTAATGGCCCTGCTTGATTGTACTGTAGAACATCACTAAACAAAAACATACCCAGCGTTACAGTGAAGTCACTGACACATCAGATCAGAAAAAGTTACAACACTTTACACAGTATTTTTCAATTTACCCAACACCCGAGAGGAGCCGGCAAAACAGAAAGGTGCTGTAGCCCTGGACGAAGGAAGAGAAGAAGGAGAAGACACTATTGATGGAGAGAGAGATTAGAAGAGACTGACGACGGCCTATCCGGTCAGCCAGAGCTCCCCAGAGGAAAGCGCCAACCATCATCCCAAAATATACAATCAGACCTGTGGAGAGAGCAAAGGAAATTAAATTACTATACAGGAACATACTACATACACAAACATACAAAATGTCAGTGTATGTTGAAACATTTGATTATGAAATTGTTTAATTCATATTTTTACTGCAGAACTTTTTTTTTTTTTTTTTTTTTTTTAGTGTTAACCTGTCCTGTCTTCTTTATTTCTGCCATATAGTAGTCCTACCATTAGAGTACTGGCTTTATAGGTTCATGCTTACTCTGCTGACTGCTGGCCTCTTAAGACAGGCAGTTTAAAAATAGTAATAAACTTTTTCATTTCTGTAAAGATCTGGCAGGGATTATTCATTTTTCCTAAATCACTTGAAAAAGACAAACTTTCAAAATATAAACAAATATATAGTTAGTTTATAGTAAAAAGTAATTTCATTAACAGCTGGGCACTGTAGTTTTTAGGAAACATTACTCAAAAACAAACAAAGTATTTGTTGGGGTCTATTTTCAGCTGCGGATTAATACGCATTTAGTTCTCTACTGAGTCATTCATTACCATTAAAATGTCGCCCAGTACAAAGGCGTAGCTCACTGATGTGTTTATAATGATTTTCGGAGAACAATAAAATTCTATGGCTCAGATGAATAAGCTCTATCAGGCTTCGGACACACCAGTACTTGTTAGTAGGATGAATTAATTGTTGGTTTTGGAGATTTGTTGACAATAAGAAAAATATAGAGACGGCCTTGTTCTTGAAGCAACAAAAAAAATGCATCATGACACAGCCAAACCAGAACCTGTACAACAGAAGGAAACACAATCACCTGTAAAAGAGTCTTACCAAGCATGCTTTTGTTAGGTTCAGACAGGCACATGTCTTTCTCGGCACTAGGCAGGACAAACCCAACCACGAAGATCTCCACACCATCTGCCATGAGAGCCAGCCCCAGCACAAAGTACAGGGTCCACTGGAACTTGCCGTGACCACATTCTTGTAAAATGGTCTCGTACTGTTGAGCCAGCTCTTCCTGGTCCTTCCTCCTCTCGCCCTCGGACACTGCGATATCTCTGAACTGCTGAGCACCGGCCCTCACCGAGCCTGGACCTCCAGCCATGCTGCCCTTGCCTGACTCAGCCCTGGGAATTCCTTGGTACTCCCCCTCATAGATCTCATCATCCTCATCGTGACCTTCTGTCGAGTCACTGTGGCCGCCCTCATCGTCGTTGCCCGCCTGGCTGTCTCCACGGTAGTAGCCTCCATCCTGGCTTCCCTGCACAGGGTAGTCATCATCGTCGTCCTCTTCAAACCGACTGTAAGAGCGCCTGCTGTACTCATCACTCACCCGATCCACTGAACGGCCAACCTTCTTAGATGCTTGCCGCTTGACTTCTTTGGCAATTTCTTTGGCACTTTTTATGATGGCAGTCCGGTTTTGGTAGCCGTCCTCCATTTTAAAGAGGTTTGCAAGATGCAAAAGTGGTCAAAGAATTAGGCCACCTGAACGTGCTGGAACTTCAGTTTTTTCAGGATACACCTCGTAGATTTGAAGAATTGACTCCTTGGCTCACTTAACTGAGACCAGTCTCGTCTTATGTCTAAGGAGAAAATGGAAAGATAAATAAAAATGTAAAGAAATTAGCAACCTTTGTTATCTAGAGAGGCATTTGATAGTACCTTCTAAAGCATTAGTGCACATTTCTAAAGGCATTTTCCAATTGTCAATTACATGACTACAAAGAGACAAAACAACCACAAAGAGGCACAAAATGACTACAAAGAGATGCAACATGACTAAAAGAAACACAAAATGTCCACAAAGAAACAAAAAGACTACAAAGAGTCAAACACAATTACAAAGAACAACAAAATGACTACAAACATAAACAGGAATAGAAAAAGTCAAAACAACTTACAAGAGACACATAATCACTACAAAGACTCAAACAGGACAACAAAGAGACACAAAACAACTACAAAGATACACAAAAAGGACCACAAAGATACACAAAAACACAACAAAGAGGCACAAAATGACTACAAAGAGACACAAGACAACAACAAAGAGACACAAAAACACAACAAAGAGGCACAAAATGACTACAAAGAGACACAAGACAACAACAAAGAGACACAAAATGACCATAAAGACACAAAGCAAATACAAATTACGTATAGTGTATTTATGTCTTTCTGAACAGATCTTTTTCTTCAGCTCAACAAACCAGCTAACCAGCCTTTAATGGTGTGTTTCCAAACTATACCGCTTAAATTTACATATCTGCCCAGCATGTGTTCACTGCTGAATCACTGGTGGGTCTGAGCAGCAATTACAGGGCAAGGCATCAAGCCTTGAATAGTGAGAGTGGTTTTTAATGGATGTTTCTTAGTGCGGAAATGCCCTGAATGCCTCAGTTCAAGTTCATGGAGAAGAGCTACAGTACGTGAACATGACTCAAATGTAATGTGACTGAGATAATGCTCCAAAGGATCAGACACTGGTTTGGAATAAAAGAACATCACTGTAAGGCCTTCACTGTTTATGTCATCATCCCATAACAAAATGGAAGTATTTAAGTAGTTTAAGCAATTAAATGTCAGGTTTGGCGATAAACCCATAAGTATATAGCGGATCAAATCAAGCCGTACACGGCCCTTAATGGAGTGAACAACAAAAGTGAACAACTGCTGATTTAGAGAAGCGGTGTGCTAAATCAAATGAGGCTTGAAATTGAGAGAAATACGCCTTAAAATTGATGTCCATTTTACCGGTCCGCTGCAGTATCTCCTTTTGAAAAAAGAACATTGATAAGGTACCAGCTCGTGTAGTTCACTAACAGTACCCACATGCATATGCTTCTGTATTAAGACACTGTGTGCCTCCGGTCAACATGCAATAAAACAACATGTCACTTTGATTTCAGGGTGCAGTGAAATAACAGAACGAGAGACATCACCACCACGCTCACTTAGACCCCTGTTTCAGAAACGAGTTCTGACGGGTAATAACGGGCTGACATAGCTTTCAATGTCTGCCAGGTATACAGTATATATAGGGCCAGAGATAGGATTTTAGAAATATTGAGGTCAGGGGTCAACAAACATGCGTTTTAGGTTGTTAAAATGGCCAAGTTAACGTAAACAGAGTGGTTTAGTTTATTTGAGCAATTAATGGTATCATGGTATTTAACCATATCTGCATCTATATCCTGATCAATGCACAACACTCGTTTGATTTGTTTATGTTTAATTCAACATCATCTCTAGTCCTAAGGCCACAGATCCTTCACTGTCCGCATGACAAGCAGATTTACTGGCACCGATAAAGAAACCCCACAGGCCTGGTCGGCCAAGCTAAACTGTAGGACACTAACCTAATAATATCTTGGACTCATGCAGGCTTGTAATCACTATCCTTTGCAAACATAACACACACGCCTGTGTAAAATAATATGTGTTTTCGCGTGTCATTGCTTACTGGGACATTTGAATAGAACAAAGCCATTGCTAATTTTATTAGTTAGTAACTCCTATGCTTTTCCTGACATGACAAGTCTCTGATGTGACTGTGTTGTTGCACCTGTTAGGCTGAGACAAACTAGATCTTTATGACTGTTTTTGCAGTTTAGTTAGTTTGGTCATAATTGCAGCACGCGTAGCTCCACCCAACATCAACCTTAGCAGCCTTAGTCACAGAGAAAATACTTGCATGAAAAGCACAGGTGTTACTAATAACATTAATGATGGCACTGTAAGCCATGACAGTGTGACAGCAAGCCAGCCTGCACAAGTGACGCGACACATCACATGTGACATGTCAAGATGTCTTGTGTAAAAAAGTCCTATGGTTGTAGAAAGTAATATGTAGATAAAGCTCAATAAAATCATGGATGTGCTTTAAGGTCATTGAAGCATATTACAGAGATAGATAGATTGATCCACAAAGAAAATCAAGTGTAAAGGCAAACACTAGTTAGAGACAAACAAAGGCTTTAAGCCCACTTTTAACATTTTGTCCCGTTGTCAAATTGATAGCATCTCTGCAGCCCAGTGCCACCTGCAACACACATCTCACCCTGTCAGTGGAAGAGAGCAGGCAGGTCTGAGGATGAGGAGGATGTTGTTATTTCTCCCTTGTTGGAGCAACCCTTTTTTTTATTTTTTCACCTCCCTCTTTCAAAAATCAATCAGCATCCACTTCCTTGCAAGGCCAAGCAGGGAAGATAGCCATCACATCACATGCATACAAGCAAAAGCAACTGGGAGAGTTCACAACTGCAGACGACCGCCACAGAAATGACAAAATATCTTCGTGCAGAGACAAAATATTATGCTCTTTCCAACATTATCATAATATACGTCCTGTGGTGTCTTGCAGGATTGTTATTTTTCAAAAATGTGAATTCAAGAGTATGATTGAATATGTGCTAATGTAAGCCTGCAATCCGGTCATAATCGTCTTCACTGATGTTAAGAAAAAGGCCTTGTCGCTAACAGGCCAATTTACACAGCCCACAAATACAGGATTCAAATACAAATCTGCCACAAATAGCAGCTGATTGTCTGCTCGCCTGCATCCTGACATCTGTGCTCATTCTTAGGAATCGCTGCCAGCAGCTTGTCACGACTTGAATTAGATTATAGATAGGCCCCGTTTCACAAAATCGATCTTAATTGCTGCGTAAAGAAACGGTTGGAGAACACGCCCATCGTCTCTTCCACAGGATGTCTTAATGCAAAAATTAAAAGCACACTGCAATAAAACGCCACCAGCCGCGAACAGTTAGTCATTATCCACTTTATATTCATGCTCACCTTTATTCCTGCGACGTGGACCCTCTTCAGCCGGGAGATGGTGATGAGGAGGGTGAGGAAAAGGAGGAGGGTGATGATACGTACGAGGCTGTTGCCGTGAACCGACTGATGATGCTGTGCGGTTTGGAGAAGAGAAGCCCACGCCATTCACACACTTAGTGATGTGCGGGGTCCCCTCCCCCTCATGCAAACCGTCACGAGCGCATTAACGCCTTCATATCTGGAGGGGTTTGGCGCATGTCTGCACACAACCTGCGCCCATTTCTTCCACTTTCCTCCAGCTTTGCACGGACTAATGCGCCTTTAATCTTGTACAATTTACACTTTTCCCCCGATCCAAATAGGCCTACAGTTGAGCTAATGAGAGGCTTGTGCACACAATGAAACCCTTCATACAAAATACACACTATATATATATAGGCTGTTTGTATATTCTCGCACGCATGCGCGCACGAACACCTTTCTTACACCTATTTGCCTTTTTACAAATTACAGATGATTGTCTGTAAACATGAATATCAAGTTGTGTGCACTGACATCACACGTGCCAGCACACCAGACTCCTGTTACCATGCGCCATATTCTTGATCTTCTACTGCATCATGACCTGAAGAAAAGCCAGCTTCCCTCGCAGTGATGTCGTCACCCGTGCAATAAACTGTCTCTATTGACATAAGAAATTAATAATTGAGTTTGCGTCTGTTTATTATTGCTGAGCCATTATTTTTTTTTTTTTTCCTTATGCCGCAGCTCATATTACATAGCTGGAATTAATAGAAACATGAAACGTGGCACAATAACTGGAAATGATATGCAAGTGTGTCCAGAGGATGGCGCTAATATTGAAAAAGGCACACCCCTCACAATGAGTCCGATTGAAGTGAAATTTCTCACATAAGCCCACTATATTATTGGGCTTTATGGTCCAAGACGCAACCTCTGGACATAAAGCCCACCATAATGGATTTTTTGTTACCAAGCATAACGCAAAAAAAGGTCACATACATATACTTTTAGGCTTTTGACTATCAACACCAAATTTAGGATAAGTAAGCTCAGGGACTGAGACACATTTATATTACAAATGAGCAAGATCGGCGCCATCAACCAAAATTATCTTTGCACAGGGCAGGGCTTAGCAGGAAATTGACCATAACTCCTCAACCCTTTATCCAATCAGCATAAGTCAGTCCTTGACAGTGACATGTCGCCCATTGCCAGGAAATACGCACATACACTGACTGAGAAGGAAAACCTTTGTATTTTGAACACATCACTGGTGTGTGCTGTCTTGGCACTACAGACACTAAATCTTTGTCTCTGCTAAAATTGCAGGTGAATCATTTGTTGGGCACATAAAGTAAAGCAAATCCTAACCTTTTTGAGCGACAAAACAAAAAACGATTAATCATGAAGTAATATTTGTCTGGGAGGGAACATTCCAAAACATGTACTAAAATTTTTATTTGTCAAAAGGTCTTCATCTGTACAGTGACCAAAAAAAATACAAACAGGGGGTTAAATTATTCTCACTATAACAAACTTGAGTAGATCTTAAGATGTTTTTTTAAAATCAGAAAGAGAGCCCATTTCTGCAGTCTAAGATGGATTACGGTGGCATTGGTGCTCTCATAGGAACGCGGGGCAGGACACCGGGGGGCCTTGGAGGCATTGGAGGCCCTCTCTGGAAGCCAAATGGAGGACGAGGTGGAAGGCCTGCACCGTAGCCAGGTGGAGGCATGGGAGGAGGAGGCCCTCTCATACCTGGAGGCACATGTGGACCTGGGAGATAGAAAGAGGGTCATAATGTGATAAAAATCTTTATTGTTGACTATGTGGTCTCACCGCAGCCAAAGGTAACCATAGTAAACAGTATTTCATAAATTTAAGACTTATATGCAGGGGATCAGAGTTATGGTGAATAATGGCCAGTTTGGAGACACAAGGGATGAAAAAAATGCACTCTACCGAAATCATGAGTTTAAACAATTGTCTATTATATATTCTAGCTTTTCACTCCTCCATTCTAGGAAACCAGATTCACAATTTTTCCCGAAAACGTTTCACATGTTTTTTCACTTCATATTAAGATCAAACTTGTCAAATGATTTTAACTCTCTACAACATTTTAGCTACACAACATTGGATGCAGATCAAGTACGCCTTTCCAGCAACCCACCTCCAGATAAGGGTGAAACTGTAATTTGCACATATGGCTGGGCGATACGGCCAATAATGATTACAAAAAAATTTCATATCATTATTTCATTAAAGTTTAAAGGCAGATTTCTGCTCCTGAGTGAAAGTTGAAGAAACCAGATGGTTAATTGTGGTTTTTAAACTTTTCTTTATGATCAGGACATAAACACTTAATGCCAAACAGTGGATCCCTTATCAAATTTGAGGTAGGACATTAACTATTGTGATAAAATATTTTTTCAACAAATATGCGTAGTAAAATCAAGTTAAATCTTTTTTCAGTTCCTTTTCCTCAACAAAATAAATTTTAATAGAAAAATTAAGTGCTAATTTGTTTGTGATTAAAATTAATTTAATCAAATATTTATTGGCCATTTGTTACATTGTTATTGAGTACAATGTGTTAATTATCATTGTTTTATTACCCAACCCTAATTGTATGTTAATCTTACAAGTTCAAAGCAACTGTGCGAGATCTAATAACGTATTGGTCCCAATCTGTGTCAGACTGTATGATATCAGTGTTGAGGCATGTCAAATGGTGCAGTGAGCGTCTGGCGAATCGTAGCGCTACAGTGTTTAAAAAAAACAACAAAAAAATACAGATCAAGCCATCAACTCATGCCTTCCACAGGTGCAGCTCTCATGTTTTGAAAGTTTGGCAAACAGCAGCTTTAGTCATAGTGCTGGCATCTGACAGTGTCCTAAAATCAGGACCAAAACTTAAACAGTTGACCCTCTTTGATCCACAGAGCTCTAAATCAGCAGACCATCTTTTATGATAGAGGAACAAAGATTTTATAAAGCTTCTTGTCAATCGTTTCTTCACTATATGAAGTAGTTTTCAGCTATAGTGAAGGCTTCCATTACTAGAAAACATTAAATCTGTTTCTGCTCCACAACATAGATATGTAGAATTAAGGTTATCAGTTGTTCTTTTACGGACAATACTGCTTCTCCCCCAATTAATAGGAGGTAGTATTTGTAAGCTGAAGAGACTTATTTGACAACAAAGACTGGAGGAGACGCCACAGTGCTTACCCATGGGAGGTCCATACGGCGCTCTGGGTGGCATGCCCATAGGCGGGGGTGGGGGCATACCAGGAGGTGGCGGCGCCCGTGCTTGATTTGATCCTGGGGGAGCAGGAGGTGGGGGCACCATGCCAGGAGGAGCTGGAGGAGGCATGGGCATCTGAGGCATACCTGTTTAAGACAATGAGGCATGTTTGACACAGTTTGTAATGAGAAAGTGTCTGATTCCAAGTACCTGAGACTTATTCCTTTCCTTTAGTTCTTGAAGATATCCATTAACATCAATTACAGAAATTTGTGGACACACAGGCCAATTAAATATGGTCAAACTTCGGCCGTATATTTTTGCGTAAATTCCCACTTGCAGCCACTGTGGAAACATTTTAAACTTTAACAATCAATCACCTGGATGCATGTTGGCAGGAGGGAAGGGTGGTGGTCCGGGAGGAGGCCCACCACCGCCAGCCTGTGGGCCTGGTCCCCCTGCATTTGGAGGCATGGACATTGAAGGGGGCATTGATGGCGGCATCGATCCAGGAGGAGGAACAGGAGGAAAACCAGGAGGTGGCATGCCTGGCACAGACACAGGTCATATTTTAAAGTTTTCATTTCATATCCTGTAAGTATACAAAGTCAGCCTGTCTGTATTCTACCTACCTCAGCCTTTGTTAAAGTTTTTTAAATTTCATTAGTTTCTCATAAAGGGGGCTCATTTGTCAGCTGTCGTGTTCACTTTTAGCTACAGAGATCACCCAAGATCAAACTTCACTTACTGATGAAAGTAAGACCTGTTATCTACTCTCATATCCTCACCACATTCAACTAATCAAATCTATAACTATTAGGGGTGTTATGAGACACTTAGCTCACAAGACGAATTACATGAAGTGGAAATGGGTATTTATGTAAAGGGAAACAAAATTCAGGTGACAGTTCAAAATATAAAACTATAACAAAATACAATGCAGTAAGCCTCTCAGGCATTCTGTGTTGCTTTCCGATATGTTTCTCCTATAGATCAACTTTTCTTGTTTAATATCATCCTTGCTAATTCAGCATACATGCATGTGCCCTGAGCCCTGTTGTTTTTGTTCTCATTATTCTTCTTTCTTTCTTCTTTTTCTCCGCTAAAAGTGTTTGGACAGCAAAAACTGCTGCACGAAAACTCACCAAAATTACCAGGTGGGTTGCAAATTCCACCCACTACTCAGGCAAATAAAATGGCACTCACAGATCTCATGGTGGCGCTATAACTATAAACTTTATGTTTTTGAAACTTTGGCAGGATCATCAACGGACGTCGCTGATCAAAATTTATATCAAAGGAATTTTCATACATCAATCTGTTTTTTTCTCATAAAGTTTTATTTTTGTGTTTTTACGTACAATTTTACATAAATGCCCGTAAATCACAATTGGCTTACAATATTGTAACCAATCTTGACGCGTCTGTTCAGATGCTCGGTCCGAGCTTCGCTGAACAGTCCTGGGATGTTCTTCCACTAGAGTTTATACCTCGTGATTCGCTGCATAGAGTCGAACAAAATTTGGTTTGTACGATCTAGGGTCACTACTCAGTTGATTTGGTATTGATTGCTCAGAGTGGGCGTAGCTTATTACAACAAATGAGCAGGCTCTTTTCCAGGGGAGATGTTAGCTAGGTCTAACAGCCTTCACTTTTCCAGCCGTTGGGGAAACAGACTTTTATTAACGGACACACAGTGACCTACGCTGCACGTTTACTACCAGACTGAAACTTACTGCTAATAGATTCCTCCGCTAACTTTCACTGTCTCGTTTGCCGCTCGCTCGACCTCTCACACAGGATACACAGAGAGCTGCCAGGCGTCGAGTGTCACCATGCTCGCAGTGTGTGAGTTAAAATCATCACATGCGCATTGATATTAATGACTGTGTGACATTTTAGTAGGGTGGTTATTCATTCTGTAGGTGTCAAATACAGGGGCACACCGGTCTCTCTGTTGTGTGCGCTCGCAGACGGTCCGGCCGCGGCACTTCCCGCGAGTTCCGCCTATTGCGTTCCGTCAACATTATGTTATAATTAACTTTTAATAATCGATTTTTAGACATTTGTTAATCGATTCATAATCTTCCACGTCAGTATCGCGATGCATCTAAGAATCGATTAATTCTCCCACCCCTAATGTACATGTAATGATACTCTCTGACCTCAAGGTGATGCTGTAAAAATAAGTTTGCATTTTGGCAATTATCTCAAAGACTAAATTCTTTCATCACTTTAATCTCTTAAATCATTTGCATCTGTTCTTTCCTCTGAAAATGTCAAATGTTGCGTTTTTCACAACTTCACAACGCCACCTCCTTCACATCACATCATTGCCGCTTGCAGGTTAAAGTCCCAAACCGAGCAAGGTTGCACCTCAGTGTTTAGATGTTTAAATTGCATAACTCTTATTATTAATGGGATCTTTTCACATATGTTGATGAATAGTGGTTGAAAATTTTCTACATTACACTGCAGCGGTTGTTAAATAATGGGCAACTGAAAAGAGAGGAGCCACAGAACATCCAAATGTTTTAACATCTACCCTGTGTAACAGTATTTCATTCATACCTGGCATGGGCATCCCACTTCCCATTGCCGTCAGGACCGGCGTCGGAGCACTGGGTGGTGGCGGAGCGTCTGCGAACAGCTGATGTGGCCTGTCTGCCTGGGAGAGAGGGTTTTGTGCAGCCAGGAGTCGTTCTGCAGCCGAGCCATGACGTTCTCCCTTTGAATCCTTCTTGAAGGCATAGGACACTGTGATAGGCCTGTTGCAGAGATACTGACCATTCATGGCCTCAATGGCGGCATCTGATGCGTCAAAGCTGGCAAAATTGATAAAAGCATAACCCTTGGAGTTGCCAGTGTCTGGGTCTCGCATGATCTTTGGCGTCTGGAGGATCACGCCAAAGGCGCTGAATGTGTCGTAGAGCAGCTTCTCATCAATCTCCGGGTCCAGATTACCAATGAAGATGTTAGCACCCACATCCAGGTTTTTATTGTGTGCAGAGGCCTTATTAACTCTAATTGGTTTGCCATAGAGCTTTATCATATTCATGATTTTGATGGCATAGTCAGCATCCTCTTCACTGAGGAACTCAACAAAGCCATAACCTGAGGAGGAGTGAAAAGGGTTAGCTCCATGATTGATATTTATCTGCAAAAGGAATTCAGCAGGGACAGAAAAAAAAGTGGGGCTGTTTTTTGTGTTTTTTTACCTTGACTGATATGTTGCTACCTTGGAAAACACAGTTTTAGAGAATATTAGCAGATACTCACCCTGATGTTGGCCAGTGACCCTGTCTTTGGGCATGTGTGTGTTGACCACAGGACCCGCCTGCAGGAAAAGCTCCCATAGTAATGGCTCAGATACCTTCTCGTCCAAGCCGCCGACATACACAGTGGCGTCTAAAAAATTAATAAGAATTCAATATAAATTTCATTCAGTCCAGCTTTTAACCTTGGTTTGGGTTCAGTCAAAATAAAAGGCAGCGACTGCTGCCGCTAATCTTCCATTTATCATGTATAAATACCAAATGTGTTACTTGTTTTTCTTCCTTCTACATAAGTCTGGTAGCCTGCAGTGGAGATTTATTATCGTTTTTACATGCAATTGAATAAATGATGATTTACTATGATGAAATGTAACCTTATTATAACTAGTTTTGGATGTTATACGACCTGAAGTTTACAAAACATTTCTCAAAATAACATTAAAAACCTTCATTCTAGTGGCTAAGATTAAAGTTACACATACAAGCAATAGGATCATAGGATCCCTTTGCTACATACTAACTGATGTTGAATGAAAGCTTGTGGCGTTTCAGTTCTTTGGAAAAGATAGTTAACACCCTATTGAGATTACTCCACAATTTATAAAATATCAAAAATAATATTACACAATTAGTAACCTAATAGTCTGATATGTTGTCCTTTTACATATCAAATGCTGTGTAAAAGCACCTTAAGCGAGACCGAAATCTTGGTACTATCAGAAATAAAGTCTGATCATTTGTTAAGTCAGTGATCGCCGAGTTGTGCCACATACTGTTAGCTTGCTAAGCTAACTTTAGTTGTTAGCCAAAAGGACGTGTCTCTCTGCGTCCAATATGTTAACAAGAGTCGACACATTTAGAACAATCAAAACTCAACGCTACACATATGTTACTCTGCAGCAAAAACAGTAAGAAATTAAAATAAATATAAATGAAATGAATTGCTAAGTTAGCGGGAAGCCAAGCTAACAACTGAACACTTCCATGTGATCGACCGGTTGTTTACCACAAACTGTTAGCAAAACAGGCGACCAGAGACGCTCATAAAACGACAAGGTGAGCAGGCTGAGGTGTAACCCACAAGCAGATTCAAAGACGACCGAAACAAAAGGCTGAAACAGGTATAACAATGTTGCAGTTACCTTGGTTTCTCTCTGAAATTGGTCCCGCTGCCATGTTGAATGAACAACGCACGGCGAGCGTCCTTAACTGAGGCCCCGCCTCTTCCTGTTTGTGTGCCGGAGGCGGACGTAGTAATACAAAATAAAAGAATCCTTCCAAATATTTCTGCTTTTGTTTAAATAATCTTTTACTTTCGTATTTCGCAACAGCAAACTATTTGAGAAATTAGCTTATTCTTACTGAAAGAGGAAAGGTGGTTTTATTTTTCATTTTCTTCGTACAATATGTATTTAGGTTAGGCTTGGTTGTGGAGGTGAGAGATTATAGTAAGCCAAAGATTATTTGTTATGTTGAACTGAATGTGTTTCAACTGCATATCCACAACAAAGGCTATCATCCACACATCATCTGTTCTGTTGTTTTATCCATTTACCTGTTTGAACCTTAATTAAAAAGCTCAACAAGGGTCAGGGGCTGGAAATTAGCTTCAGCTAGATGCCCCATACTGAATTCATATTATCACTGAATTCATATTATCACTTGCATTACAATATTTATTTTTATGTAACAGTGTTCTGTATCTGTATTGTTCCTGTTGAAAAAAAACTTTAGTATGGAACCAGAAATTCATGTGCAGTCATAATATTAACACGTGTTGCCTGGAACAATTGCAAAGATCTTTTTTCTCTTTTTTAAATTTTCTGGGTAATCCATGTTACCTCCATCAAAACACAGCTGTAGCCCAAATGTGATTTGGAGCATGTATCCCTGTGTATACCACATACAACGTGTAAATTTCATCTTAAATTGTTTGTGAAAAGCTACTTTTTCATTAGTGTAAATTATGCTTGTACCACCATTAAAAAATATTATCCATTTACTTGATCCAAGTTATGTAGGTCCATATATTCACTCTTTTACTAAGCAGTGAAATAAGTATGACAAATGAATAAACATTTGTATGAGCAAATTTATTACATCATATAAATCTACTAAAAGTATAAACATGGAATATAAAATACTCATAGAAAATACATAAAATAAGGGCCTTGAGAAAACAATACTGTATTGAATATGAAAAATATTTAAAAAAAACAAAAAAAAAAACTTAATCAACACATGCATCAAAGTAAAAAAAAAAAAAGCCCAAGTGTTTTTATAAAATGGATAAGAAAAAATAAATTGTTTAAAAAAGCCTTAACTGATAATGATCACAAAGAAAAGTCAAAGGCATTTGTAAGAAGATAACTCAAAAATCACACACACAATACACATCTAAATTAGAAGAAAATTGCAAAAACACACAATTAAAGATCTCTAGCCTCATCCCTGTATATTTGAGCTTTAGCATGAGTGCACTGGTAGATCAGTATATTTTTAGGAACGATACAACCACTAATGAATTCAGAAACATATCTGCAGATGAGATTCTGTGAGTAGGCGTAAACCAAAGTGAAAAAGGAAATGTGAGATTAACAAGGTTGTATCCAAGCTGCAGAACTGTGAGGTCAAAGTGTTCACTGTATCAGTTCAAAGGCCTATTTTAAGTATTTCATGAAGAGAGCTGCAGGGTCTTTGCCAAGAAGACAACATTATTTAAAAAACATTTTCCTACTTGTGCTGCACACATATTTTGCAAGCTGAGTACCAAACAAACACTATATAATGATTAGAAAAGCATACCAAAGGTAGTAAGATTTAATAGATCCTTCATAATCTAATGTCATGTAACATATTTAAGGAATAGTTCGACAATTTGGGAAATACGTTTATTCACTTTCTGGTGGAGAGTCAGATGAAAAGATTGATATCACTACATATGTACTGTAAACTTTATGCTGCCATGAGCAACCAGCAGAGACTCTAGAAAGTTACTGGCCCTCGATGAATAGGCAAATTGTAATTTTTACACACTTATTTTTGTTTTTACAGATTAAAGAAATGAGAAATAGCATATGAACTTGTCAGTTTTAGGGGTGCTGGTAGGCAAATTTTATTACTGTTCAACAGGGCTAGGCTAACCTTTCTGTTTTAATGGTATACTAAGCTAACTGGCTGCTTTTTATGTAATGCACAGCAGACATGAGAGTGGTGTCAATCTTCTCAGCTAACTATCCACCAGAAAGCAAATACAAGAATTCCCCTAAATATCAAACTATTCCTTTAAGGTACTGTAACAGTAATATAGCATGTAATCTATATTTTAACCTTTACATGAAATGACAAAAAACATCATAAAGCAGAGTAGAACATACTTTAAAGACCTCATAAAATGAAATGAAAGTTTTGAGTTTTTTACATGTCAAACTATTGCATGTTACAATTTCCATAAAGGCACAATGATCCCAGGGAAGCGATACAAGAATACAATAATAAAATTGGTTCTGGCTCCATCACACTCCATCTCCGCTTCTTCTTCTTTTTTTCTATTTGCCGTCTCCCAATAATTTTGTGTAATCAGTTTCTGATGTTGACAATCCACCAGCAAGACAGGCCCTCCTGCTGTTTAACCCACATAACTCAATGCCCACAGTTCCCTCCAACCAGAGCCTCTCATTATCAATTAAACTCTCACTTCCATTACATGGGGTCTTTAAAAGACTACTCACTGAAAACCGTTCATGCTTATAATGTATTCAATACTTTTAGATAGATAAAGAAAAATAAAGATATCACATTTACAGTATAAACGAATTCAGGTCCTTCAACATAAAAAATATTTGAAAGGTGATAAGTGCGTGTTTCATACATTTTTGTTAGCCCGTGGACACACACTAGCACTGCTAACAAAGTTCCGAACTTCCAGTTCGTCAAAAACATAAACCACAAGTGCTGGTACTGTTTTGTATTGACTACAATAACTCATACATGATGAATCATTCATCAACTCCACATTTTTCCTCCAGTCACTACAGTGTTCATGCTGAGGTCCCGGGCCTACATTTTAGTCGACAAAGCAACAACTCCTCTTAACTTCTCCAGATGAACCACTTGACACAAACACAATCTGTATCACGAGAGTAATTCAATAGTCTAAATGTCAGCACTGCTTAACAGATCCCTTAGTTGATAGCACACTGAAAATATACATTCAGCTAGTGTCATGGTCACCAAGCGATCGATGAACACTAAAATAGTTGTCAGGAGCCTTCACAAACAAAAAGAAAAAAGATAACTTAGTGATGGTTCACTATCTGATTTTTTTTCTCCAAAAACCTGAGCTGCTGTCAGAGCAATCAGTCTCCTGCTGACAAGTACCCACAAATTATTACATGAGCCAATATGTATGTTTCATTTCTTATTTAAATTTTGGTATCATTTGAGGATTTCCACATACACACATGTCTCTTTGCTGTTCTTGCTGTGTTTGTGGCGACAAAATATTCTGATTATTCATGGACACAGGGTATTTGCCATCAAGGTTTAAAGACCCATACATTTGACCAGCTTCACTTGCCAGACTCCAAAATACTACGTGCAAGTAAACCCACCCAAAACATGAAAGAAACCAACTTCAGAATGATCCATACCCTGATCAAATGTGTTTGGTTTGATGGGTCATATTAACGTATGTCCTGTACATTCACTGATGAAAGGCAGGCTGTGTTTCTGTACGTCTTCTTTGACTAAATACTGTATGAAATAAAGAAATAAACAAACATGTAAACCTCAGTCAGCTGGTATGCCAAGCACGTTTACAGGTGTTTTTTTTTAAAGCACTGTAATTGTATCCTGTAATCACGAGGCACAAAGAGGTAACGGCTATAGCGGTAGGTGTGTGTTTTATGGACGGCTGTGCATACTGTAAGTCAAAGGACTGATTACCTGGTTCTCATAACAAAACACAAGAAACCTAAAAGTTCAGATGACATCACCTTTAAATCTATGAAGGGATCAATACTGTTACCAGGAATCCTATGGAGTGTGAAGGCATGTTTCCAAAATGGACGGTAGGTTTAGTGCGAGGGCAGGGTGGCAGTGTTGGCTGCACTGAGTTGGCCCACGGCTAACATCAGGATGTCTTTCTTCTCTTTGTAAAAACGCAGTTCTCTGCCCGCCAGCCTGGCGTCCTCCAGTTCTCGCTCTGTCGACGCCACCTCCTGCGCAATAGTGGCCGCCACGCTCTGTTCCCGGTTCACCCAGTCGGCAGCCATCTGAGTGCGCATGTCATCGTCCAGAGCCCGGTGGGAATAGTGAGCCAGCACTTCCTGCAAATAAAATAAGTTCAGCAGTGTCACAGAGGGAAAGCTAAGTGGTCTCGCCAATTCGAGATCAACACATGACTTCAGTAAATCTCTGTCCATGACTGGCAAAACTCTCAGCTAAAGGATCGTGTTTCCAATCTGAAGTAGTGAAGCAGCGCCAGAAACGATTACCACATTAAATACAGTTTCTTCTTGAAGTGTATTTCAAAGATTCAGTGTTTCCGCTCTCAATTACATTCAGTTAGTCGCAGTGGGCTGCCAACTCAGTTTTTAGCACCACAGCAGTCCCTGGCCTCATGTTACCTGACCTACAACTGCTCCCACGGGATTTTAAATGTGGTAAAAAAGAGAGCACTGGTATTGGATCAGTACTCGATATCGGCAGATACCCTGAGTTGAGGTATCAGATGTGGTATTGGGAAAGTAAACCTCAATTTGGTGGTGTCCTAATTTGAAGATACGTCAATGACAACCAGAGATTATTTTTAAAATCAATCTTTTAGGTAGCCTGTGTTAGAATTCGGGAGCTTGTTTTCCAGCTCACCCCTGCACTCTAGCAAGGCTCCCGCTCGTGGTGAGCAGAGAAAATGTTTAATCTGTCTGGACCGGTCATGCAATGCAGGGAAAGATTTGACTCTCTGTTTAGGAAACTTGATGAAAAAGTGATGAAAACTACTACTGTGCATGGATAACTGAACCCTCTCTGTGAGATATATGACAGTACCTGTCGGGAACACTGTCGTTCTCTCATGGCTTTGAGACTCCCGTTCCAGTGCAACAGCTGGAACACAGTCATCAGCTCCTGAAGCACAAACACAGCCAAGCCAGCAGTAATAAGGCATCAAACTCGCTTCAGAACACTCGATATGTAGCAAGTTCAGTATTGCAAAGAATGCATGCTTCCTTCAGACTTCCTGTTTCCTATTACTAGACACAGGGTTAATATGTTTTAGCCTCAAGCTCCATGCTATAAGTAAAAGATAAGCAGAAATATCGGAGTGTAAGATGTATCCACACGAAATGTTGTTTATTTGTAGAGGGGTGTCGCTAGAATGCAATTGGCATACAAACTAGACATCTCTTTAAAACATTTATTTGGTCTCTATCTTTACATCTAAATTTTATGTATGCAAAATCCAGCTCAACAAATGCAAAACACTTAAAGACAGCACCTGGGCTCAAACTTCGCCAACGTTAATTCCACACTATTTTGGTGTGTCTGAGTAGCATAAAATGCTACACGACACAGACATTCCAGAGGTTTAAGCACCTGAAACTCCAGCATGGATTTTCCTTTGTTGGACTCAAGCATGAAGCGAAATGCCCCAATTCCTGTGTTGGGATTGTCAGCCTCTTCTCTGTTTCCCTGAAAACAACAACAGCTAGTTAATTAACAATTGTTTGTGCACACAACAGCTCGGCAAACACTGGATTTTTGGGTGAATATAATGATGAGAAAATAATGAAGAGAGGATATCTAAAATGTGTGTTGTACACAGAATTAAACATTTTTTGGTAGTGGGGGTTGGCTGTAATAATAATATATGATGTATGTTTCCATGAAGAATGTCCAAAAGTTTCTTCAGAGATTTAGGGCAGTGGTTTACATTTACGACCTATACATCTATGTAAACCATTTTATACAGAAGCCACCTTGGAAAAAGTGTGAGATTTTAGGAGGCAATTCAAGGCAAACTAATCTTCCTTAATGTTCTTTTCAAAACATCAATTACTGGAATGTGTTGTGCAAACTTTCAAAACATCTACTGTGCTGCAAATATTCATGTGTGTGTTGCCAACTGTATTACATATACATACATATTAAGTCAGATGCACTACTTGCATATCTTACATGTGTCCATGTGGTGCTATACTGCAGATATACTGTTACTTTGCTTCCTATGGACTGACTGTAAATTTATTATACGTAACTTACATTGAAGGAGGCCAGGGCCTCACTGACGCTCTTCTCAATGAAGTCGTCTGTGATGCGACGGGAGGGGTGTTCATTGAAAACTGAGTTCATCAGAGCAATCTTGGCAGCGCTGCGCCTTGCCTCCGCCTTGGTGGGACAGAACTGTCAAACAGTGAAGAGAACATGCATAAGCCGTCAGATACATTCAGAAATACAAGATATACAGTCAGAAAAGCCAAAGACAGCCAGTGTATCTGTGGAGTAAAGATAGCAACAGTGTGCACAGACCATAGTGATCTGTCTTGCTGTCTTGAGTTTGCTTTATATTGGTAACATGGCACTTGAAGGACCATTTTTCTTACAATAATCGTACAGAATGAAGGGTTTCTTCATAACACAGCGCATTCATTGATGTCCATTTGTCCCTATTAAAATTAAAATTTAAAAAAAACTCCTGTTATCATGCAGACACTGTACCTGGAAACTTCCGAAGCAGCTGCCTCCGGGAAGACTAACATAGCAAACATATGGAGGGCTGTTGGATGGGACCATTTCATAAACAACTAGAGCTCCGTTCCGCAGGTCGGCCCCTCTGGTCAGCTTCATCTGCCAAAACTCCTGTAAAGCTTCCACCACGTTTACTGCGGGGCACAGAGATAAAAGCAGCCTCGTCACATTGTGGTATATCAACACTTTCTTTTATGAAAAACCTCCACTTACGTAAAAACATTCTGGTTTCTAGAAATCTAAATACTAAATACTTTAAGTTTGCATTTAAAGTGCCACTAGTTAATGGCTGTGCAACATCCTCTCTAAACACAAAGGTGAAAAGGGTGGAGAGGGAAGGGGGGGGGGGGGGGGGGGATCCA
>NC_060158.1:13961421-13981785 GCF_021292245.1 Micropterus dolomieu | reverse complement strand
GGGGGGGGGGGGGGGGGGGGGGGGGGGGGGGGGGGGGGGGGGGGGGTCATCTCAAGGATGCCAGAGCGTTTTCCTGAAATATTTAGGTGGCTGCTTAGAGGAAATTCTGCATCAGCTCAGAGGAGCTGCTTAAAGAAACACACCCTCAACTCTACACTTTATGAGTTTAAAGTTACATTCTTGCCCTCCAAAGGGAAACAACAACAAAGAAAAGCAGTAAAAATGGTCGACTGAGTCAGAAATGATCATCTGGGTTTGCAGCCAACATTATCTAGGGCTCTTTGACTTCTGTTACCTCACAGCTCTTTCCCGCTGAGCTCCCACTGTTTGATTCGAACACGGGCAGCCTGCTTCTCGCTCTCGTACTGAGTCTGGAGCCTGATCAGTACGTTGTAGAGCTGCAGCTTTGCTATTATTGAGGCCTCCGTAAACAAGCCAAGATATATACTGACATTAAATATATAAGTCCCTAAACTACAATCCTCTTACTCTGTGTAAAGAAAAAGCCAAACTATAACTTGTTCTCTTGTTGTTAGCCAATTATAAAGTAATAACATATGTGCTATTGAAAACACCAATTCAAGTACAAGCTGCTCTATATTACTTTCAGCAAAGATATAAGAATCCATAACGTACTTTTAAAATATTACAGATTACATATTCTTTATCATAAGTATCCTTCCAACAGTTAACTTGGCTCTAGGTGTATGATGAGCCACAGGATAGTATATGTATTCTATTTTATTGAAAATGTAAAGTAGTTTCTCCAAAGTTGGCTCACCACCAAATTCAGACCCTGACAAAGTTATTTTTGAGCATGTCAAGGTTTCAGAACGATGATAAGAAAACACATTTTGGTCTGTTTTTATCAGTTTTTGAGCATGTCCTGAAAGATAAAACAGAGAGGATGACGTGACAATGTTGCTAGCTCAGACTAAAAATCACAGTGGTTTTTAATGCAAATTTAAGCCTTATAATTTCTATGGCATAAGTATAACTATACCACAGAGAAAAATAAAGAAAACCCAAAACACAATTTAATGTATGGGAAATAAATATTGCCATAATGCGTGTTTTTCTGTAAAAATGTGATAATTTACCTAACAGCCCTTTCTTCACAAGAGTTAATCACAAAATTGGAGCAACATTAAGACAAAAGTATCGCCCTGATAAACCAGTCTTTATGGTGCTGCCAGCGTTGACGTGTTAAGTAGCCTAAATGGGATAGAGGAGGGACGAAGCTGTAGTCAGAGACCATGGGGAGACAATCTTTTGGAAATAAATCCTATTAACAGGAATACTCGTATTAGCGCCAACTGCCAACATTTTGCAGCTTTTTGGTCTGGTCTTTTCAGTTTGCTGATAAAAAAATACTTTTAAAAAAGGTGTGTAACTATTATTATGAGGCAAACAGCAATCAATGTGAGCACAAATAAATTTTTCTATAAATAAAGTTAACATAGTACCCATGTGGTACTACTTACTAAGAGGTTTAGTCTGGATGAGACACAGAACATTTTTGGTCATCTCTAAAAAGACGGTCAAACTTTTTTTTCAAGAAAATAAGAAAATACTGGATAAACAGATTTTACTCTTTACTCTCTGTACATATTTGCTGACAGTAGTATGTAGCCTAAAACCCCTGTCTTTCCTTTGTTAGTAGGCTAAAATAATATTTCTATAATATTGTAATATTTTTCACCAGTATTTTACAGTGTCCAATGTAAAACAAGAGAAATTGAACGTTGGTAATTTTGGGGGCATAATAGTTTATTGTTTGTAAGGAGCTCCTTTAATGAAGTGATTCACCCCACATACATATAGCTGTGTAAATATCAGTGGAAAACTTTAAATTCCAGAGAGAAACATAACGTTGATACTGCATCAGGTGAATATCACCATAGTACATGGTAAAACAAAATAAAGTGGTTATATTTGACACTATGTAGCCAAACATGACACAAGAGTGTTGCTACTGTTTTTTCCGCTGCTAATACACTTCCAAACAAATGGCGCAGCTGAAGTGGCTTTCTGCTCTTCAAAACTCCCCAAGTATCACCAGAACAACATGACACAGATTAACACCATCATCTCCACATTAAACAGAGCTTAATCGCCGCTGGACATTACCTCTGCCATAACCTTGTGTGTGTTTGGCGAAGCTGCGGACCACAGCCTCCACCGCCTCCTTCAGCACCGCCGGGTTCCCCGGGTTACAGTGGCCGGCAGCCCCCGGCCCCAGCCCCGCTCCGATCCCGCCGTACAGGCTGTGGAGCTGCAGCGGAGGCGGCGGCGGAGGAGGCCCGCACGAAGCGGCCAGAGAGGCCGGGGAGGGCAACAGCGGCGCGATGGGGACCGTCACCCCGGGCCGGAGAGAGGAGCGGAGAGTCCCGGTGGGTCCCGAACCGAACCCAATCCCTGGCTGTAGCCGCTGAGGGCGGATACTGTCCGGGATAACGTTAGATTCCATTGTCCCAACGTAACGTCTGCGAAGTCCCGGTCTGGAGGAAATTTACACCGCGATCAACTCTCTGGTTCAAAAATGGTCTGTAAGAGCTGAATGAACAAAGTGTCTGCAGGGTTTTGTCAATCACAGCAGAAAGAAGTAGCCTACTTAGCCGATGTTCATTCGACACATATCACTGCTGCTATGCATCCTCACTCTCTGGATTAGGCTGCGGGATTGTCAGTCAAATGGTGCCTTCAAGGACCCCTCGTATTGTAGGCGAGATCTTCTCAGCTAAAGATTTTTTGCATGTTTAGTCATTGATATCCGTGTTTTTTGTCCATTATCTAAATACTACACTGATATGATAATATTTTTGTATTATAGGCTATTATTCTAAGGTTTTGTTGTTGTAACTGTGTCTATGTTTTTGTGAATGGTGTGCTCAATAATTATATTTCAGGTCATTGTTTGTGTCTTTATTGTGACTGTTGTGTGTTTTTGGTGTACCATTAATCAATTAGTTTTAACATTGTCGTGTTTGTCATGTTTCAATGCAAACACCAAATCTGAAGAATAGGCTACTTCCTGTCCGGTGAATGGGGATATTTATCCATCATAGACCAACAGAGATTGTGTCCAAATAAGGTTATCTATACATGTGTGAAGATTCTAGTGGATATTGGTTCAAATCAAGGCCCTAATGCTTACCTAAGTTAACCTAAAGTCATGTTTTGTGTCATTCAAGCCACATGCAAAATAAAGATAATGTTGACATTGGGTTACCTAAAATGCATAATGAATAATGGAAGTGCATCATTCTCAAGGCAGCTGCGTAGTCCAAGCAGGAAGAGAGGAGACTGAGAGACAATCTGACCTGCTGTTTTGGAGAATCACTGGCTACAGCTACCACTGATGTTCCTTCATAGAAAAGATTGGAGAAAATTCCAAAAAGAAAGTTTTGTGTGGCAGAACTTTGTTTATCATCTCACAAAGCCCTCAGATTTATCGTGTCCCTTTGAAAGGGGCCCGACCCCTAGGTTGGGAATCTCTGGACTAAACTGTATATGAAGCAGTTAAACTAGATCTACTTTGAGCAGCTATAACAGTAAAATGGTGCTTACAGCACCATAATTATAACATTAACACAGAATTAACAGATTTCTCTTAATCTTATTCTGTTTCTCCACACTGCAGATTCACAATTGTTTTTTCTGTCTGCTCTGTTTATGGGATATATGTCGCATGTCTGTTCATCCTGAGAGAGCAATCTCTCAATAGTTGCTCTTCCTGAGGTTTCATCCCTTTTCTTTTCCATTCCAGGTTGTGTGTGTGTGTGTGTGTGTGTGTGTGTGTGTGTGTGTGTGTGTGTGTGTGTGTGTGTGTCTGTCTGTGGAGTTCCTTACCTGAATTATACAAAGTATGTCATATACTATACATATTGTAAAGCCCATTGAGGCAAAAAATTGGGATTTTGTGTTACTATGCATTAAACAAATTAATTTAATTTACACTCAACAATAGTAGCCTTGACTTTGACCTTGACCTCAACACTGATTTACTATTTTACACCTTTAGTGTTTCATCCAATCCAATTAGCAAGTGCAATTTGTAACATTTGTAGTGTCCTGTTTTTATTGACATTAGGTCAGAAAAGTCAGTAATTGCAATTGTTTAGGCAAATTAATAATTAATTACATTACATTAAAGGTGTTTCTAATGTTGTACAGAATATTATTAGCCAGTCACCGGTTAGTGATGGAAGATGCAGTGCCACTAAAAAATGATAAACAAGCAAATTAAACTACATAGCAGAATAGTTATTCACCAGATATTACTGATATATGCTTGTTTGTACTGCTAACATGTTCATCTAATTTGTAAAACCAGACCTTTGATATTTGATTCAATTACCAACTGTGCTAGACATTTTAATTCTGTTGCAGTTTTCTTATTGTTGATAGAAACTGATGGTGTAATTGTTTACTCAGTTCCCCTTTGTATATAGTAGGTAGTAGGCCTGGAACAGTAGTAAAATGTAAGAACTTGTGCTGTAAAAGCTGAACAATAAGGGGGAAAGAGGCTGCAGGTATAAAGTTTTAATACAATTGCTTAAAGAGCAAACTCTGAAATGTCAAAAAAAGTTCGTTCCACTTTTACTTTATAGCGTAAATTAGAACAAATGCATGCAGTAGTGATATTTCCGCTATTTTCTGCGGCATCTTAAGGCAACATTCAAAGTCAGAGAAATATCGGGACAAGAAATCTGAGCCTCCTCTTGTTTTCCTCTGGCACCAAGAGAGTACAGCTACAGTGTGGGTTTACAGCTCCAACTCTGCAGCCTGAAGCATGTGATTAAAACTTAGAAGCGGAGCAACTTAGTTTACTCGATAAGAGGGCGAGAAAAAACGGGTGATTGATCTTTGAAACAGTGATAGAGATACACTGATGCATGTCTGAGTAAGTGGACCACCAACTTTGTGCAGAACAAAGCCTTGGAGAGGAAATGGGACCTCCTCTTGTGCTTCCTAAATGTGTTTTTTTATGAGTTTCTGGATCTTGTGTAATTTTGCATTCTTTCTGTGGTCTGGTCTGAGGCCACGGGACTTAGGGAGCATTTGAATATCTGGCTATGAAAGTCTCACAGAAGCCAAGAAAAAAAAGTCTAAGATCTAACAATTGAGATGTGGCCTGTCAGCGTTGTTTGCTTTAAAGAAGCCTACACAGACACAACTGAAAGGGAAAATCAACAAGTCATATTGCAATTGTAATGAGTGTTTGTCTCACTGGAGGGCGTGCTCTCTTTTCATTACAACAGTTAATAATCTCAGCTATGCAGCTCAGTGTCACTTGGACGCTGGTGTTGTTCTCCAGTCGTTTTCTGAGGCTTAGTTTGAATGAGCTGCTGTGTGTTTGCTGCTCAGCAGGGCCATTTAATTTACTCGGGGGGTTTTGGCAACGCCAAGCAACATGATGGATACAACTTTAATGCAGGAGGCTTCTAGGCACTCTAAAGCAGAATAAGGGATCCTCTGACCTATATACTGAATGTACTGGTTTCCCCTCTCTTTGTTCATCACAGTGAGCTGAACTGTCAGCTATGGTTACTAGGTACTTTTCAGATAAATAATTTGCATAAAAACACATATGATAAGCTGAAAAATAAAATGCATTGTTCTGGCATTAATTGTAGTTCCACCAAAAAGACATTTCCCTTCTAAACTTTTACATGGTTTCAGTTCAATAACAGTTTGAAGCCAAAAGAAATATATTAAAATAATCTAAAAATTTAAAAAAATAGAAAATACTAGAGAAAATTCCAAAAAGATAATAAAAGTATAGCAGAACATTTTCTTCTTTTCTCTCCAGTGAATCATCTCACAAGTCCCTCAGATTTATCGTGTCCCTTTGAAAGGGGCCTGACCTCACTGGACTAAACTACCTGACTGTATATAAAGCAGTTAAACTAGCTCCACCTAAAAAATATTCCCCAGACACGGGGCCAATTTCTCTGCAGAACAAGTGCTTTTACTTTTGATACTTCAAGTACATTTTGCTGTTAATACTTATGCACTTTTACTTAAGTAGGAGTTTGAATACTTTAACTTGTAAGTTTGTTTTACATTACACATTTTTATTCTACTATATGTGTATAACTGTAATTTCTAGTGAAGAGAAATGGTGTCTGACAGCTGTAGTTACTCAACAGATTAAAAATATTTGATCATTTTATGAAATATGAAACAAATTAAACAACCAACACGATTTAAAGCATATAAACTAGATTAAATTTGTTCAACCTCGACCAGCCAAAACATTAAAATGCTGCTTATTATTATAACACTCTCAAAAGGGGAAATTCTGTATAATGAGTACTATGTCCCTTGATACTACTAAGTACATTTTGCTGGCAATGTTTATGTTTTCCCATTTTATACTACCAAACTGTTACTACCTCTTCCTGCTGCAACATTTTTATAGTAACCAGGTCTATGTCACCCCTGCATGCCTTGCATACCACAGCAAAGAATGTTCCATGTCTAGAGCTCTGTTTTTTTGTTGTTGTTTTTTTAGAGGATGGATTTGAGAGACATAAACAACCAAATCTGTTTCCACCAGGGGAGTCCAGGCCAGTGGTGAACAGACTCAGGACAGAGAGAATAATCGCTGGCTGAAAACATTCCCACATCTGGTTTTGATCTAAGCTTTATAGGCAGAATCTGACTTTTAAAACTCCGGTGCGGGGCTTTCTCCACTAAATGAACAGAGACTCATAGGAGAGTCGTTTATGTCCACTGCTCAAGTGTTTTCCCTGTTAGCCCCCCCATCTTGAATTGTTTATTACTGACTGGGGTGGAGTGGGGTTGAGAATTGGGCTAATTACTTTACAACAACCATAAAGATAGACAATAACACCCAAAGGTAGAAAGTTTACATCCACATGAATGAGTGTCAAACAAGGTTTCCCTGAAAGGACAGCTGACTGAGATATTTCTAAAGACTCTTATTTCCATCCATCGTCAACCGCTTATCCTGCGTACAGGGTCGCGGGGGGGCTGGAGCCAATCCCAGCTGACATTGGGCGAAAGGCGGGGTACACCCTGGACAGGTCGCTTGTCCATTGCAGGGGAGTCTTATTTCTCTTTAGAAAATAGTTTTGTTTGGTTTCAATTTTCTGTCCATTAAATTAAGACAATTAGAAACCAAAACACAAGGTTTTAGCTTTTCTTTAAACAGGAGATTTAACTCTTAGTACTTACCATTTACCCATAAGACTCTCCAGTTGATCCAGAATGCTACGGCATTTGTACTAACAAGACACGGAAAAGAGATCATATTTCTTTCTGCTCACCTACAAAGTGTATAATTCTATAAGTATAATGGTCAGGCACCTTCATATCATAAAGAGCTCATAGTACCTTGTTACGCCACTAGAGTTCCTATATGGTCTCCAAAAGTAGAATGGGAGCCAGAGCCTTCAACTTTCAAGTTCCTCTCCTGTGAAACCAGGTCCCAGTTTGAGTTCCGGGGCAGACACCATTTCCACATTTAGGAGTAGGCTTAAGACTTTAGTCTTTAATAATGCTTATTGTTAGGGCTGGCTCAGGTGAGCTCTGAACCCTGAAATCTTTGATGGTGCTGGATGAAAAGTTATGGGGATGACCAAAGTGATTACAATGATCATCCTGAGGGGAACATGAATGTGTGTACACAATTTCATTGCAATCCATTGAATAGTTGTTGAGACACTTCACTAAAAAATACAAATGTCAACCTTCTGGAGACAAAATGGTAAGACACATTCATCCTCTAGGAGCTCGGAATGTCTCTGCAGAAATTTTGTTGTGAAATGTCGTGATATTTCAGTCTGTGAGTGGTGGATGAACATACAGTCAGACAGCCCTCTCAAAGGATTAGAGACGACTAATATAAGGAGGATAATACAAAGGAGCATAATTTAAATGCTGTTAACATCTTATGATGATCCCAGAGGAGTGATAGATTCCTACAACATGAAACTATAATTTTATGGCCACACTTACATTTCGTTCCTTTATTTAATGTTTATTTTTACTGGGGCAGGTATGGGCCACTGCCACATACCACAGCACGTGTAGCCTAGATGGACCTTTAAACATTTAAACAACACACATCACTTCAATCAATCATCAGTCAAGTGGAAAGCACCTTATCATTTATGAATACAAGCCTCATCACTCATTTAAAAGGTAAATGACTAAAAACATAAGCACACTACCACCTACATAAATTTGATTCCATTATAAAAATTATTATAAACTTTATTTTTAAATCACCTTTCTTAACAGAAGTAACAAATTTATTCTTTTTACTAATACTTTACAACACAATCATACAAAGGCATCCAAAATAAAACAATTAATTTTTACAACATTCTGTCAGTTATCTTATCTGTTGAAGCTGATGTAGCAATACACCAACATTCTCCCAAACAGGCCCTCACTGTCATCATGGTGATGATGTTACTGGTGATTAAGTGTTTTATTTAATCAATATGATAACATGTACACTCATGTTGGAGAGTCAGCAGAGGGACTGTTGAACTTTGGTATGTTTGGCACAGGTGGCAGACCGCGCAGTAAGGGTCAGCCCCGCGAGTCCCTTAACAACACGAACATCCAATAATGTTGTTTTTATCTTGTCCAATCAGAACCACGTCGTGACAGGGTTGCATTGCCATGCGGGACTATAAGAAGTGTGAGTGTCCTACAGGAAGGCACCATCCAATCCAGATTCTCCTGCGGTACAGGTGAGTTTAAACTCTGTTCATCTCATTCCTTATGGGATTAAACTGCTTTTCATACACCGAGACACATTTTAAATGACAAATTTTAATGTAAAATTTGCCATTTAATCACTTTGAGAATTAATGAGAGAACTGATGAATCATTTAAACACATTTAAAGAAAAATAGCCAGCTATGTGTAGGATTTGCTCCTGAAGGTGTTGAGGTTTCTGAATTATGTAGTTAATTATATTTATATATACTATATATTTAACATATTCAATGTTAAACTTTCATGTAAAGTAATGGTATAATCCCGTTCAATCTATTTTGATATTATTAATATAATTTAATGTCTTTATTCATGGTTTATGAGCACTGTCACCAAATGCAACAGAGAGGTTGTAAAGGGAAAACACACAAAGCTCAAAACATGTAGAAAGACAAAAAAGATGATATATTTTTATACACTCAGAGTTAAACATTCTAGGCTTAAAAATGGCAAAATCAAATTTAACAGTGGTATTTATCATGTAACACATTGTTGCGAAGACATCTGCAGTACTTTACACTTCACATGCCACTGCATGTTGAAGACCTTTTACATTTCTTAAAATTTTGTGGTAATGCAGTATTGGCTTTTGCGATGTTAACGTACAACTGATATGTGAACTTAACTGTGACTCTAGTAATGAATTACATGTGATCCATACCACTGTGATGGATTACCTTTGACAAGCCAATTTCCTCTTTCTTCTTTGTTTTTAAAAAACTTTCAAAAGAATTCATGAATAACCCAAAAGAGAAAGTGACGAACTGATGTGTTTACTGAATTCATAGCAGCATAGTGTTATCCAGAAGAGTCTAATTTTAAACACAACTGAAGTGATTAGTTTATTTTTATTTTTTTATTTTTAAGGAAGACTGCCCTCTTTTACATTTTGTGTGTGGTATAAAAAAAAATACAATACCAGGCAAGTGGATGTTTAAAAATGAAAAGCCTTTAATAAAAAGGGGTTAGTACATTATGAAAAAACAACAACAATATGTCATGCAAAAGTTTTTAAACAATCTTTGGGGTGTAGCAGTTTGAAAATCATGTGAGTTTTTCTACTTTTGAATGAAAGCTATGAAAAAACAGCATCTATGTTTGAACACAGAGGATCATTCCTGACCTTGAGAATACGTATCTGTGCCAAATTCTTTCAAACTCAAGGTTGACTTACAAGGTTTTTATCGTAGCTGTTGACTCGATGTCGCTGATAAGCCTGATACAGTTTACAAGTTAGTGCGTGGGGCTTGGACAAACACATAGAGACTAAAAAATATTTATTTTATTCCCTCATGACAAAAAGCCAGGCTGCGATTCCTAGAAGAACTTTTATCGGTGAGTCATCTGATTGAGCAGCAGGAGGCCTTCCTGAAATCAAGTTCTGAAAAACAGTTTTATGAAACATTTTATGAAACACTGCCTCGTGGATAGAGCCAATGTTTGGTATTTGGGTTTTAAAAAATTTTAATTGCCAGGGAAGTTTGAAAACACTGTTCCCAAAAATTAAAGATGAACTCAAGGATGATGGCAAAAAACTGTCACATGTAGTCACATGTGAATGATTACACAGCAATAGAGCAAAAATGAAGGGAGGAACATAGACTATATTAACGTACAGAATAATAAGAAAATGTTTGTTTTTGTAGGTCTTCTCCACTCAGCAGCCATGAAATTCTCCCTCATCGCAGCCGTCGTCGTGCTTGCTCTGGCACAAGGTATGACCTTCACACAGTTGCTTGAAGTTCTCCGAATTTGAGAGTGTAAAAGTATTTTGGTTTGTCACACAGCTGTAAAAAACAACTTACTGACTCTTTCCCCATCCCCTTGGACCTTTGGGAACCCACAGGAAGCTTTGCACAAGATGCTGCCGATCTTGAAAGGCTCGGTCAATATTTTGAGGAGATGAAGAACAAAATGACTGTGGAGCTGACCGAGATCCTCCGCAACCAGGACCTGGCAAACCAGGCTCAGTGAGTACAGAGAACACCTCTACATATAAAGTGAAAGTTTAGTCATAACTCACGTGCAGGATGATTAATATCTATTTGCTGCTGACCACACTGGACCTTGTCTGTAAATTTAAGAGTTGGAACTTCTACTGTAACTCTCAATGTTTATTAGGTAGGCATAAAAGTCAATGCAGGTAAATGCAGAGGTGGAATAAGTACATTTCCTCAAGTATTGTACTTAAGAATAAATCTGAGGTACTTGTACTTCACTTCAGAATTTCCATTTTATGCTAGTTTCTATTTCTGCTTTCAGAGGGAAAGCGCTTACCTAAGATTTTGCATACAAAACATATGATCACTTTATACAATATGATTCATTATTATAAATTGAAGTACTAAGCAATATATCAAGTAGTTAAAATTAGCTCCATGTCGACCAGCTACAACAGTAATGCATGAGTAATATTAATATATGTAATAGTCACAGGGTCAAGTTTTTGTATAATGGGTATATTAGTTTTGATATTAGAAGTCAATTTTATATTAATAATAATAATAATAAACTTTATTGATAGAGCACTTATTTAAACAAAGTGCTTCACAGGGACACAGAGAGAAAGATTAAATAAATACAACAGTGAATGTTGTACATTAACATTAAAATAAGCAGGATAAAAGAAGAAATAAAATGAAAACAATAAAATAAATAGGCAGGTCAGATAAAGTCAGGGTATGCTTTCCAATAAAAGGAATTTAAAGACATATAATCTGGAGCCAGGTCATGCAGACCCTTGGAAGTAATCAATGGGAATTTAAAATCAATCCTAAAACAAACGGAGAGGAAATAAAACCATGTGCTTGTAACAAGAGTATTTTTATAGTATTGCTACTTTTACTTACTTATTACTATTACTTGAGTGCTTCCACCACCTGTCAATCCCTGTCAATAATCATGTATGGCGGGTTTTCTGCCTTTAACACGTTAAAAAACGCAAATAGTACAGTATTTAATATTAAATTTGTATTTCTAACTGTGAAAGCTTATGTTAAGAAATCAATTTTCTCACAGAACCACCTGTACTCACTTTGTCTTTTGCAAGCATAAGAAATCAAAATGTTACCAGTTTATCAGAAGCCCAAGACACATGCTACTAACTGATATGCAGGTCAAACAGGTGCATTGTATTTTTTAATATATGTTCATTTATGACGTTCTACCCTACAGGACCTTCATGGCAGACAAGAAAACCCAGCTGGAGCCCCTGGCTGCTCAGATCCAGGAGCAGCTGAGGACTGTTGCCACCAGCGTCGAGGAGCAGGTCAAGCCCCTGGCTGCCAACGTGCAGGCTCAGATCCAGCCCATGGTGGATAACTTCCAGAAGCAGGTGGAGGCCATCTTTCAGAGGCTGACAGAGCAGGTCAGGGCTGTTGGCAACTAAGCTTGTACTTTCCAAAAGATGCAAATGTGCCTCCTCGCCACCATCTTCTCTTTCCTGGACTGAGTTAATGGAGCTGCATGCATTTAATGGCTGGCCTGAACGTGCAGGCAGAAGTACAACAGCTCAAGATGTGTTTTAGTGATTGTTTTCATTGACATTGTCATCTCTCTGTCCCTAGGCACAATTAAAACTTGTAACACAACCTCACAATGTCAGGTTTACTTTGTGTGTTTGATTTGTGCTTATTATTTTGACTGCTTTACCATCGGAGTACTGAATTATTTTGATTTAGGCATCAGAAACACTATCTCATGATCAAGTTGGTATGACTTGATACGAATAATTCAGGCTGATAGCTGGCATTTTTAAAATAATTGGCTTCGGCAGATATCGGCACTCATGAGGCCAATATACAAAAAAAAATGTATGCAGACACATCTGCAGGCATCATAGTGTGGCTGCTGTGGAACGACATTTGCGCTCCCCTTTGTGAGTTTTGGGAAGGTGGTGAACATATATCTACCATCCTAAATGACAGCTAATCTAATCTAAAACCATTACTGGCATCTGACTAACTGTACCCCACTCTCCCTTAAACACCGGTCACATTCTTAAAATCTACAGCATAACCCACAGTAGACTTCTATTTTACTAATTAATCAACATTCCACCTAAAACACTGCGTTACTGGCGAAGATAACCATGTAATGTATATTAGACTCAAATTTTCCTCGCCGATTGCAGTTATACAGGACATCTATGAAGATTCTCAGTCATCCAGGTCATAGTTATCCAACGAAGGTTAAAATCAAGGGCAACTAAACGACCATCGTTGGTATCTTCACCTGAGGTCAATAGGTTACGTTTGTTGAGTTTCCTAGGAAGTGATGAAAGGACAGCATTGTAAGTGGGGGATAAGTGGTGGCGTGGTGGTCTAAGCCACCATTTGTCCCCCACTTACTCAACAAACGTAACCTATTGACCTCAGGTGAAGATACCAACGATGGTCGTTCAGTCTTGGCCACAGGTAGTCTTAACGACTGTAACGACTGTCGTCACAGCAACAAGGAACACTAACGAACCAGCGGTATCGATGACCCGGGATAACGACCCCACTGAGGTTAAATAGCTGAGTTTCCCTGCCAGTCAGTCAGAACTGAAGTCCTTTGGATGAGGGACGAAACGTCTTCCAGTATCTTCAACCAAGTCCAGTTGCCCTTGATTTTAACCTTCGTTGGATAGTTATACATGACTTTTCTTTGTTTTGATATCGGCAATATAGATCTGCCATCAACCCATATGAGTCATCCACTAGTACAAGCGACGGGAACAGGTTTATTCTGATAATGTGTAATTTCACAGCCAACAACGGACACAAATTGATTATTTTATTAAGTTTTATTCAAGCAAGCAAAGGTCAAGGGAAATTTCACAACAGGCATCTATAGCCCAAACATTTAAAAGGGATAAAATGGCAAAAAGGAATGCTTTCAATCTTGTTTTGTCACAATTCTCCTTTAAAACCCTCATAAAATGATCATTTTCTATTTTATCTTTTTCTCTTTTTTTTGTATTTTCTCTTTAACTCAGCAAACCAGGCCTGGTTCATTACAGGCCTGACTGGAGACTTGTTTCCATGGTATTTTTAATATATTATTTGACTTCTTTTTACTTTGTTTTGTGTATTTTCAACTTTTTCACTGTTTAATTCTTTTCTCCATCGGTGAAGCTAGTCCCAAGGTTCCCCACTCCTGTGAATACGAAACAAAAACATAATGAGGGATGTGATTATTTTTAACCCCCTTTGCCATACAATTTGCAAGCAATTTTCAAACTCACATTCAACTTTCATGTCACCATCAACCAAAACAAGCACTTCTGCTTAAAAAACCCAAACAAAAAACCCCACACAGGCCTTATGTTAAACCTGAGACTAATTGTAGATGTAAAGTTACAGTTGGAAGAACAAGGCTTTTGATGAGTATACTCTGCTTGTTAAAGCAGCTCTGGAACATGGGTTGTACCTTGGATTCAGACACTCTGGACACCAGCTGTATTTGTCACAGTCTTCTGTGCGGCCTCCTTGGCCTGGTGGGCTTGAAGCACAGCCACTGCCTCATCCACCTGGAAAAGAAAATACTTCAGTGTTAACACCATGTCATCATCTCAAAGCGCCCAAAAAGATTCACCTCTGTGTCCTAAACAATGACTCCTAACTAGTAAAGATAGAGACCAAGTATTGACCTTCGAGCGGAGAGACTCTGGGGACTCCAACATGTGGAGCAGCTCAGAGTTGTCAATCTCCAGCAGCATGCCGGTGATCTTTCCTGCCAGGCTCGGGTGCATGTTCTGGATCAGTGGAAACAGACGCTCACCTAGAGAGGCAGATGGAGAGGATTTAAGTCCAAATGGGGAAAGAAAGTTAAGGTTAAGTAGTATTGTACATACTGGGTACAGTGAGAGGCAGGGGATGAATGGTACGTACCCAGCATCTGCTTCTGTTCCTGTGGTGGAGCAGCAGCCAGCATGGACGCAGTCAGAGGCTCTTGGCCCTGAACATGCACAGCAGGCTGGGGGGGGGAGGGGGTGGCCAGAACATTTTTAAATGCACATCCAAAATTTAACCATTTCCACACATGGAGGGCAGAACAGTTCAGTAGGCCTGGTCTATAAAAGAAATGTGTATCCTACCTGCTGCATGGTCACTTGCTGCTGAGCAGTCATGTGCTGCTGGGTGTTGCGGACTCCTGCAGCGTACTTGTACTGAGGGACTACACGCACAGCAGGGGCTGCTCCAGCAGTGGGGTTTGCTGGTCGGGGGCCCATGGTCTGAGCGGCTGTAGGAGGAGGTGGTGGACAGAAACCTCAACACAAAGACACAAGTAGCAGCCATACAGTTGAGCTGCATTTCCTGTGCAGTTAGACTATTGATTGAGTGTAAGTGACTGACCGACACGCTGGGTGGACATCATGCGGGGAACCTGTGAGGCAGGCCGCATGGCACCGAAGGTCTGAGGACGCGGTGCTGAGGGACGCATGGCACCCGGCATGTTCTGGAAGTCTGTGAACACACCAACATAGTGGCTTCATGTACAAGTACAAACAACTGGTTTTTTTTTTGACTGCATCTTATGGTGCTTTTCAATTGACAGTAATTATACACAATGACAGAAGGACACATTAAAAAAAAAGGTGCAAGATACTCACGTTGTGGCCGGACACCTTGGGTGGCCCAACGTGGGCTTGGGCGGAGCTGGGCCATCTGCCCAGCAGCTGGGTAGTAAGCACGGTTCTGGGCCTGAGGAATGGCCGTCATGAAGTAGCCAGAGGGCGGGGCTGGCTGGTAGGGATTAATGACTGGGTTTGGCACTGCGCGCACGCTGGCCATGCGCTGCATGTACTGGTTGGTCAGGTGGGCTTGACGCTCCTCTTTGCGCTGGGCCAGAGCCACATACAAAGGCTTGGTGGCTACAATGCGTCCATTCATTTCTGTCACCGCTTTGGTGGCTTCCTCTGGGGACGAGAAGCAGACAAAGCCGAAGCCTTTGCTGCGCCCACCCTCCATCATGACCTGAGAGCGAGATGAAACTAATAAATGATTCTGGACACAAAGGGAATCAGTACAGGTAAATGGAAGCAGTTTCGCAGCCATCTATTCATTACAGAAGATAAGTAAACAGCAGCGTTCCCACCTTGGCACTAGTTATGGTGCCGAATGGCGAGAACTCCTTTCGCAGACGTTCATCGTCAATGCCATCATCAAGGTTCTTCACATACAAGTTGACACCCTGAAGATATGACAAAAGTTGTGTTAGCTTTTGTGTTTTCTTTTGAACACACTACATATTATTCAGGAATAATCAAATGGCAAAGGACTTTAAAATGTCCCTTTTGTAGGGGTACTATGACACAGGTTTCCCCAGGTCATGTTAGGGTCAGTTGCTGAGCTAAAGTAAGCCAAAAGATGACAGCGAGTAACTCTGCAAAACAGTAGATCAGACAGACTCTCCTCTCTGCCTGCTTGGTGGACTGACTGACTAATGGTCTTGATAAAGATGCACTCCTATCTATTTGTTAGGCAACTCAAGGTCAAGATTCTCTTTATTTTACTTCATTACAGACTGACTGGTTCTATGTAAAACTGTTGCATGTGGTTTGAATGACACACATGAGTTATGTTAACTTGTGTAACCATAGCGTCTTGATTTGAACCAATATCCAATATTATCTTTACACATGTATAGAGGGTTGAACAATAACCTTATTTGGACAATTCGTGAATCTCTGTACGTCTAGGAAGGATAAAAATCCCCAGGAAATGTCAGATTCAGATTTCGCGTTGCATGTGCTCATGTGTTGTACGCTGGCACTGGGTCACCCCAGCCGGGCTCAATAAACAAACGCTCCTAAACTTCTTTATCACACCTGAACCTGCCTCACTTTATTTCCATAACACCTTTAATATTAATTTAATGTTTTGTCCATAGTACATATTTATCCCCAGAATCCATGATGAAGAAATGTGGGGCCCATGACCTACAGGTTCACTGTTGCAGCCATTTTGGCCAGTGCAACCCACTATGGAGGGAGCACTGAATTTGACAAAACTGCAGTCTTTCAATATGCTTGACCAGACAATATGACTGAAGGTTTACAGAGGGTATGCGCATGAGGTCACAGAACGCAGTTACGCTCACTGAGTGGCAGAAAGACGAGCAGCAGTCTTAGCTTGAATCAGCTAAAAACACAAACACCACATCTAAAATGGGGAAGAGCAGGACCACTGGTAAGGATCACGGTCAAGACCAACTGCCTTTAATTTGAGCAAATAATCTAAATAATTTACTCCCCATTTGCTAAACGCCGCCATGGTAACAGATGTTCTGCCACTCAGTCCAGCGTGTTCCAGAAGGGGGAGTGACATCAACGCATAGTCTCTATTAACATCAAGCTATAACGGATTTTGCGGCACAATGAGTTGAATTTGCACTACAAGAGGAAACTGACCTGGTAGCGGGTCATGCGGTCTTGTTTCATTTGCTCAAATTTGCGCTTCAGCTCCGTCTGTCGTTCCACCTTCTTCTGGGCACGGCCGACGTAGATCAGCTTGCCGTTCAGCTCCTTCCCATTCATCTCATCCACTGCCTGTAGCGAACAAGCAAACAGAGTCAACTCAGAGGCAAGAAACTGGCGGACATTGCCAGGTGGTCACTAGAAAATTGATGGTACAACTTACTTTCTGGGCGTCCTCGTGCCTCTCAAAACTGACAAACCCGAAGCCTCGAGACTTTCCGCTGTCATCGGTCATGACGCGAATACTCATGGCGTTTCCTAGACAAGAGATAGAACCTTTAGTGACCATGTTTTGCCCATAATGTTTTACTGCAGATGATCAAAACACTGTATATTATAGGAAAAGACCAAGTTATTTTAAAGAGCTATTTGAAATACGGACACCATTACTGACCATATTTATTAAAGAGTTCCCTCAGCTTCTCATCATCCATATCTTCACCAAAATTTTTAACATAGACATTTGTGAACTCCTTGGCTCGGGCACCCAACTCAGCCTCACGCTCTTTGCGAGATTTGAAGCGACCCACAAATCTGTGTTGAAATGGACATTTTAAGTTTTAATACACATCAACTACATTAATTATAGGAATACACTGTAGAACAAATGACTTATGAAAATGATAGGGCAACTATCCATTTGTCACAAATCTGTTTACTCAGTCATCATTGCAAAGAAACATGGACTGGAACTGCTGAAAGCGCTCAAGCATCATTGTGCAATCAAACCAGGTATAAAAATTAATTTAACAAATAGTCTCTCTTTCTATTTTACACATAAGTATGCGCCAAAACACTTTAAAAACTAGTTAAAAACTTTCACTTACACTTTTCGGTCATTGAGCAGCATGCCATTCATTTTCTCAATGGCTCGTTCGGCTGCCTCCTGAGTCTCAAAATGCACAAAGCCGTAGCCTTTAGAGCCATTCTCGTCACAAACCACCTTTGAGAAAGAAAACATGCTACTTTTAAGCCACACACATGCAGTAACAATATATTAAACCTGAACTATCCGTTTTGATCACACCTGAAATATCAGACACCTCTCTTAAACTGACTGTCTATCGTGATGTTTTTTTGCATTAACCAAGTTTAGAATTTCTTCAACTGTTTGACTGTTAAAAGCCTAGCTCCCATTTTTAGCCATTACTGCTCATGAATATTGTTTGTTGCAGAGCTACTCAGGGAAACAGTACATCTGATATTTCTAATATTAATGGACATACAAATAAATTGTTTGGTTTAAGGGCAACTCATGCATTATTTATTTAATAATATGATCATTCTCATATATCTGCAGGGTGATCTGTTAGTTCTCTATATTGCATGACAATTACAAAGCATATTTCACACGCATGCAAACACTACCTTCACTCACAATACTATAGCAATGACAGTTTACCATCCACCTGCTTCAGGTTGGATACAACAAGGTTGGTTTGGCCACTTGTCCTTTACCTTGCATGACAGGATGTTGCCAAAAGCAGAAAAGGTGTCATATAGAGCCTTGTTGTCGATGGACTTGTCAAGATTCTTGATGAAGATGTTTCCCACGCCGCTTTTTCTCAGTGACGGATCACGCTGCGACCACATGATGCGCACAGGCCGCCCCTTGATCACGTCAAAGTTCATGGTGTCCAACGCACGCTCAGCTGATGGAAGGAACACAGGAATAGGGTTCAGGTTATTTAGTATATCTAAATTTTCAAATGCTGGACATGACACATGGGGTTGATATTGGGGGTCTTGAGGGGGTTTCTAGGTTCAGGAGGTAACTTAACTGTTTGGCATCTTTGTTGAAACGTCACTATATCCTGACAGTAGTACATGAGACAGATAATCTATAAAAATAAATAAAATCTGGTTCCTCTGGCCTGACTAAAAACAACCAATCAGAGCCAGGAGCAGCAGCCCCCCTCCTCACACGTATGTTCTCACTCAGCCAAGCTCAATTACATGAGCATGATGACAAACAGTGGGGAATAACTTTTGAGATGGGGCTTCTCATCTTGCTGTTAGACAACGCTGCAGCTGTGAAGCCTGGGACGCTCTGCCCTGGAACGCAAAGTGTTGGAGGGGCATCACTGAGAAGATGAGTCAATGGGCCTTTCCGAAACTGCTTGCTACTCCCTCTACCTACATACTTCCACTCCATTTGCGCGTTCATGCGGAGGGTCCGCCACATTGAGTGCCATCCCAAACAATGTGGGCGGAGTGGTAGTGGGTTGTTAAACCCTCAAATGCCAAGACAGCACCGATGCTGGCTTGTTGAATGTGCGTAACACACTTTGCTGCACGACGGGGGACCCGTCTTTCAATTTGCGTTCCATGTGACTTTGCCGATTAACATGTAGCATTTTTTATTTTGAAACTACACTAACATTGTCACGTCACCATTCACAGGTTAACAACGTAGCCCATATGATTTATATTGAAATGTTGTATTTGTGAATGTAACATTTTTCATAGGCTAAGTTAAAGAGGTTCAAATATATAGGCTTTTCTTTACAATGAATATCAATCTTTTCATAAAATATAATATTTATTTTTCGTAAATATATAAAGTCATGTTCGAAACGAACACAAAATGAAAGACAAATGCTTTCAGTTTCGTTATTGCAAAAAACACTTCCTCAACAGCAATCCTGAATCTTAATACCACTGTTGTTTATTTGATACACGTATTATACGCCTGGATTATTGCAACAGCCTTTTCACATGTTTAACCCAAAAATCTATTGATCGACTCCAGACTGTCCAAAACTCAGCTGCCAGGCTTTTAACCAGAACAAAGAAATATGACCACATTACTCCTATTTTAGCTTCATTACACTGGCTCCCAGTATGTTTTAGAATTGACTTTAAAATTCTATTGATCACTTTTAAAGCTCTTCATGGCCTCTCGCCTTGTTATATTTCTGACCTTTTAGTCCCATACGCACCAGCACGTACCTTGAGATCCTCGGGCAGAGGTCTGTTGTCTGTTCCAGAGTCTCGACTGAAAACTAAAGGGGACAGAGCGTTTGCTGTCAGGGCCCCGAGGCTCTGGAACAGCCTGCCCGAGGAAATCAGGTCGGCTGAGTCAGTGAACTCTTTTAAGTCCCTTCTTAAAACATACTTTTATAGGAGAGCTTTTCCCG
>NC_060158.1:13949482-13961321 GCF_021292245.1 Micropterus dolomieu | reverse complement strand
AATTTGAAAGCTTTGTGACATGGTGCATTATCCTGCTGGAAGTAGCCATCAGAGGATGGGTACATGGTGGCCATAAAGGGATGGACATGGTCAGAAACAATGCTCAGGTAGGCCGTGGCATTTAAACGATGCCCAATTGGCACTAAGGGGCCTAAAGTGTGCCAAGAAAACAACAGGACTGCCGCATACTGGATGTTTTTCCCTTTTCACACCATTCTTTGTAAACCCTAGAAATGGTTGTGCATGAAAATCCCAGGAACTGAGCAGATTGTGAAATACTCAGACCGGCCCGTCTGGCACCAACAATCATGCCACGCTCAAAATTGCTTAAATCACCTTTCTTTCCCATTCTGACATTCAGTTTGGAGTTCAGGAGATTGTCTTGACCAGGACCACACCCCTAAATGCACTGAAGCAACTGCCATGTGATTGGTTGATTAGATAATTGCATTAATGAGAAACTGAACAGGTGTTCCTAATAATCCTTTAGATGAGTGTATTATATAGTAAAAAAAGGAAGCTCAGCACAAGTTCAACCAGAAATTTTTATGCTTCACTCATTCACAACTCTCTCTCTCTCTCACACTTACTTCTCTTCACTTCACTTCACTCTCTCCCTGCCCTCTAACAGCTGACTATTGGTGTTCTAACTTAGTTTTTCAATCAGATCTTATCACGATCAGCACAGCCAATCATGAAGTCACTATCAAACTTCAAATCCACTCTCTCCTCTGCTGCCAGCTGTCATTCAGTACGAATTGCTGCGGCCCTCCTCCACCCCATTCACATCCTGCTCATCAGATCCGGGCCCAGTTCGAGCTCAGCAGAAGTCGTCATCATTACATCCGGATCCTCAGCATTCTCTTCATCCCTTCATAACCACCACTAGTGTCTAGACTCCATCTAGAAGGCTTCACCATGCCCATTAAATACGACATCATCACGATAGGGTCTGATCCCCAAATGCCTTTTTACATTCTGATATCAATGGATCACATGTCAATTAATTGTTGTTGTCTCTCCTGACTGACATACATTCATCCATAGAAATATTCTGGGAACCAAACTAACCTACCTTCAGCCAGTTTGGGCTAGTTTGGGTAGGGTGAGCTTGTATTGTACTAGTCAAGATAATTGTAACAACCTACCAAACCTCTACCTGATCTGGGCACTGCATCCAGACTAACCAAGTATCAAAGCACATGACAAAAACAGCCTTTACTCCATAGTGGATCAATAATGTATAACAAATCAAACATTTTAAATATATGCATAATGCAGCTGTTTCTGGTTAATATTTAGGATGGTCTGGATTAAAGGACATGCTGATTATGCAAACATACAGACACACAGATGTTGATTTGAGGATATTGTATGGAGTTATGGGGCAATTATTTCCTAGGGGATAATTAGAACCTTAACCCAGCACCCTAACCTAAACACAAATGGTTCTGCATTACAGCTAGAAAAATATTTTTTCCCCCACTGTATCAGCCAAAATGTCCTCACACCCCCACATGTGCTCACTATTAGAAGATCAGGTATGAACAGAAACTGCATTGTAGAAACACAGATTATTGCAACTAAGCACACACTTAACACAACAAATACATGGCATGACATGAGTGAAACTGATATTTCTAGTATTTAAATCAGATCTCAGCTAGGTCAGGCTGTGAGGCAATACTGCTGGTATAATCTAATATACTGTATAAAGTATCTTACACCGCATTAACGTATTACAGAGATTTGTGAATATTTATTGTAATGTCACCCATCTTCAGGCCAAAGTGCTTGTTAAATGTAAAACAGAATTGGGTGCCAATTTAGATTTTGTTTTCATCAAAATGAATGGGTACAGAAGCTCAGTATTAAAGTGTGCAAGTTAAAAGCTGTTCATTTTCCCTCAGCTAGTGTCAGTATGTGTAGCTACCAGTCCCTAACCACCAAAGTAGCAGTACTGAGAGACCACTGAGCGTGCATGTCTGTGAGCTAGAGAAAGTGTGCACATGTGTGGTTGTCTGTGTGTGCGAGTGTGTGTGTGTGTGTGTCTCTGTGTACTTTAGTTTGTTTGTATTTTTTATTGAGTTGATACTGACTCAAGGCCTGACCCCACAAACCAAAATGCTCTGAGCCTCCTCTTCCACCAGTCTCTCCTTGTGTTCGTCTATCCATCTTTCCTCTCCCTCTCTTGCTCTCTCCCTTCCTCCCTCTCTTTCTTGCTGACTCTTTCCATTGGGAGAATGGTAACTGTGTCAATTTCCTGGCCATTTACTTTCTTCCCAACCGTTTCTCTTTCCCGTGAGGCAGATGTACACCAATAAAGCCCCTCTGCCCACTGCCTCTCTTCATATTTTCCTCTGTCTATCTTCCCTCTCAGAGCAAACATAAATCAGTGTTTTTCGTCCTTAATGTGAATAGCAAAACTAAACTAATCTAATCTAGATTCAGCAATTTTTTAATTATCAATGTTTGAAATAAATGTGTATTTTCCTATATTATTGTGTGTGGGTGACACAAAATAGTACATTTTGCAGAAATGTTACAAATACCTCAAAGACATGACAAATTGCCATTACCAAAACTGATGTTTTTGCTAATGGCTGAACTTAAACATAGCAAACATTCACGTTACACAGAAGGGAAGGACAGATACACAAACTGACATGATTTCATGAGAGGGTAGCATTCTATGCTCTCTTGAGGGCATCTATTAATAACTAAGAGTCACACAATATCACTTTTTTAATGTCTACAGAAATGATATCAGCAGCTAAATTTAGGAAGATTTATTAGAAAATGTGTGTTTTGTGATCATTTTGTTTTTGGTCAAACTGCCTAGCACTATTCTAAATACTTTCAAAAGGTATTTAACTGAACTGTTAGTTGGGAAATGTTTATTGCTGGTTACCTGTGCATAACTAAATCAAAAAAAGTAATCTTAACTGCCACACATTACACTTGTCATAACATACTTCTGTTAAAGTAGTAACAGAAGTATTCTGTTGACCGTAGAAATGTTGAATATATCCATATGCTGATATTATGCAGTTGTATTTTAATATCACGACTTACAGACACAAAAAGACAAAAAAATATAGCTGCGAGCAGCAATGATCGGGATCCAAGCCAGTCGCGAAAAATGCAAAATATGAAATTTTCAGAGGAGAAGAACAGACGCAGACGACTTCAGAGATTAAAGTGATTACAGAATTTGGACTTTGAGATAATTGAGGAAACGCATACTGGATTTTTAAAGCATCGCCTTGAGATCAGAGAGATCATTATATGTACCTGACTACTCGGTGAAATGTTCAACCCACCTGCAACATATTGTGTTTCCAAGATTTAAAGTTTAAGCTGCACAAATTCTTTTTAGCAGAGAAAAATGAGAAGAAACTGCTAGTAATCCAAATAAAATAGAGACCTTAGACTCACAATGATCTGAACACCCCCATTCATCCCTGGCTCACCTGGGGATTTGAAGCCTGGACCTGCAGATTTCTAGAGTAGGTGACTTATTGACTGAGCTACTGGTGAGAGGCTGTTTCCGCACACCTTCAACTTGAGGTAGTGATGTCACATGTGCCAGACCCGGCTAGTGTTGTCAGTTTAAACTTAAAACGCTTGCAACTGTCAAGATGTTGGTGAGAACATTCTGAAAAAAATCACGCATCATTCTGCTGGTTTTGGGTGTGTTGTGAATTATTTTGTTGGCATTTGATCCAAAACTGAGTTAAAAAGAAAATGTTGTGCGTACTGTCCAAATTACAGCAAGATAATGAATTTCACTGCGGACTCACCGTTTGACCGATCTGAAAACCCTTTGAAACACTTGATATCGGCCATCTGGAGAACGACTCTCTCAAGTTTGGAAGAATTTGAAGAAAGACTTGTAGAGATAAATACAGAGTGACAGACTTCTGAATTGGCCAAAGGTTGGCCAAAGGTTGTAGTGAGGCAAACGTTAGTCACATATCAGTGTATGTGCTGAAATAATTTCAGCTCTCTAGGATGTACGGATGATTTTCTTAGATTTTTTGAAGTTAGGAATGAGAAATGTCTAGATATTTACATTTGTTGAAACTACTAACAACTGAGTAGTGACCTTAGATCTTACAAACGGATTTTCGTACGAATCCATCCAGCGAATAACGAGGTCTAAACTTTCTGCAAGTGTAGCGCCCCCTAGTGGAAGAATATCCCAGGACTGCTCGACGAAGCTCGGGCCAAGCATCTGAGCAGACAAGTCAAGTTTGGTTACAATAGCCTAAACGTACAGGAATTTAGGTAAAATTGTACGTAAAAACACAAAAGTAAAAATCATCAAAAAAAACCAAAAAAAACAGACTGACGTATCAAAATTCGTTTGATAACTTTTGATCAGCGACATGCGTAGATGATCCTGCCAAAGTTTCCGGTTGATTGGCAAAACCGTCTGGGACGAGTTTGCAAAAATAAAGTTTTTGAGAAAAGTTATAAAAAGTCATATAATTTGACATTTTTAGAGCAGAAGATTCTAAGCCGTTTGAGATAATTGCAAAAACGCAAAGTTCATAGTTATAGCACCACCATGAGGTCTATGAGGGTAATTTTTTTTTGTCTGAGTAGTGGGTCAAATTTGCAACCTACGTGCCAATTTTGAGTGAGTTTTCGTCCAGCAGTTTTTGCTGCCTGTTACGAACCTCCAGTGGAAAATCCAGGGGAGGAGGTGGTTAGTGACAATAATAAAATCATTCCAGGTTGAAGGAAGCCAGGAGACGGATTTTACAGTACATTTGGCGTTTTATTTACAATAAAGAAAAGTGCTAAGGTACCCTCAGGGAGGGTCTACAAAAAACAACTTTCCAAAAACGAGGAAGCGCCTAGTCGGGATACTGTTGGGACAACACGTCAGCAAACTGCAAACTAGAAGGGCAGCTCACAGGAAAACAAATTCCACGAACGAGAAAATAACATAAAATACAATAATGAATACCACCCTCCCTCCACTGAGGGAGTGAACCCCACCACGAGGTTCAGACTTGTCACTCGCTACACTGCAGTTTCACCCAGCTCTCCATGCTGTCTGCACTCCACACTCTCCACTCTCTTCGCTGCTTGGATCCCTAATAAAGCAGAATGAGGATACTTTCATGAGGGATTTCTCACTGTGGGACTTAATTGCTCAAATATAAGTAAAGTGTATTTGTATAGCACTTTTCACAGGCATAAGTCACACATACAAAAAATAAATAAATGAAGATGAAGCGAACCCCTGAGCCACGTGTTGAAAAGTGCAAAACCAATAACAGTATATATAAGATGCAGACTTGGTGCATACAAACGCCTGTCTACCCAAATGCCTGTCTAAACAGGTATGTCTGACCATAAGGGTGCAGGCAGATATTTGACCTAAGAGAGAGCGAACTGATGAGTAAGGGCAAAGTAGATCATCCACATATGCAGGAGCTTGACCGTGCAATGCTCTGTATGTAAGAGTGATAATTTTAAACTGGATCCTAAAGTGACAGGGAGCCAGTGAAGAGATCTAAGTATAGGGGTAATGTGAGACAGTTTATTTAAACCGAGTGAGTAGATTTGCTGCAGCATTCTGGATTGCCTGCAGACGATCAAGAGTAGACATACTACGTGCATTACAGTAGTCAATGTGAGGTGAGATAAAGGCATGTATAAACATCTCTAATTCAGCAATTGAAACTACAACTCTCAGATTACTAAAGTGGAAAAAACAAGATCTGGTCAGCTGCTTCACGTGGGTGTCGAACGAAGAGGCTTGATCAAATATTACCCCTAATTAGGTTGGATGTACTAGATAGATGAGATTTTTTCCAACATCCTTTTTAAAAGCAATTTATTCTAAAATGAAACCTGCCACATTTGATCCATTTAACAGCCCGTGTTTAATCAAACCAGTATTGTTAGTTAGCATTCAGTGCTGTATTTACTTTATTTCTTGGACATTACTTTCTCTTATTTCAGTGCTGTTTCATCATCTTGTTAATATTTATATGATAATCACACACACACAGAAACACACATGCAAATCTAGATCTTTAAAGTTCATTATGTAAATCAGACTGGGTGGGGGGTTTATGACTTCAGGTTGAGCATGTATCCAGGCCTCTATGCTAACTTTTTTGTTCTCCTAAATGAAAAAAAAAATAAGAGCACACAAAAAAATATATACAAGCATAGTGAAAAATATTCAAGTAACAGACATACATACATATTCATACTGTGTGTGTGTGTGTGCCTTTGTGTGCAAATATATCGTGAAAACCAGTGGAGGACTATGGAAGTGAAAAACCCTAGTATGTGGGCACTAGGCATGGTTCTGAAAACACTGTCAAAGCTTTTTAAAACATTGAAACTGGATGGGGATGCACCGATCGGATAACGATATTGAATATCGACCCGATACTGACTTAAATAGCTGGATCAGGCCTCGGAGACAAGGGGTCCAGACCGTACCTGAACATTTTCTATGAGAGCTAACATTGCATTGGCATACACTGGTATTAGTACTCGGCACTTAGTACTTGTCAACTTGTAAAGTAGGTGATAATCTTTGCTCACACACCGCGATTTTAAATCCTTTTTCCGGTCTGCACATTATCTATTCTTAGGGGCAAATGTGATTATAATGTAGAGCCCTGTCCTATTTCTCATTTGGAGACAGATTTCTGACTTTGAACCAGTTGATTAATTACAGTTGTCTAACAGGAGACGCACAGGTGCCCAGGTTTTTTTCTCTGCCTTAAGAACTTGAATCACTTGAGTATGCATCTTATGTATTTGTGTAAGAACTTAAGAACTTGAGAGCAGAAATAAAATAGGACAGAATGAGTAGCTTAAACTTAGTGTCTTTCTCATTATACGGTAGTCAAATTCACATTTATCTGACGCTTTTATCCAAAGCAACTTACAATTGCTATACACGTCAGAGGTCACACACCTCTGGAGCAACTAGGGATTAAGTGTCTTGCTCAGGGACACAACGGTGGATGGGTCAGAGTGGGGGATTGAACCCAGGTCTCTCACACCAAAGGCAGGCATCTTATCCATTGCACCATCACCACCCCAAGTTACACAAATAAAAATGTAACTACACTTAATGTGCATGTCTAAGTAAAAAGATGACGTGCATCCTCCAAATTACAGACATTTTTTCTAGCAAGCGACAGCTAGATTTTGAAAGGATCCACCCGAAAAATGTCCACCCCCTCCCTCCAAAGCCACTCCCCCAAAACACATTTCCATGCACAATGAGTGCAGAGTGTGTGGGTGGGTAGGTATAAGGCAGGGCTTATTACAGGCTTGCGCAGACACACAGATACAGGATTTATTTCTTTTTTCAGAGCATTTGATTTATTGTGGATGTAAAGCGAATTTCAACACATTTCAACAAACTGCTATTGAAATACATTACCTACCCTAGCTTTAAAGAACTGTTAGACATGGGTCTAATGTCAATTGTATTGCACTTTAATAATGAGAGTGAAGGTTAGTTTCTCAAGTAACCTGTGATTATCTTTGTCACTAAATATAATATTTAGTGGATTTATTTAACTTGTAACATTGTAATGGAATTGTATTAATTAGTTTAACCTTAGCAAAATATGTTAAATGTAGCTTAGCATTATTGAAATACTCAAAATGAAAAGAGCATCTCCCTCTTTATTAAAAAAACTATCTCCTTTCCTCCTCCTTTTCTCAGTAGATTTATTTCCTCTACTCCTGCCCAAAGTTCAGGGTCTGTAGTGAGTGATTTATTAACAACACTAGCCTGAGTGACACACACACACACACACACACACACACACACACACACACACACACACACACACACACACACACACACACACACACACACACACACACACACTTTTCTCTCACTCACTCCCTCTGTTTTTCTCTTAGCTGGGTCCTTGAAGACCTCTCTAAGCTGAGAGGAAGGGAAAGTACTTTTCTGCCTCATCAGCTTGCTAAGCCCGGTGTGGAGAAAGCACAGCTAAAGGCCCTCCTGCTACTGATGCTAACAGCTAATGCTAATACTCCCTTTGCTAAGCATGAAGGCCAACGGGCTCAAGCTAAAGGCTAACGATAATCACACTTTACACCATGAAAGCCTGTGGGTGGCGAGCACTGACGCTAGCAGCTATTTAGCCCCGGTGTAAAGACTTATCGACCGGTAAATGTTGATGCCTCTGGCTTATGTCTAAATTATAGCTCATTAGAAACCATGTGCATCCTGTGCCTTCTGGTTGTACTCATATAACCCTGCATATGTGCGGACATACACATCCTGAGTAAGTTGTATCCTTACACCAAGTGTCTTCAAGTGTCATGTGTTCCTCACCAGAGCGGTTATTTGGGGACGTCCTGACAGGGGAGACTGAGGGAGTTCGTGATGAGGAGTAGGGCCTCTGTCTGTCTCTCTCTATCGTTGAGGCAGAGCCCACAAAGTGATACTGGGAATAACCGTCCTGCAAAACAAACACACAACAGCAAAGAAGAAACTGGTTACCCGTTGTGATAAGTAACTGCACAAACACAAAATCCAATATTTAGTTGTTATTTTTTTGTTTTGTTGTTTGCAGTAGAAATGATCGACCATGGAAGAACCAGTTTAGTAAGTGAGCAGTAGGAAGTCGAACCTCAACAATGGCTACATCGCTGATTCACTATTGATGAATGACAGAACTACATTTGTATTGTAGTGGTTAAAAGATAAAGCTCTCCATGTTCTCATGTTGCAGCACTGTTTAAGGCCACGTTTCTAGGCACAATTAGTAGCTGAATCTTACTATGATACACATTGATACACATGTTGAAGAGACACATAGGCACACACACACACACACACACACACACACACACATACAATTATTTACATAAGAAATGATGAATGAAATGTTTGGTGTTTAGTCGACCATTTCTATGAGCCACTGTATTGCAATATTGGATTCCTTGAGTTTACCGACCTGTGGTAGGCGAGTCAAAAATGTATTCTGGACACTGAAGGACAAATACACTACAAACCATCCACACACCACAAATTACCACACTTGCATCAAGCCTGAGCTTAGTGAATATCCCTCTGTCCTTGTAGAAGAAATTAAAACAACTAACAACTCCACAAGCATAATTACTGCCAAGCAAATGACTTTGTATCTGTATTAGTTTAGCAGTGATTGGAGTAAAGCCCTTTTCATAAAAATGGATTATGAGAGTCAACAACAATTACAAAGCTGGAACCAAATTCAATTTAGCATTAAGATAATTGGGCACCTTTGAATGCAAAGCACAAGCAGATGATAAAAGATGATGGAGAGAAGTTCTATCATAGCTTTACTGTCTATGGGCCTTGGCTCAGCAGTGGGAAACTCGTTGGACCTCGGTGACTGTGAGTACATGGGAGGGGTGAATCACTTCGGTACAGTTAGGCTGGAGAGGAGGAGACGGAGGAGGAGGAGAAAGAGACGACTGCGAGATGGAGGAGATGAGGCAGAAAGAAAGGGAGGAGGGACAGACAGTGCTGAAGCTGGGAGAGACAAAAGATGACTGAAAGTTATGAGAGCAAGGAGGAGGGAGATGGAGGGAGAGTAATGACAGGAGAGTAAAGATAGCAAGAGGAGGAGAGAGGTAATGAGAGGGAGGGGTGCAGATGGAGAGGTAGATGAAACAGCCAGAGAGAAAGTAGGCTGGGGTGAGCACAGTCCCATGTCCTCCCTTGACTCCTATTTCCTGGCACAGCGCTGAGAACTAATAGAAAGCTGGATCCTCTGACACAGTAGTTCAAAGTTAGCTCACTTTCAGTCTACCATCCCATCCTCCCTCCTTTCCATTTCATCTATTTATCCACCACTCCTCCAGTCTTCTCACTCACCTTGTTTCATATTCACTTTCGCCTTTTCCCCTCAAACACATCTCATTATAAACCATGTAACCTCCTTATGGTACACTGGGCCGCTGTGCAATTGGACACTGTCAAACTGTCATGCTGCTCAAATGAACACAGTCTCTGAATATTGAATGATGAATGTATTTTGCAGAGTGATATGTGCAGTCTGCTGTCTATAAATGTGGCTTGCAAATGGGCTCCAGGAATGCCATAACATACAGTTTCTTCCCTTTTCTCCCTCTTAAGCAGCTTTAAGGTGGGAGAAATCATTAAATTCTACACCGCCACAGTATCATATACTGTATTTTGTGTATCAGCTTGTTCCAGCTCTTCACTGATTTGAAGATGTGTGAAATGTTCAAACCCACGATTCCCTATAATTCAGCCGAACAAACATGGTATCTTTGGAAATTTAGGAATAGAATTCAAAATAAAGTTCTGTGGGTTTGAACAATGATTGGCATCACAGCATTAGTTTGTAATGTCTGGCTCACCAGCCAGTCAGTGAGGTTTAATGGGTTGAATAAATATTAAAATCGACATCAAAATTTCATATGGGGCCAAATCAGAGGGCGGCTAGTGTTTTTGCACCATTTTGCACTATATGCAAGGTCCACTGCTTGTTCTGTGTCAGTGTGTACTGTGAAACATTACATATTTAAGCTAGCATCAGCCCCATCAGCTCCATGTGGAGTACCTGGTCTTTCTGATTCTCACCTATTCTCTGAGTCTTACCAGTTTTTCCATCTCTTTCCACCCACCTCCTCTTTCTCTCTCACACTCAGTCTAGAACAGAGCTTTCAGCCCTTACTGTAAAAATCATGGGGTGGGGGGGGTTGCTAGGCGACCATTCTGCCTGTTGCTCTCACCATAGTTGAAGGTCACAGGACTGCAAGGTAAAAAGCGATTACTGCCCCAACAAATGAGAGGTGTGTGTGTGTCTGGCAGCACTCATGCCAGACAGCAATTATGGCAAAATTGTAAAAGGTTACACATAATAAGTGGTGGGCCCCCTCTGGGCCTTGACGACCACTGAACATTGTAATTTTTTCAGTGCTTCAATCCTATTTCCCTCTCTCACTCATTTCACCCTCAGGTTTTTTCACATTGACAGTTCCGAGCGTTTCACTAACACATGATCCATCTATCCTCACAGGTATAATGTGCCCCTGACCTTTGCATTCTTTATGTTGGTTGCTTAGGGTACTGCTGATTTAGTAATGACCTTCATTCTACTGTTGCATTTATAGTAAATGGCTCACAATACTCTAAGAGCGTGCTGCAGTTCTTCCTCTCTGTCTTCCTAAAATACGGCTGTTAGCCTAGACACTGACAAAGGCTATCTCAACACCCCCCTACTCCTCTCTCTCTCCCTGTCTAATACAGGTGAACATCAGAGGGAAGCCAGGCAAAACACAGAGGCAGCTTCTGAGGCCCGAGGTTGGTTTGTGATGATTACGTAAGTTTTTCAAATGTTCATCGCTGTTTTTTGCTGTGCACACTTAGCTGCCTCTAGAAGAGGTTTCCTAACTTTTTATCCATGCAAAAATCTTTGAAAGGTGTGTGTCTATTGTCACATTTTAATGGGAAACTGTACAAACCCAATTGGGGGACAAATTATAAAGTAAAAAAGCATTAGTAAATAGTTCAAGTTCAATTATTGTTATTCATCCACATACCGAGTACACAAATTAACCAAATGCCATTTCTCATGGTCCCTGGTGCTAAAAGCAAGATCACAATAATCAACTTACAATGCAACAAACTACACAGCACAGTTCACTTCACAACAACACAGTAACTGACACTACAAGAGACAAAAAAAGAGCAGATCTATTACTCTAAGGCGGCGTGAACATGGTGTGACCGGAGCATTATAAAGTGCGATATGCAACCCTAATCTGAATCTCTACTTCTACATCAGAAGTGAAA
>NC_060158.1:13935119-13949382 GCF_021292245.1 Micropterus dolomieu | reverse complement strand
AAACACATTTCCATGCACAATGAGTGCAGAGTGTGTGGGTGGGTAGGTATAAGGCAGGGCTTATTACAGGCTTGCGCAGACACACAGATACAGGATTTATTTCTTTTTTCAGAGCATTTGATTTATTGTGGATGTAAAGCGAATTTCAACACATTTCAACAAACTGCTATTGAAATACATTACCTACCCTAGCTTTAAAGAACTGTTAGACATGGGTCTAATGTCAATTGTATTGCACTTTAATAATGAGAGTGAAGGTTAGTTTCTCAAGTAACCTGTGATTATCTTTGTCACTAAATATAATATTTAGTGGATTTATTTAACTTGTAACATTGTAATGGAATTGTATTAATTAGTTTAACCTTAGCAAAATATGTTAAATGTAGCTTAGCATTATTGAAATACTCAAAATGAAAAGAGCATCTCCCTCTTTATTAAAAAAACTATCTCCTTTCCTCCTCCTTTTCTCAGTAGATTTATTTCCTCTACTCCTGCCCAAAGTTCAGGGTCTGTAGTGAGTGATTTATTAACAACACTAGCCTGAGTGACACACACACACACACACACACACACACACACACACACACACACACACACACACACACACACACACACACACACAGTCATTTTTCAGGTTACAGTACATGTGGTCAATAGTCACTGCTGTGTCTTGTAAATCAGTCATCCACAACACACCCTGAACTCTGTGTGTGTATTTCAGTGTGCCTGTGTATATGTAGGGGGGAGGGCTCCTTGAACATGGTGACATGCCATCCATTAAATTAGTCACACACGTAAATTCCAAAGATACACATAAACACATATAGGCCCCCTGGTCGGGTCACCCTTACACCCCACCCATTGACTGGCTCCATTCATCAGAGAAAGAGGGAGGGAGAGAGACAGACAGACAGACGTATGATATGCTATATAAAACACCTAATACAGAGAATACAGAGTGAATCATTGTGTGTAATTGAATACTTATTCACTGTAGCTACTGTTAGGCCATGACAATTTAAAAATGAATAAAACCATATCATGTCTATGGAGGCAAAGTAAAACTAAAATATTTAACCATGAAACTGAATCAAAGAACAAATATTCTGACTCAATGGCCTCTGAAGAAACATAAAAGAAGAACACACACACATTTATTCATAAAAAGTCACAACAAACCTCATCAACCCTCATACATATATGCTTGAACGCACATGGACACACACACTCAGCGACACCAGGCAGAGGGTCACAATAGAAGAAAACCAATTTCCTTTCAGCAGATAGCATTCAGTGCTGCTAGCATGGCTTTGTCTGTCCGTCTGTATGCATGCCATATGTTAGCAGTGTGTGCCTTCCTTCCCAAATGTGTGTGCATGACCAAGTCTCTGTGTGTGTGTGCGTGTCACTCTATGTCACACTTATTGGCACCCAGCAGTGCAAACATCTATTCTTTCCAATCCCCCTCGGCATTGCTGTGATGCCCAGGGACGATAAGCCCTTTGTGGTGCATAGTGGAGGAGGGGAGTGGCGGTGGTGGTGGTGGGGTTCTCATACCAGAGCTTTGGAGGTGACAGGGGCCATCGCTGCGCTCTGTGCACCCCCAAGGAGAGATGCTCGACTGGGGTTGAATAGTGGATTAACCTCCCTGTCAGCCCCAGAGGTTCTAAGACAAACATGCAGAGACTCAGACAGACATGAACTAATGCACATTAAAGGCCCAATCCCTAATTGCGAGTAGAAAAATGGTTTGCAGTATTTGAAACATTTTTAACTGTCATTGTCTGTATTTAATTTTTTTCCAATGAAAGGTTTGATTATATATATTTAGTCAACACTGAAACATTTTCTCCTTTATTAATACCCTTCTGTCACTATTTCTTTAAACTTAAATAGATATATTTATCTGGCAGAATTAAAGGATGTGTGTATAAGAGTGATTTTCGAAGATGTATGTACCAAATAGGTTAGAGGAATATATTACACATAAAGGAAAGAACTCTGCCTACACAATATAGTCCAATTACTTTAACTGCTTGGACTTTCAATACTAACAATAAACAGTATCCTTCCATTGTTGAAACGGAGTTGTTACTTCCACTATTAAATGATAAATGTTGTGTACCTCCTTCTCCCTCCCTCCCTCTGTCTCTCCCTGTCTTTCTCTCTCTCAGGCAGTTAGATAGATAGTGAGCGCTGCCCCCCTGAGCTAAAGCTTGTTTAGGCTGCTGGCTACCCCATCACTTACTATTAAACCTGACGCGCATACATACAAAGGGGCAAACAAACACAAGAAAATATATATACTGGAAGGGGCACACACATTAATGCTGTGTGCACATGCAGGTGCACGCACCTGTATTTTGTAGACAGGTAGAGACAGATTGGATGTGTCTGCTGACATTTAAAGGGGAGGTGTCACGGCTGACAACCCCTTAAAGGGACAGTCAATAGGGACATATATGGATCAAGAGAGGCAAGAAGGAAAGAGAGGACGATGGGATGGTGAGCGACAGGGAAAATGTAGGAGAAGAAATATGAGGGGAATGGATCCATACGCAACACTAAAACACACAAGCTGAGACCAGACACACATTCTCTAGCAATACAGACATTTATAGAATGAAAAAATTAAATAGAAAATTATGATACTGTTAAAATGGTTTACTCCAGTTACTGAACATTTAGGATTTAACTGCTTACTAAATATAATACAATGCTTAATAAGACTAATCTAATGTTCGGGCAATATTCAATTGGCTGCCAACTCTAATTACAAGTTAAAAGTAGCAGACGATAAATTGTAAAGGTAATGCTAATGTCAATAACACCATCCACAATATTAAGTTGTTAGAAAATATAAAATTGTAAAATTGGTTGTACAGTGTTTGAATATCAACATTGCAACTGGATGTTAAAGTATAACTAGGAAAAAAAAACACTACTACAGTAACTCTTCAAATGGAAAAGTCTATGGGTACAGGTCTTGTTTACCCCAGTTTAATGTATTAGTGAGTAATGTCATTAATAAATCATGCTCGACTGAAATGAAAGGGAGTTCATGCTTTCTGGGCAACATCTTTTCTGTGAGGCTCTTGTTAGCTAGAGATAATTGTTTTGAAATTTTGGATTGTAGAGGTCAGCTAGTGATCCCAATTTCATCCTATCCATTTTTCATGTTTTACTGCAAAAAAAACAACCTTGTATTCCTTTGTGTCTGTGTCTGTCTGTACTGAGGTGCATAACCTTGCCTGCATTAATAACTACCTCTTTGACTGGTTAGAGGCAACAAATGACCACACAATATGTGTCACTGAGCAAACAGTTGACTAAGGTGTAGACAGTCAAACACACACAGTAACAAACCTACACACACACACACACACACACACACACACACACGAAGTATACAAATGCACATGAATGCACTGAGCGAAAGGTTGAATGTTAACATGGCTTGTTGCCTGAAGGCTTTTGGCCAATTACTTTCTGTTTATGTGAAATAACCTATGACAAACACAAATCCAAATTAAAAACAAAGACAACAAAACCACAGGCATATTCCAAACACCCTTTTGTTCCCTGTGTGAAGTCTATTGATGAAACAAAATGTAACAAATGAAGGATGTGATCATCATAAGGCTGTGGCTCAGGAGGTAGAGCAGGTCACCCACTAATTAGGAGACTGGCGGTTCATATACATGGATTAATGAAAATAATCATCTTTCCAATATTATGAGGAATCTCTTTTGTGTGATTATATGTGCACATATACAATAAAATTATTGGTTTCCGTGCATAAAATACATTTTGCACCAGCATTTGTTAGCACTAGTCCTAGCTAGTCACATGAATTAAAAAGACAAAAAGCTTAAATGGTTGCAGTTCAGAATTAATTTTAAACAGAAAATGAATGGAGCCAGACAATTACTTTAAACACCTACAGGATGTTGTTTTCTTGACAGATAAGATAAGATAATCCTTTGTTGATCCCCAGAAGGGAAATTCAGATGTTACAGCAGCACAAAGACAGATGTAAGAACAGATAAATAGATACACTTAAAATTAAATAGATAAATACAAGTATATGAACAAAGAATACAATAAAATAAAAACTATACAAGAGCAATCAAACTTGCAATAGTCAGTACACATACGGTATCCACAACTGGTGTATATAAACTGTGCAATACCGTCTATATAGCTTACATAAAAGTAATATACCATCTGCTATATCAATATACAGAATATTATTTAATTTATTTAATATGAATAAATATATTTACTGGACTTGGTAATGGCAGATACTCAGAGAGCAGAGAAAGTTGCATAGGACATCCCCAGTTCAGTGTCATCAAACAGAAGCCTTAGAGATGGACTGATACTAGATCAGTTTCTGTCTGCAGAAAGTAGCACTGCAGTGAAATGGAGTAGCTCTGAGAAGAACATTTTAAACTTCTCACTCAGGTTAGTATATAGTCGCTGTGCTTCTTACTCAACTCCCACTTCACTACATGCTTTGATACCATTTACTGAACTTGTGGACAGATGGGTTATTTGTTAGTTTTAATATCCAGATGGATTTTTGTTCTATTGTTTCAAACTGTGAACCAGAAAATATAGCTTATATTCATAAAATGGATGCTCTTAACCTGACCTTTCAGTCCTGTAATTCAGGGCATGGCCATTTTTTGACATTGGATTACAAATACCATTAATACAGTGCTAAATAAAAGCAGTAATGTAGTTATATGTATATGTATATAGTATATACACAGGTGCTGGTCATATAATTAGAATATAATCAAAAAGTTGATTTATTTAAGTAATTCCATTCACAAAGTGAAACTTGGATATTATATTCATTCATTACACACAGACTGATATATTTCAAATGTTTATTTCATTTAATTGTGATGATTAAAACTGACAACTAATGAAAATCCCAATTTCAGTAAACCCCCAAAAATTTGAATATTACTTAAGACCAATACAAAAAAAGGATTTTTAGAAATGTTGGCCAACTGAAAAGCATGAACATCAAAAGTATGAGCATGTACAGGACTCAATACTTAGTTGGGGCTCCTTTTGCCTGAATTAGATTAGATAAGATGCTTGCCTTTGGTGTGGGAGACCCACTGTGAGACATCCACCATTGTGTCCCTGAGCAAGACACTTAACCCCTCGTTGCTCCAGAGGCGTGTGACCTCTGACATGTATAGCAATTGTAAGAAATTGTAAGCTTTGGATAAAAGCGTCAGCTAAATGAATAAATGTGTGTGACACTGTTCAGGTGTTATGAGAGCCCAGCTCTGATAGTGGCCTTCAGCTCTTCTGCATTGTTGGGTCTGGCGTATCGCATCTTCCTCTTCAAGGTCAGGCGAGTTTGATTGACCTTATCTCATCACTGACTGTGGAAAACTTTACACTGAACTTCAAGCAACGTGGATTCTGTGCCTCTCCTCTCTTCCTCCAGACTCTGGGACCTTGATTCCAAAGGAAATGCAAAATTTACTTTCATCAGAGAACATAACTTTGGACCACTTAGCGGCAGTCCAGTCCTTTTTGTCTTTAGCCCAGGCAATACGCTTCTGACGCTGTGTCTTGTTCAAGAGTGGCTTGACACAAGGAATGCGACAGCTGAAACTCATGTCTTGCACACATTTGCGTGGTGGTTCTTGAAGCACTGACTCCAGCTGTAGTCCACTCTTTGTGAATCTCCCCCTCATTTTTGAATGGGTTTTGTTTCACAATCCTCTCCAGGGTGCGGTTATCCCTATTGCTTGTAAACTTTTTTCTACCACATCTTTTCCTTCCCTTCGCCTCTCTATTAATGTGCTTGGACACAGAGCTCTGTGAACAGCCAGCCTCTTTAGCAATGACCTTTTGTGTCTTGCCCTCCTTGTGCAAGGTGTCAGTGGTCGTCTTTTGGACAGCTGTCAAGTCAGCAGTCTTCCCCATGATTGTGTAGCCTACAGAACTAGACTGAGAGACCATTTAAAGGCCTTTGCAGGTGTTTTGAGTTAATTAGCTGATTAGAGTGTGGCACCAGGTGTCTTCAATATTGAACCTTTTCACAATATTCTAATTTCTAATTATATGACCAGCACCTGTACAGCTATAATCTGTTGAACAGAAAAAGTGAATTGAATAATTTGCAGGTACTGTAGTTTACTAAATAAATGAAACTTTATCCTCACAAAATGGCAACTGAAATAGGTATTTGGCATAAAGCCTTAAGTTCCTGTGCAGACCGTGACATCAATAACAATGGGCCAACCAAAGTCAGTGACTTTAATTTGCTACTGAGTGAAAATAAATGATATTCTTCATTCAAAATCACCACTACAAGAATCACCTATTAAACGGCTTTAGCTTTCCATGGATTTTGAAATGCCATTTTGTGTGTGCATGTCTTGAGGTTACCACTGTGTATGAGTTTGTTTCCCTGTTTGTCTCCTAATATGTTAGTTTTAGCCCGGGGCCCAGGCCGTAGTCTGTCATCTAGCTTTAATGTTTAATAACACAAAGCTAGTACAGTGTTGCATACTAATGACTTGGACACACAAAATAGACCCATTGTTGGAGCTTTAAACATTTTAGGAATAACAATGGTCATTATAGAGCAGAACGATATTTTTTAACACACACATACACACCCACACATAGACACACTGTATATAATCCTCATGGTCCAGCGAGGATACACAGGCTATAATGGTCAAGTGACAGACAGTGATGAATTGATACATCAACACTTTGTGGGTTCACGCATGTGCATGTGTGTTAAGGTCACTACATGGTCTTTTAATTGAAATGTTGTATTTCTGTCTTGACGGATAATGGAGAGAGCAATAGAGCAGAGAGAAACACATTGTTCTCACACTCAATCTGTCTCCTTACGTGTGTCTGTCTCTGCTCTATTCTTTGATTCTCCCTCTGGGGTGGAGATTGAAAGTGTTAGTAGCCCTAGTTAGCCCTAAATGTAATTTTTAAAACACGTCTACATGTTCATGTGTGCACACACAAGCAATTAATCAAATGGCTTTAGTGAATGTCATCTTAAAAGGCAGTAAAATGTTTTTTTTCTAAAAGGGAATTATTTATCAGGGCAAGATGTGGATGAAGATGTTGAAACATACTGTACATCACCACTCATGCCATCGTCCACAAGAGTGCAATGCCTGGTGCACACAAGAGGTAACACAAGAGAAACGTGGGATACCACAGACATAACAACAGAAATAGCCAATGTTTAAGATTTTAAACTTAGGAACACACACGCGAGACGATTCAGTCAAGACGCAGGACCACACACTTGTCGTTTATACTAAACGATTTCAGAGTAGCAATTCATGAACAAACATTGAGGCAGACTTTCGTTGTCAGTTAGTTGCACTTGTGTGCTAAGTTTTGCACAAAAATACAAAAAAAGAGATGAAGCGACAAACTCATGGCTGAGAAGAGAGAATCAGCATGGTTTCTACATTTTATAACGCAAGCAAATACACAAGAGGTTCCTGGTTAGCTCACTCGTTGTTTGTTTCGTGTTTCTGATTGGAGGCTCCCGATTTCGAATCATGCATATGATATTTATGATTAAAAGTTGGAGAGCCTCAGCCAGCATAAGTAAAAATAAACTCAAGTGAGTGTTGATGAGTGTGAGTGTCATGATGTCTTAATTGGTCACATTTATGTAGATTTTTTAATTTCTGTTGGACCAACATGCATCTTGCAGCAAATGGATACAATTAATTTCTCACTGTATGAGTTAAAGGACTTGTGAGAAGCAATAATAAAAAAAAAAAAGATCAAAATCAAAGCAGCAGAGGCCACAATATCTTGACTTTGGGTTATTAGTATGAGTCAAGCTCTAAAAAAGTCCTACAATTTCCATAATGCAATTTAAAACATTTGCATCACTTTCAACAGAACAGCTTAAGATGATCAGTGACTCTGAGCTCTGCACTGCTTAAGCCATGTTTGTAGAATGTGGCACCACGCAACCATTTGGTGAGCTATCAGTCAAGGTACAAGGTAGATTTATTTGTCACATTACAATACGTCATCACTTGTTGTTGGCTGTTGCCACTCAGACTGATGCAGCCAATCTATGTCAAAAAGCGTATCTATGATCACAGGTTCCTATGATCCCTAATCCCCGATCCTTCTGATTCTAGAACTGGGGAACACGGGACCCTAGGAACACACCCGTCTCCACACTTTCCTCCTCGGTTGAACATGGGTTGGACACTGCCCAGCTTTTGTGAAAAGGTGTCGTTATTAGGTATGAAGACTCAATATAATGGCATGAACATTTAAATAATTATTTAATCAAAGAACAGAGAGAGAGAGCAAGAAAGAGGGAAAGAAAGAGAAGGATAATCCTATCGAGTGGGTGAGCATGAGCAAACTGGAACTTAAAGAGGTGGTATTATGGTTTTTGGCTTTTTCCCTCTCCTTTATTGAGTTACATATCTTTTTTGTGAATCTACTAGGTTTGTAAAGTGAAAAAGCCCAAAGTCCTCCCCAAAGGGAGTTCCCATCTCCCACAGTAAACACTGCTCTGAACTGCCTGAAAACAGCTCGTTTGAAGTCCAGCCTTTACTTCCCTTTCTTGTGACGTCACAAGTCCGACACACCCTCAAAAACACCGTGGAAAAACACTGAGCTGCAGCACCCTCTCTTCTCCCTTCCAAACAATAGCTACCCTCCAAGCAAGTCAATGGACATAAAGTTGTTACTGTGATGTAGAGACAGAACTCAGTTAAAACTTTATGGATGAAAGACACTTTTGTTAGAGATTAATAACTCACCACTCTGAAAGTCTTGCTCCAGTCCATATTGCCATGCAGGTCTGCAACAGGTAGCCTACAGCTGAATCGAAGCTGTTTACCATCGCTGACCAACCATTCTCTGCTTCTGATTGGCTATTACCGGCCTTTCGCTGACCTGCCCTTCTCTGCTTCTGATTGGCTAGTAGTTCTTAACTAGGAACTGCGCATGTGCAACTCCCAACAAAGATCATTTAAACACAAGATGTATCACTCCATTGCTAAAACGAAGCCTTCAACACAGGGTGAAAAGAGGAGCTGCAGCAATGTGCAGCACGACAAAAAATATGGTGTTATTTGAAAACCATGTAAACCTGTTCTGGTACAACCCCAGAATAGGATTTGGAATCTGAAAATGAGCATAATCCCACCTCTTTAACTTCATTTCATACTTATATAAAGCAATTATTTCCAATTCTTAAAATTAAGTGTATGGAACTTCTATAGAGTCCTTGAATGTTTAACGTGTGATAGCAGTCACAGATTAATGGTTCAAACACAGGTTGAATGAGAATTCAAAGTAGATCCATGTTATTTGAATGTCTCCTGTATGAAAGGGGTACATGAAGAAAACAGACCTGGGCACTACCTGAAGCCACACACATACTGTGCCTTACTTGCTTTAATAAAAAGAAGAATTATATCAAAGTAAAAGTGCAGTTTAGACGTGGACAAAATTTTCCTTGTAAACGATCAGCAGCAGCATTGTACAGTAAGACAGGGTCATAATCAGCCAATTACCTGGTTCTGCACTGAATCTGAGTCTCTAGGAAAGTTTTATAATTTCCAGACTTTTAGGTGTGGTGGTGCAGGTTGACGGATGCTCCAAAGTCCAATGATCAATTGCACAGATGCCGGCACAAACTATCTCGAGATTCTACATTGACAGCATCTCATAGTCTGACATGGAGGGAAGGATAAAGGCAAAAGCAATAAAATCAAATAGGTTAGTATACCCAGGGCTTTAGTGGCACATACTTGTCAATTAAATGAACTTAAAATTATACATGTAGGCTTAAGTGTCCAGAGTTCCACAAAAACTATGTCTGCTCCTCCTGTACTGCAAACTGTTACCAAGTTCATGAAGTGTAGAGTCTAAGACAGCTAAACGCCCCATGGATAAACAGTGTATATCTCTTTTTTTTAAAATAGGGGATTGATCTGATTTTTATTCTATGTATTTTGCTCACTTAAAGGGGCTATATGTACATTTTTTTTATGAAATTAATCACATTTTCATTGCCTTATTGTCAATGGGCTCAAAACTCACTTAGAAATGAAGCACACGCCTGTTTTTCTCCGTTGCTTGCATCAGCCACTATTCTGCTTTTAATGTGGGGGCTGCGGGTCGGATTCACCTCTGTGCGCGCTCCCCAGCCTCTCTCACACTACAGCGGTAACATGGCAGCTAACGACATGCAGTCCACTAACACCATAAAACAACCGGTTCACAGCAAAACACAGACTCCATTAAAGGATCCAAAACGACAATAAAGGTTTATGTGAAGCCACACACTTAGCTATACTCTTATCCAGTTTTAATCCACACCTTTTCGTTACATATATCCTTTTTATTTAACTTAAGTTTTTAACTTAAGTTTTACGTGGGTCAAGGATTTTAGTCATCTGACATGGATTTTAAGCTAGATGACCGTAAAAACGCTATCAACGCTACTGATCACAACAAAGCTCCGGCGACTAACGTTATGCTAGCCGAGATAACTCCACCCCATAAGGACTGCACACTCCTTAAGAAAGCGAACAAAAAGATTGCTGACCTTATGGAAGACATCCGACGACTTTCAGATAAACTCATAGAGAAAGATTCCCTTCTGACTGGCTTTATGGATGTGGCTTCAATACAAGCCAAACAGATTGTTTCTCTTAGCGCAACCGCCAACATCAAGGACACCGTGTTATGGGACCCCTCTAGCCTTCCCAGGCTTTCCTCCTGCTCGACTCCGAAGCATCAGTCAACCTGGGCTGAAGTGGTGGTCCGTGGCTGCAAGAGAGGCTCGGTTGGGGCTGCCTCTCCTCCGCACATCGGCCTCACCAACCGCTATGCAGCCCTGTCTGATGACACATCCAGCGGATGCACCTGCGGCTTCGAGTCTCCCTGATACGGATCGCTTTCGGCGGACAGTGCCTGCCGACACTGTTGCATCTCCTTCACCGGCTACATCTCCTACATCTTCTGCGCTGGGCCATCAAAAACCTCCGCTTCCCGATGTAGGATCCTGAAGGAGGCTGTGCTCAGACGCTCCGGAGGCCATCTCTACCCTGCACCGTCGGGTAGCCATTCTCTCAGGTCTGTTACTGCTACTCCAACACAACACTCGGCAGCTCACACACTCCATCATCAGTCCGCACGCAGTGTTGAAGCAGATTCTGCTCAGTCCTGCCCCTGAACCCCACAACCGGCATCTCCTCGTCCTCTTTTCTCCCCAACCACACTAATAATTGGTGACTCCATAACCAGAAACATCCGTTTCTTTAACGCTACCACTCACTGCTTTCCTGGTGCCACCACGGCTGACATTTAAAAAAAAAACTCCAGGACCTAATGCCATCGCTCCCGTCCTCCATCACAAGAGTGATAGTCCATGTTGGAACAAATGACACAGCTCTTCAGCAGTCTGAGCTGACAAAATCAGATTTTAACTTTTTAACTTTTTAAAGCAGTGTGGAAAGTCCATTTTTATCTCTGGTCCCATTCCCACAGTTGGTCGCGGTGCTGGCCGCTTCAGTAGACTCCTTGGCCTCCATGACTGGCTCCAGTCCGCCTGCAGGGCTCACTGTGTGTGTTATGTGGATAATTTTAATATTTTCTGGCAAAGAATGTCTCTTTTTAAGACAGACGGGCTTCACCCAAACAAATGGGTCTCAGAAATGTTAGCTGCTCACATACAACATGTGGTGCGGTCCACACATGACTTATGTGAATGACTAATCATTCATGCAGCACACCTGGACACACCACCGCTCACTGAACAGATCTCTGCCTCACTGCCACAAACAACTGTCTCCACCTGCTGGCATGTAAAGCCGTCTGCTCCCAGCGCTGTTCCAAAGACTTCTATTCCTGTCATCATCACGCATAGACCAGTAAACTGAAATGTGCTCATCCCACACAGAAATAATAGTAATCTCTTAAGGATTAGGACAACTGCACCAACTCCAGCACCCAGAACAAACTCATTTAAAATGGCTCTCTTCAATGTGAGATCACTTTCAAGTAAGACTTTTATCTTAAATGATTTTATGTTTTTAACTGAATCATGGTTGCAAATGAATGACTATAGCCAGCTAGCTGAACTGTGTCCGCCTCAATATGATTGTTTTAGTCAACCGAGGGTCAGTGGTCGTGGTGGTGGGCTAGTGAGCGTGTATAGGAAAAATTTAAAATGTCATTAAGTACGCTGTGATGAGTTTAACTCCTTTGAAGTTCTCACTCTTAAAGTTGGAGGGCTGCAACCTATCATATTTGTTATAATTTATCGCCCCCCAAAACCGCCTGGGGGATTTTTATCAGAACTTCCTGAATTTTTATCTACTCTGGTTTTAAATTATGACAGAATTGTTCTTTGTGGCGATTTTAATATTCATGTTGATGACCCCAACAATGTTAATGCAACTAACTTTGTAAATATGGCCACTTCTTTTAACTTCAAACAACATGTCAAAGGGCAAACCCATAACCGTGGTCATACACTGGACTTGGTTTTTACCCTGGGTGTCAGCATTTCCTCTGTGGAATTGGTGGACATGACCATATCTGACCACAGATGTATTGTTTTTAGCTGCGATTCGCCTGTTACTCATGCCGCCTCTCCAAGCTCCCTGTGTTCTCGCATCTTTAATGAACAAAGTGTTTCAAAGTTTTGCGCATTCTTTCAGAGCCAAAGCCAACACCTGTCTGATTCCAACACCAACAATCTGGTCGATCACTTCAATCATATCTGCTTGTAAAACAGTATCACAAATGAGAGTGTCCTCCAGCCCACTTGATGTAATACCTACAAAGTTTTTACTGAAAGTAATAGATTCTGTTGGGCCCCATTTGATCTCTGTTTTCAACAGCTCCCTATCTACTGGTTGTGTCCCTGATTATTTTACCACTTTTTACCCACTTTTAAAGAAACCTGGTTTAGATCCCTCCCTCCCACATAATTTTAGACCAATTTCAAAACTGCCTTTTATTGCAAAGATTCTAGAAAGAGCAGCTCACTGTACTAGAAAATAACAAAATATTTGAAAAGTTTCAGTCTGGTTTCAGGAAGTACCACAGCACTGAGACTGCCCTGCTTAAAGTCACCAATGACCTTTTAATGTCTGCAATGAAGGTATGTGCTCAGTCCTGGTACTCCTGGACCTTAGCGCTGCTTTTGACACTATTGATCACAACATCATGTTAGACAGACTGAGGCACTGGGTGGGGATCTCTGGTAGGGCCCTAGAATGGTTTTCATCCTACCTGTCAAATAGGAAGTTTTGCGTGTCTGTCAACTATGTCTCTTCGTTCTGTCCAGTTAAATATGGTGTGCCTCAGGGGTCGGTCTTAGGACCCATTTTGTTTTCCTTGTATCTGCTTCCCCTTGGAAATATTATCCATAAACATGGCATTTCTTTTTATATTTATGCTGATGACACACAAATATACTTGCCCGTCAGATCCACAGACCCTGGAATGCTGAGTTCACTTAACAACTGCCTTTGTGAAGTTAAAAAATGGATGTCAAATAATTTCTTCCAGCTGAACTCAGACAAAACAGAAATCCTGGTTATTGGGTCCCAGCAGATGGCAAAACAAATACTGCCAGCAGATGGCAGCCCCTAGTAAATCACAGCCTGTGGCAAAGAACCTTGGTGTTTGGTTTGATAGTAATTTAAATTTTGAGCAGCACACCACAAAGCTTGTTCAATCATGTTTTTATCAACTTAGAAATATAGCAAAATCTATGTTAACTTTTAAGGACACCGAGACCATTTTACACGCCTTCATCTCATCACGCCTGGATTATTGCAACAGCCTTTTCACCTGTTTAACCCAAAAATCTATTGATCGACTCCAGACTGTCCAGAACTCAGCTGCCAGGCTTTTAACCAGAACAAAGAAATATGACCACATTACTCCTATTTTAGCTTCACTACACTGGCTCCCAGTATGTTTTAGAATTGACTTTAAAATTCTATTGATCACTTTTAAAGCTCTTCATGGCCTCTCGCCTTGTTATATTTCTGAACTTTTAGTCCCATACACACCAGCACGTACCTTGAGATCCTAGGGCAGAGATCTGTTGTCTGTTCCAGAGTCTCGACTGAAAACTAAAGGGGACAGAGCGTTTGCTGTCAGGGCCCCGAGGCTCTGGAACAGCCTGCCCGAGGAAATCAGGTCAGCTGAGTCAGTGAACTCTTTTAAGTCCCTTCTT
>NC_060158.1:13919571-13935019 GCF_021292245.1 Micropterus dolomieu | reverse complement strand
CGCCTGGATTATTGCAACAGCCTTTTCACCTGTTTAACCCAAAAATCTATTGATCGACTCCAGACTGTCCAGAACTCAGCTGCCAGGCTTTTAACCAGAACAAAGAAATATGACCACATTACTCCTATTTTAGCTTCACTACACTGGCTCCCAGTATGTTTTAGAATTGACTTTAAAATTCTATTGATCACTTTTAAAGCTCTTCATGGCCTCTCGCCTTGTTATATTTCTGAACTTTTAGTCCCATACACACCAGCACGTACCTTGAGATCCTAGGGCAGAGATCTGTTGTCTGTTCCAGAGTCTCGACTGAAAACTAAAGGGGACAGAGCGTTTGCTGTCAGGGCCCCGAGGCTCTGGAACAGCCTGCCCGAGGAAATCAGGTCAGCTGAGTCAGTGAACTCTTTTAAGTCCCTTCTTAAAACATACTTTTATAGGAGAGCCTTTCCCAATCTTATTTGACTTTATTTTATCCCTTTTATTATATTCTATTTTACAAATTTTATATTTATCTTAAACATGTATTTTAGTCTTTTCAATATTTTCATGTTTTTATCTTGTATTGTTGTTGTATTATTGTCTTTTGGGTATTATTGTCTTTACACTTGTTAAAGCGCTTTGTAACTTGTTTTTGAAAAGTGCTATACAAATAAAGATTATTATTATTATTATATTATCACTGGCTATTGCAACATGGACGGTCTTTTCGCTTATAAGTCTCTGGCACAACTTTTACAATCATTTTGGTGGGTTTTTCTTACTGTGATAAGACCATCATTCCAATCACAGAAACTAAGAGGTGATTTTCACCTTATCATGGTCTGGCTGTGCCTCTCTCTCATCCCCTGTGTTCTCCTGCTGTTTTCCACCTTCCCTGTGTTTTCCTGTTAGTTTTCCCTGTTTGTGTTTCTCGGTCTGTACCTGTGTGCAGTTGTCTGTATGGATGTGGCGTTTCATTCCTGCTCTGCTGCGACCCGTCTCCTGCACACCTGCTGACTCATTCGACTAATCAGGACTCTGCAGTGTATCTACCCGTGCTCTTTACTCCAGTCTTGGCTAGATAGTTCAGTTTGGCAGTGTGGTAATTACGCCATGGCCCAGCTCTCCTAGTTGTGATAGTTCTTCATGTTTTTGGACTTCTGACTGACTCTGTGTTTTCCCTGATCTCAGGTTCAGGTCCAGCGCTTGCCTGTTAACACGCCAGACCATCCACTAAGCTCATGGAACTGCTCACGCTGCCTGCCCTGCTCTCCACCATTCTGTGGGACGCACGCTGTGTCTTAGTTCAACTCTGGTTCCACAATAAACTTTGTTCAACTGCAAAAAAAACATCTGTGGAGTTTTGCATTTGGGTCCAGTTTTCCTTGTGGACATAACTCACCTAATAGTACATTTCTAGATTATGGAATGCATGTAAGTGAAATTACCTGCTACAAACTTTGCTTGGTTAGAAGCAAAGGCTAGAATAAAACTCTACATCGCAAATCGACAACAAAACATTGTCTACTTGATAAATCATGAAACAGTTACAAAAAATAGAATCACATATGTTCAATGAGAAGCAGAAACACATGTATATGTAGAGAGACAGAGAATAATGCAGGTTTAGAGGTTTAAATGAAGCAATGCTGAGACAAGTTTATTTTTTTTGTCTAGAAATGGCGGTGGAGACAGAAAAGAGGTGCAGGAAAATCAGAAGCAACATACCTGCAGTGTGAATGAGTCATTGTTGCTGTGTCTCGCTATTTGTGTTATGTGACATACTAAAGGGAACAATTCCTCTGTCGTCCCACGTCAACACAGAGTACTGATGGGTTCAGTGTTCAAACTGAATGACTCACAATAGTAGAGCTTCAGTGTGGTTTCAGTCATATAATGAGTATGTCTCTTCCTGCCCACACAGTTCACTCCTAAACTCCAGAGGGACGGTGGGTGGCTACGAGACTCCAACAAGACTTTGTGAACAAATGCCACATACCTATTAAAAGTGTGTTTTACAGAAATAACAAAGAGTGCTTATTTTTATCACTGACGGCCATACATTTAAAACTCTGAGAGGTCGTTGACAGGTTTCAAGGACCTTAAGAGTGGAAACACTGATTATCACATCAACTTGAGTAAAGGAAAGAAGAATTTCAGGAACAAAGACATGTTTTTTTCAGAAAGTCCATTTGTGGCTCAGGTGAATCATCTGTTTGAGGAAACCTACTCAAAGGAAACAGTGCTGCAGAGATCAGATCTATTTCACTGACAGAAACAACCAGAACCAACAACAGGAGATACGCAGAAATGGGAAACAACGGTTCTGTACAAGACAAAAAAAACAGAAAACCATAACAGAAATCTGGTGTTCTTGTCCAAACAACGGAGGGGAAGGTGTCCCAAAGCTTCAAAGTATCTATGTAACAAATTCCAATGTAGAGGCCAGTTCAGTGAGCAGAGAGAGACAGAAAATAACCATTTTCTTTTAATCGTTGTACTTTTTTTGTCTGTTCTTCCTACATTAACCCCTTTCTAATTTTGTCTTTTGCTCTTCTCCCCTCCAGTTGTCCCATTCTGGCCTCCCTCCCTTTCACCATCCTTTCCAACCCCAGTTTTTCTCTTTATCTCTCCCTCTGTCTTTGTCTCCCTCTCTTTAATCTGTATGTATTGTCAGCCAGTGTCTCTATTCCTTCCTCCAGGGGCAGTGGGCCAGCTCTGTGGCTGATCATAGTGATCCCTCCCTGAGGAGCCGTCTGCCTGACACCTGGGTGACTGCCCTGGAGGAGCTGCGTGTGTGTGTGTGTGTGTGTGTGTGTGTGTGTGTCAAGGGGCTAATGGGCAGCTTGAGGGGATTACCAGCTTAGCCACTGGGATTACCGGAACTTCACACACACACACACACACACACACACACAAACACACACATATACACACAGGACTGTCAATATAACCAGACACAAGAGTCATCCAAGGTATACTGGCTGACCTGTTACACCGCCCTGGTTCTCATTAGCCTGCTATCCAAAACAAACAGGGTTAAGAAGATCCGGTCATGACCAAGGAGGCTAAATCGGTCTCAATAGGGCCATGCACAACTTAACAGGTTTAGCATGCAGAATCCAAGTTCATTTATTTGGAGTACAACAATCTAATGTCACAAATACATTTACAAACTCGGAAAGTAATGAAACCACCGCCACTGTAACCTAGACATATATTGAAGCTGTACTGCACAAAAATGTTTGTTAACCTCTGTTGTTGTAACAGTGCCCAAAGTATTGCTGCTTTCATCGAAAAGGCACATCTTGACTGTTGCCAAGAAAACTTTTTTGGAAAGCATTACTTCTTACCACACACACACACACACACACACACACACACACACCTTGTTTATTGCCACACTAAAATTTGCAATGACAAGTTAAAGGTTTCAAGACAAGTGCCAACTTCCATAACTGTTTGTGCGTGCCTTGCTCATATCCCTTGCCCATTTTATGTAAAGTCACCTACAAAATTTATGAACGGAGAACTGTAGGTACTCATCTCTGTCCTTTCACCGTAAGTAGTTATACTGCCAACAAATAGCTAATTGACATCAAACTTCAGAAAATATGGAGTTAACAGAACAAAAATTGATGGAAGAGGAACACTGTTCTCGGTTATAACTTACTCCATGGAACAATCTATACCTCCATTATAAGAGAAATAACAATACAAGCAGATGTCAAGTTTCTACAAACAAGGTTGGTTCACAGTACACAGTATAACCACAATAATTTACTGTCATTGGTACAAAGACTACTGCAACATCTCAACTGAAACGTATGTTTCAGAGTAACAACTTTTAATGAGTGTAAAAGTTCATCCTTGATACCGGAAACAAAAAAAACAGCTTTTGGAGCGTTTAACAGCATCGGACAACCTTAAGTGTAAGTGGACCCTAAGTCAGGATTTTTATTTGTACAATTATTCATATTCTCTAGTATCATGAGGTCAACTTATTCACAATTTCACTCAAAATGTTGTGTTAGTTCATTTGTTCTGCTGCATCTAGCCTCTCAAACATTATTGACATGTGAATATTTAAAAACTCTGGATCTACAATTTTCTTGGCTGATTCACCCAGTCATGTTTTACATTGATTATGACTTTAGGCAAAGTAAAATTATTGGATGTGAACACATGAAGTTGTTCATATGGCAGTTTCTAATGTACACATTTTGCTTTCATCAAGCACTGATAGGTAGTTAGCGTTTAAATCCTCTCATTGTGACTGGATAGGTTATTATGGCATATGATGTGAAACGGCGCCCCTTTTCTCTCATAAGACTGAACAGACCACTCACAGCAAAGGGGGGGTGGGGATGGAAATCAATTAAAGGAAGTCCCAGGTGTATTAAATGCACGCAGACATAATCTCAACAGTGGCCACAATATGACACAAAGAACAGGAGCTCCAAAGACTCGAGAGAGATATATCACCAGGGGATTTGACTCCTGAATATAGCACTGCACTGTTAACATTATTGTAATGATTATAATTATAATCTGTGCCAGGCTGAGCTAAAAAGAACAGAGCTGGTTATCGGTACAGAATTAATGACATTTATAGGAGAAATTGAGAGAGAAACAGCTGGGGTGGGTGGAGGGGGGCTGAATTAATATTGTGAAAAGAGAGACACAGAGGGGTTGAGAGACAGACATTAAGAAAGAGCGAGATGAAAGAGTGAATTACAATCATTCAGAGAAAGGCAGACTGACAGAAGGACTGAGACAGACTGCGAGAAAGAGAGATGATACTAGCGACTGTATATCAAGGGTGATAATGAACTGAAAGCTTAATTTGAGAGATACAGGCAGTGATTGAAAGTAAAAATGAGAAAGAGAAATTACGTAATTCAAAGAAAAGGATTTACGATGGATGAGCTAAATCCATTAGAAAATTATATTTCAATGAACATATAACACCCTTCTTCCTCCCTGTTCTCCCTCCTCTGCCCCCCACCCCTGCCTATCTTGTCACTGTAAACTTTGACATAAAAATGCTGCAAAAGAAATAGTATTTAGCAAAGTATTAAAGAGAAAGAAAAACTGTGTTCATAGTATTGGATGCTTTAACGCCGTCCCTGTAGAGCCACAAATGTAATGCCATGGCTCCTTTTCACAACACTGCATTCACATTAAACAGAAACATTACTGTTTTCATAAATATATAATAAAAATAGCTTTGCAACTTCCAATGAAAGCATCTCTCTATGAAGCACAAATACAGTCACACCCACATAGCTTCCCAGCACACTGTGCGAGGTTTAGCAATTATGCACAAATCAAAGCAAGTCCAAACATTTCCGCTCTTCAAAGTTTTCTTGCAGGGATCATTTACACCAAATTGGACACCTGATGGACACTCACCGTGCCAAAATGTTGTTTACTGCAATAAAAGTCGATGCAGCAAGAAAGTTGTCCAGACAGGATTTATTTGTTTTTTGTAAGTGTATTCTGTGTGTTATCTGGTGTAGTGGTACATGGCACATCTTCACAACTTTCTTTTAACTGTGTTGATTTACAAGCATCTCTAATAAGGGATATAAAAGGGATTTTCTTGTGTATACTGTATGTAAAAAATAACTTTCTTGTATTTACGTTATTGCATTCATGCAGATGGAAATTGCCATTAACGCCTCCTGTACCATTCCCTTGGTACTGGATACCATCCATCCATCCATCGTCAACCACTTATCCTGCGTACAGGGTCGCGGGGGGGCTGGGGCCAATCCCAGCTGACATCGGGCGCAAGGCAGGGTACACCCTGGACAGGTCGCCAGTCCATCGCAGGGTACTGGATACCATGCTGTATTATTTAATAACAGGTAATTTACTACGTGTTTAATTTCTTAACAAATTCAGTGAGACAGATCCTGTGCACTGGCTAATACAAAGTTTGATTTTGAGACACAGGAGCATGCAGGAAGAAAAGCCTTGAAATAAGTCACAAAAAGAGAAAGTGTTCCTTTTTCTCTTCCTTCCTGTCGTTTTAACCTGAGCAAAGCTATTTGGATCCACTAACACACACACACACACACACACACACACATACACACAGCTCGTACCCCCTACAGGGCAGAACTGATGCAGGAAGAGATGAAATACCACTACCTCAGGGGTAAACACACCTCGGTTCACACGAACCGCTCACTCAGTCACGCACACACATATACATCTACATATACACCTTTTGCTTTCTTTCCAAAAAAGTGTACTCAATTCCTCTTAGGAATTGTCCCAACATCAAAGACCATATTTGCTTATTTTCACACCAATCACACACTGCTTTTTCCCATGGCCTTTGTGTCTGTGCATGTTTTCCTTTGTGTGTGTATGCAGGTGTGTGTGTTCATTAGGTTCTGTGTAAGTTTTCTTTTGTGACTGTGTGTGTATGTGCCTTTCTGCTCCTGTGCATCTGTGTAGGAGGACGTGGGTGTGACTTGGCCAGGTGTATATTTGGTACTGGATTGCAGATATTAACTGGGTCAAGGCAGGAACAGGAAAGAGGGAGTGAACTAGCCAGTAGCTTGTATTGCAATTCAAAAGAAGTAGAATAGATTTAACAGATCCTGACTTTTGTGGCATACAGTAATGGTTTTCGTTTGGTATACTGTGGCTACCAGATATTTTAATTCATGTCATTACAGAATTGATTACTGTATGAATATTGTGACAGGTTTCCACTGGGCATAAGTACAAGCAAAAGCAAAAACAGATTAAAATCAAGCAAACAAACACATAAATTAGCGCCGCAACGATTAATCAATTAATCAATTAGTGGTCAACTATTAAATTAAACTATTTTGATAATCGATTAATCAGTTTGAAATTTTTTTTAAAGAGGCTTTTTGGCCTTTTCGCTTTCCTTTATTGTGTTAAATATCTTTTTTTGTGCATGTAATAGGTTTGCAAAGTGAAAAAGCCCAAATAGTGCATAATGCTCATAATGCTCGCCTAGCAGCAAGTGTTCTTGTGTGGCACACAGAACAGCTCAAACAGTGACAAGAACTCCACCCAGTGCCTCCCATCCCGCCGAACATTAGATACCAGCGCACAGTTAAAACGTTACATATGAAAAATACATTTGTTACAAATTAAGAAATTACCACTCTGAAACGTCTTGCTCAGTCTAGGTAGTTCTGCCTGTGTACGTCTGGACCGAAGACATGGTTGCTGTCTGAAGCGACTTTGTTTTGGATCACACTACCTTGCTTGTCAGGACCCGCCCTACTCTCCTTCTGATTGGCTAGCAGTAGGTACTGCACATGTCTATCGACTATCAACAAAGATCTAAAAGAAGTGAGATGCCACACTCAGTAGCTAAAATGGAGCCATCAACACACAGGGGTGAAAAGAGATGCTACAGCAATGTACGACATCCATAAGCAGAAATCGTGGGGATTCGGCGGGGTCAGGACATAACTCATCTGAGGTGTGAGGATCATCTTGGACTTTATGAAACACTGACCGACATTTTTCACCATTTTCTGACATTTTATAGACCAAACAACTAATCACTTAATTAACAAAATAATTAATAAATAATGAAAATCATTGTAAGTTGCAGCCCTAATATAAAATTGATCCTTAGATTTTCCACATTTAAAATGAACAGTATGTGGTTATGAAGTACCCGACTAAAATCAAACTAGCAAACTCTACAAGGGTTCTTATAATACTAAGTTAGTTTATACATTTCAATAACACAACAAAGACAAAGACATAAGACAAAATAGCCATAACCAATTTTGAGTGTATAATCTTGAAGTGCTTTCTGTAGTTAACATTACAATTCTCACACAGTCCCATTGCTACATTGACACACAACACTTTATGATAAATAAAAAACATGTTTGTTTTTTTGTTTAATAATGTAACACCTTAGAATGTGAGTGTTAAGATCAGCTCTGAATAAAGCCACATTTGACCTGAGAGTGTACTTAACAAGTGTAACCAATGCTCTGGATTCAAGCTGCAAATTGCTTCACAAACCAAATCACTTCTAGTTCACCTGCTGAATTGCTGCATCAGAGCTGTTAACAACATTTACCCAGGAACAGTTAACAGTTATTAAGTGTGTATACACCGAACACATGCACACAAGCTGCATGAAAACTCTAACAGAGTTGTAACACCCCAGACAGACAGACTTAATAGCTCCAACTAGGGTTCCAACCTCATATCAGCTACAGAAGCCTGATTTGAAAATTACAGGCTGTAAATGCTGTGCATGCTTGTCTACACACATTTAGAGTATTCTTTAACCTAAATATTTCACAAATATCTGATTGAAAGGTAATTTCCATCTCCTTTCCCCTCTTTTCTATGGCATACCTCCAATGGAGTATAATATAAATACTGATTACATTATCTAAACTTTATAAATTGTAGCATGACTACATTCAATCTAATAAATTTATGAGAATTAGTACCAAATTATGAATTTTAATATTCAGAAAATATTAATTCACAAAGCTTCTCGTTTCGCTGGGCACCACCGGAGATCCCATTCGCCCAGAGTCTCCGTATTGTCTGGTTATGGTTACTAACTAGACAATTATTCACTAGTGATCAGTTAATTAACAATTGCTCAATTATCTTAAATCAGTCAGTCAATCTCATATCGAAGGGGTAAATTCTCTTGGCAGGGACATGGGAGACAGGCAACACGCACACAATTCCTTTGGTGAGATTTATTAACTAATTAAGTTGATATAAAAATGCGGTTAAATACATCAAAGAAATAAACAATGGCTAAACAATAGAAAGGGGTTCTATTGTGGGGAGCATTTGACTCATACGGGCAGCTAATGAACACGAGCTATGAGTTTTAAAAGCTAAAGATAATCTATTAACAACTATGGGACATCACTGATCACAGAATGCAGGGTTTTGGTCTTACTGTGTGTTGCTTCTCCCAGCCGGGTGCTGGTCAACGGCCTCACACTGGCTGAGATACATGCGTTCTCGGTTATGACAGCTTAAAGCCATCGGCCGGCCGCTTTCTCTGCCAGGGAATTGCTCCGGAGGTCCATCTTTTGTCGGCTTATTGAAGAAACTTGCAGTGGGGGCGCACCCTGGGTCGGGTTAGCAGTTTGGTCGTCCTTTGTTACTGCTGGCGGGCCCACGTGGTCGGTCCGAAGAGGGATCAGTGGAAGTTAGTTCGATGGATAAGGCTTAAAAAGAACTTAGTCGTTCTTGAATTAAAACTAGTGTAACTTAATGGACTGATAACTTGTCGCTGTTTTTGTCTGTTGGGGCATGGTTCCCAGAGGGAAGTCCTTTGTCCCAAGAGGGAGGGCTTGTCTTCGGTTTGCCTGAGAGACTGTCTTTCTTTAGACATATTAAAGTTAATCAAAAAAATCTATTTGCGCGTATTGTAATCAAATATCTTCCCACAATCAAACCTTAATTGTCAAACGGTTGTACCGTTCTTAGTTTTAAGCACTTGATAAAAAGGAAAACAATTGTCAGAAGTTCAACTTTGAGGCTAGCATTTCTGAATGAATCATCAGAGGAGAAGAACTTAACTAGCTTTCTGTATATATTGGCTGTTACACGTTCTTAGAGAATATAAGCAAGATACACGAATGGCATTAGATTATGGACAGGTAAATAAAGTGACATTTATACATTAAACGGCATTTCGGACGATGGCATGTAATACTTATTTTGTCCACTTGGGGGAGCTCAGGTTACATGACAATAGCTTGGATTAACCCCAAAACAATCTTTGCTCAGGAGCTTTAGTTATTTTTAACCTTAAATTTGAGCTGGAAAATTAATTAATTAGGAGGACACAAGGAAGTGTCAGAAAGTATTGTGAACACAGCATTGATTACAACATAGACTGAATAAACGTCAGGGATCCTTCCTGAAAATTAAAACACTGCAAAATTAACTTATTTAGAAACAACAAACAACAACATGGTAACCTCAAATGGAGGCAAACGCCACTACTAACTTAGCAAGGATTATTTGTTAAGCAGAACAACAGTTTATAATGAAACATTGTTTCAACTCAAGAAGGCAGGAGTTGTTAAGTGTCCCCCTTTCGCATTTCTGGCTTATCACATTTGCACATCAGTTCAAAGAAGAGAAGGGAGTGGTGTTTTATGGCACAGCCATTCTATGGGAAAAGGTATCAGAACGTCCGGTACTTTGATTTCCTGAGGCACCCTAGAGGGAGAGGGATTGGACAATTCTTTTGCTGTCCAGCTAAGTGTCTATTGACACCTTTATGGCGTCCTTAAGCGATGCATGTCTGATTGAGTCTCTGCAGACCCTTACCAAACCCCAGGCCAATCTCTATTTTTTTGCATGTCAAAAGGCCAATCTCCAGGGGAGGACAACTTTCCTACCCCCTCCTTTTTTTCTCAGAGAGAGAGAGGGAAGGGATTTTTGAGTCTCCAAATTATTTGATATAAAATGCACAAATCCACACTGTTGGTTGACAACAAAATCATCGGCATTATGTACATTGTTTTGTTCCACATTTTATACATCAGTACTATTTTACGGTCTGCCAAGAAAGCTACTCTGCTGTTGCTATATTGGTTACCTGAACATCTGTCTTTTCTTCTGGGGCTTTCTCTGTTTGCTCATCCATTTTCCTCCTCCACGTCCTTTTCCTCTGGACACCTCTCCACATTAGGACTTCTATCCTCTATTTCTCATCTGCTACTCTCCAGTGTATCCTTCTCTCTCCTCTTTATGTTTAGCCAGCAAACTCATCTCACAGAGGTTATGGTTACAATAGAATATGAGTAATGGTTAAAGAAAATCTGAATATGATCCTTGATATTTGATTGCTAATCTAGCTGGCCTAAAAGATGTGGAGTTGATGAGTGTGAAGGTTATCAGCATAAAAAAATATGCTACATTCGGTCTTACAGTCCATTTGCAATATAAATAAGCCACAAATTATTATTTTTCGTTTCTAGTAAAAAACAATAAAATCATCATCAACATGCAGAGGAAATTACTGTTATACCTGGTAGTATCAGCATCAGAACTGCCTATTCAATGGCCATATACACTATTAACACCTAACGTTATAAGTTACAGTCGTCACTGGCCTCCCCTTCCTCAGCTCCTCCCCCGGGACTCCCAGCTTACTCTCACATCACAGAGCTGCTTCGGTGATCCCCGACAAAGTAAATTTAAGTCACAATATAATAAGAACAAATAAAGACCTACAGCTAGTCAGCTGTATGCAAGCAAGCTAGCTATAGCTAGCAAATATTAGCTAACATAGAAATAGCTAACATGAATTAATGTTAGCAGTGATTTTTAACAGTTAGTGCAGTTTCTTTAGTATAAGACAAAAATATTGACAATACAAACAGTATGTGGAATTTGTACTTGATAATAGTACTTACTAGAGTTAATTAGTCCAGTTTGAAAGCTTTATTCATTCTCCTCTGGAGAAAAACAGTCTTTTACACCTGAAATTGCTAGTTAATCACCTAAACAAGCAACGTGTATGCTGCATTCAGGGGAAATCAGAAAATTGGCATATTTAAATAAAGTCATAATGAATGGTTATAGTTAAACATTTGTGCTATCAATAATGTTTCTCCAGCAGCACTCCATACAATTGTGGAAAAGTGGGAATTCCAAACAACAATGGGTGCATAGTTCACATAATAACTTTTGATTGGTGTTCTATAGATTGCGATATACAATTGTGAACTTTTAGAGTGAGGTGTTGTTCAATGCAAGTTGTTCACATGAGCCTAGTCTGCCACTGAATCTCTCTGAAAACACAAATAAACACAGGAATTGAATGTAGTGTTACATTCAATTCCTGTGTTTTTCACCTCTGTATAAATGTAATCCAAACATTCTAACCACATTTCTAATGATTAAAGTCTGAGATTATCCAGATCAAACCCAGTCAGATTGTTGACATGAATCCACACAAATCTAGTTTACTTTAGTAAGTGGTTTAAAACAGATTTTCTAGTACAAAACAAATACAGCAACTGGATGGAACGAACAGACAGATTGCATTGATCAAATATTCATACAGTGACCTAATGCAACTTCAGTAGCTGTTTTTGTGAGCCTGACCTTGCAATGTCTTGCTGTTAAAACAAACTTGCATCTCAAGTGTGCACATGTAAAGGCAATAGTTATAATAGAACCTAAAGTCTACACAAAACACCAGAAAGTCATCTGTTGGGATGCTGTAAATTAATTCTCCCACTTCACATGAACACAGCATTAATGATACCTTAGGAGAAGAGCTCACACATGAAAGGTGCTGAAACAAAAAACACTAATACAGTTATTAATATCAGTTACACATATCACAAGACTGACACATTGTACCATTTATGATGACAGTAGAAATGGATGACAATTATTAGTCTATATACACTGCTCAAAAAAATAAAGGGAACACTTAAACAACACAATGTAACTCCAAGTCAATCACACTCCTGTGAAATCAAACTGTCCACTTAGGAAGCAATACTGATTGACAATCAATTTCACATGCTGTTGTGCAAATGGAATAGACAACAGGTGGAAATTATGGGCAATTAGCAAGACACCCCCAATAAAGGATTGGTTCTGCAGGTGGCGACCACAGACCACTTCTCAGTTCCTATGCTTCCTGGCTGATGTTTTGGTCACTTTTGAATGCTGGCTGTGTCTGTCAGCGTAGTGTCCAGAGCATGGAGGCGCTACCAGGAGACAGGCCAGTACATCAGGAGACTTGGAGGAGGCCGTAGGAGGGCAACAACCCAGCAGCAGGACCGCTACCTCCGCCTTTGTGCAAGGAGGAGCATCAGAGCATCAGGAGCACTGCCAGAGCCCTGCAAAATGACCTCCAACGCAAATGTGCATGTGTCTGCTCAAACGGTCAGAAACAGACTCCATGATGGTGGTATGAGGGCCCGACATCCACAGGTGGGGGTTGTGCTTACAGCCCAACACCGTGCAGGACGTTTGGCATTTGCCAGAGAACACCAAGATTGGCAAATTCGCCACTGGCGCCCTGTGCTCTTCACAGATGAAAGCAGGTTCACACTGAGCACATGTGACAGACGTGACAGAGTCTGGAGACGCCGTGGAGAACGTTCTGCTGCCTGCAACATCCTCCAGCATGACCAGTTTGGCGGTGGGTCAGTAATGGTCTGGGGTGGCATTTCTTTGGGGGGGCCGCACAGCCCTCCATGTGCTCGCCAGAGGTAGCCTGACTGCCATTAGGTACCGAGATGAGATCCTCAGACCCCTTGTGAGACCATATGCTGGTGTGGTTGGCCCTGGGTTCCTCCTAATGCAAGACAATGCTAGACCTCATGTGGCTGGAGTGTGTCAGCAGTTCCTGCAAGAGGAAGGCATTGATGCTATGGACTGGCCCGCCCGTTCCCCAGACCTGAATCCAATTGAGCACATCTGAGACATCATGTCTCGCTCCATCCACCAACGCCACGTTGCACCACAGATTGTACAGGAGTAGGCGGATGCTTTAGTCCAGGTCTGGGAGGAGATCCCTCAGGAGACCATCCGCCACCTCATCAGGAACATGCCCAGGCGTTGTAGGGAGGTCATACAGGCACGTGGAGGCCACACACACTACTGAGCCTCATTTTGACTTGTTTTAAGGACATTACATCAAAGTTGGATCGGCCTGTAGTGTGGTTTTCCACTTTGATTTTGAGTGTGACTCCAAATCCAGACCTCCATGGGTTGATAAATTTGATTTCCATTGATAATTTTTGTGTGATTTTGTTGTCAGCACATTCAACTATGTAAAGAAAGGAGTATTTAATGAGGTTATTTCATTCATTCAGATCTAGGATGTGTTATTTTAGTGTTCCCTTTATTTTTTTGAGCAGTGTATTTCTATAGTAACATCATGGTAAAGCGTATCAGTCTTACTCGTGTAAGTGTGTTTTCACACCCCTTTTTAACATTAGTTTCATAACAAAATATATGCCTCTCACTTTACTAAACCTTAAATGCATTAATCATGCTTGTGCCTTGGATGTGTGAAATTATTAAATTTTCCCATGCATGATTTTGTTTGAACAGAAATGTGGGTTGCTGTGAATACCTCCTCATTGAAGCATCTCCCCCTGGTTATACATTTTTAAATAACACCAGATTTTCAGGTCTGGGTGGAAGGTTTGGTGTTATTCACAAAAGAGTCTAAATGTAGTGTTCAGTAAATGCATTCAAAGTCTAAATTAATCTCAATTATTCATCATACTCCAAAACCCCATTATGACTTTAGTTCAGAATTATGTGACCTATTTTCTGTTGCAATTACTAAAAATGATTGCCTTTTGATTTTATTTTGTGTGTTGACGGCAATGACAAATTAGCATTTGAGCTTTTGCCAAAGATTTTGCATGTAAGCAACATGTAGTCAGTCCCACACACCATCGGGTTCAAATCCTCAATCTGGTCATTTCCTATTTTAATCCTAAAAGTCTGGCAAAAGAAAGACATGTGCTGTTTCTCCCATCGTTTAGTGCTTGCATTTCATCCATCTATCCATCCATACTGAAAAACTCTCAGATGCTCTCTTGGAGCTCACGCATTATTAATTCTCAGACAGCTGTTTAACTCCCTGAAGTCTACTTGTTGTCCCTCTCACGTCTTCTACTCCAGCAGTTTATGTGCCACGACATTACCAGGCTTCCACATTTGCTGTGACAAAACATCAGTAAGTGACAGAAAGCCAGTCATTTCAAATGGCAGCTTGTAACACAGGGAGACATTGGCTACATATGCGTGGTGACAGGATGAAAGTAACTGAGGCAACAAGGGAAAGCTGAGAACTGTTGAACTTTATGCAAATGTACAACAAACCAGTCAAACAGTGCTTCTCTGTCCGTCTCACGGAATGAACACGGTTTCAACTTTTGTTCCTCGAAAAATAAATATATGGATATGGTTACAACACAAACTGAATTTATTAACTAACAGACTGATATCCATGAAAATAACCTGGTAACACTCTCTATGAAGGTCATCGCTATAATGACTTATGCATATATTTACAACACGATATAATGTGTCCATAAGACATTATAACAGTTGTTATAATCACTTACAAACATGCATTAGGCGCTATAGCAAAGTTCATAACTTATTATGACCTTTTGATTTAATGTTTTATAACTAATAGTAATACCAGTTTATATCAATGTGCGGCAAGAATCTCCAACCATGTTCCATAGTACGTTATAACCACCGACTCTGCCTCATTATAAATACACTTTAGTCACCATTTACAATTAGTGATATAAAATGGAATAATAACTTATAGTAATGTTTAAAGTTATATAGCATATCTTTGTTTGCTTTAAGTAAAGTGTTAAAATATCTATCCCTGTATAATATATTACAGGTGGACATAATACCATATGAACTAATTATAAGACCTTATAACACGTAATTG